>NC_092635.1:32495982-32809005 GCF_039555335.1 Amphiura filiformis
TTACCCCAAGTGGATCTGTTGTGGGGTAAATGGAACACCAAACTAATTAATTAGCTAATTAGCATATTAATTTGCATAATTTCACCATTAAAATCTGCTATTTTATTGTTCAAAACATTTATGTTATTGTAGAAAACAAACATATTGCCAATATTGTAAGACAACTCTCAGCACAACATTCAAATATTTAGGAATCAATACCCTTAAATTAGTAATGTTCACTGAACCGTAGCACCACTTCAAGGTCAGTGACAACATTTGAGATTTTCTTCCACTCAAATACCGAGTAAACCCACGCTTGGGGTATGAAACGAAAGCAGAACGTATGGCGTTGGGGTAAATGGAACAGTCGGTATGGTGTTGCCCAATTTTTTTCTTGATTGAGGGAATTGTATTCTCAGCGTTCCATTTACCCCACTGTTCCATTTACCCCAATTTACCCTATTTATGTCCAAAGTTTATTAGCAAACCCACAGCTACGTAACGGAGAAGATTAAAATTTGCTGCGAAGGATCCTTGAGGAAGTTATATCCTCTGTAATAATGACATTGGGTAAAAAATGTGGTCAAAATCGCATAAAAACTATGTTTTTCAACCTGATATCTGAAGTCATATTGAAATGTTTCACTTAATCCCATATCAAGAATTATTCAGCGTTCGCCAAAACGAATCAAGCTATTTATATGAAAGTCACAGAATAAGTAGGAGACATGTTTGTCATTGTATTGCACTTATTAAAATGGGATACACTGTTGACTAAATATTTTTAATATTTTTTCAAACACGGTATAAATCATTCTGGGACACCTTGTAGTATGGTGTTGATAGATCTCTGAATGTCCCTTTAATTCTGCCCTCTCAAGTAAAGGGCAAGGCGCACCTGATAATCTGACTAATGAGCCGAATCGTTTCTTGTTGAATCGGAACTAACGATTAGGTCCATTGGTCAAATATCAATCGCTCGTGGCAAGTAAATGGGACGCGAGTCCAGCTTTGCATTATAGCATGGAAGAAAGAGATGAGCTTATCTCTTTCTTCCATGATTATAGTAAGAAATATCTATCAAATCTGATGCAAATATTTTCTATATTATATCCACGCAACAGCAAAGCAACTGCACTCATAGCCTATAATTATTTTTTACTGCACATAATATAGTCTTTTTATGGCCAAAAGGCCTTAAAAAGTCTAATGCGAAAATAGAATGGTCCTCGCTTCTTTTTTATTTTAGTAAACAAAAAAGCTATGTCCAACGCGGTACCCCGGCCCCTCACATTTTAACTTGCATTTTTCGGCGTTCGCGGTGGAACCTTCTTAAAGGAGGATTTCGTGATCCTAGCATCCTCTTTTTATGACATTTTCCAGTAGATATCCACGAAAAAAGATTATTCCCAAAATTTCAGTTGATTCCGATTTTGCGTTTGCGAATTATGCATGATTATGACTATGTGTATTACACTGCCCCATAGGCCACTGTTGTAATTTCGTTCTGGTATACCAGAACGAAATTCAAATTTGGCAATATTTTTGCTAAACGAATTAATCTGCAAGAAATATTTGGTACATAAACATCATGTAGCCAGAGGCATCCAGTGGTATAAAAATCTCAACTTTTTGTGAGAAAAGGGGGGGGGGTGAGGCTGTGGATCACGAAATGCCCTTTTAAATGTAAAACAATTAAGAAAATCGTTCAAACTTGAAACATAAAATAATAGACTAAAATTCAAATCTTTAAAGCTTTGTCCCCTGAGACAAACTTCATTATCATTATTATTTTTTGATCTAAAATATTGTTTTGTTTGCGAAATCGACGATGAGATGTCAGACATTACTCAAATGTGTGCCATTTTTTGGGCAATGGAACACAACTCTACTTTAAAAATCGTCGTAAAAAACGAAAAACAAAAACAAAACACGAACAGGTTTTTTTCATCCAAATAATTTTAATGGTTTATTGTTTTTCTTAATAATTGCAGTGCGTTTCCGACGTATCCAATTTTGTTGAGACCTTCATCCAGGTATTGGTCAGCAAATTACAACCGGACTCAATCTGCACAATGCTCGGTCAGTGCGATGCATCAGCAGTACCAGAAGTTCCAGCAGTTCCTGATGTCCCTTACGTTCCAACAGCATCCAAAGTTCCAAGAGTCGAACCAACGACCTGGCCAATCATACCATAAATGTCAGTCAACAAAATAGTGAAATGAAAGACATGTATATATATATTTGAAATGAATTAGTATGTGTGATTTGTCAATAGAATAGACATGTAGTTCCTATTTTATCATCTACATCTTTTTCAAAATGCACTGTTTAAACTGAATCTTTGTCATTAAAGTTGAATTTAGGGAAATTGCAAAAGCATTTTAACTCATGAAGCAGGAAGTTGCGAAGATGTTCAACTTCATCCTCATTATATGAAATTTCAACTAGAATAAAACATTTGAAAGAAACAGTTATAGATATACGTATAAACCTTTTTCTTTTCGATTATTAAAACCTTTATTATAATTATATAGAACAAAGTTTCTATATAATATGCATCGTATCTTATCCGAACAAAAAATATTAAAATTTGGATATAAAACATGGTTAAACATATTCTTTAAGCCTTCTTTAGAGACGATTTTAGCAGTGTTAAAGGTAACCATGGTAACGGTGTATGTCAACTCAAGAACCACCTATCTGTCATTCCACCAACATTTTGTATTTTATATGGTCATTATTTAGACAAATAAGAGAATGGGTATAGATATTTGTATGTTTTTTATATTTTTAATTAAAGCAATTGGTTATTGTGAATAAAATGTTGGAAAAAAAGTTTTTCTGCTTATTTCTAGTAAATATTATCTGTTCTAGTCCTCTGTTCTAGTTTATAAACCACATTGTCAAAAACAATAAGGGAAATACGATTTAACCTTAGGATGATATGAATTACGCTTTCTGCATACCAATACCGTATGCTTCCACCTGCGCTGCATATAGGCCTATACCAATATGCTTCCACCTGCGCGCAGGTGGAAGCATGATTATGCAGAAGGGGCAATCATACATCCTAAGGTTAGATCTTACTTGAAACATCAAACTTGACAATGAGAGTGTTCATAAATACTGTGGTGCGGGGTTGGAAAATATTATAGGGGTCAAGAAAATTTGTGTCCGAAAAAGGAGGATCCAAAAAAGTCAGTTCTTAAGGGGTGGGGTATGAACGTTTGGACAGTATTTATTGTGGGACATTAGAGCACATCAGACATATCGAATCGCATTCTGAATACGAAGAATGTCCTTCTAATATCAAATAATTTTGATTTTTTGAAATTCGCAATGTAATACACTTTTTATGGCAAATCATTAAAAATTGATATTTTTGATATTTAACAGTACTCGAAGTAAACTTTATAAGTCTGATGATTGATACTTAAAGTGTATGTAGGTGGGATGAAAAGCCGACGATCAATTGAAAATTTTGACCTTTCGTATTGAAGATATGGATTTTTTTCCCCAAAACACACAAAAAAATTAGGTCTTTTTGGGAAAAAATCCATATCTTCGATATGAAAGGTCAAAATTTTCAATTGATCGTCGGCTTTTCCTCCCAGCTACATACACTTTAAGAATATATCATTAGATTTATATAATTTACTTCGAGGACTGTTATATATCAAAAATGTGAAAAATGTCAATTTGTCATAAAATTTGTATTATATAGTAAATTTCAAAAAATGAAACCTGATCCATGCCTTGTTAGCTTTTAAAAAATCAATGCCTAAAATGACTTGATGGTTCATGTGTTTGAGGACATAAAATGTGTGTTCAAAGGTATAATTTCCAAGAATGATAGGCAAGGTAATTTTCCCCATAACACGAGCGAGATGACCTGCTACACCCCGTACAAAGGGAATTTCTGAATTGTTTAATTGAATGTGAGGGAAAAGATTGTATAGGGATGATTGCCTAATACATGAGATACGTGCTCCTGTGTCAACTAGACTGGGTACTTTTTGGTGCACATTGCCAAAACACGATTGTACTACATTTTCAGTAGTATTTGCATTTAATGCCTGAACTAGAGGGAATGCAGTGAATTTGAACCATTTTTGCCTTTTTCTTAATTTTCTTGCGGCTTTACCAGACTTAGGCCGTTGTGACCGTCAATACATATTTGTTTGTCTTGCTCGACAAACTCTGATTAAATGTCCCTGCTTCCCACAATAATGACAAGTAACCCTATTAGCAAAGCACTCATTTGGTAAATGATCAGACCTACCGCACTTGTTGCATGACTGCTGTTGCTGCTGCTGTCGCTGAGGTTGCTGCCATGACTGTTGTTGGTATTGGTAACGAGACTGACGCTGTTGGTGATAGTACTGTTGACGTGGCTGACGTTGATTTTGCTGCATCCGATACTGCTGTTGCTGATACTGCTGGGGCTGATATTGCTGAGGTGGCTGAGGCTGATATTGTTGAGGCTGATATTGCTGAGGCTGATATTGTTGAGGCTGCTGGCGCTGGTATGAGCGCTGTTGTGTTCTTATGTCTGTAGCAGGCGATGTTGCATTTATGGTTAATGCCGCCAATTCTTCTTTTACTATACTCAGCTGGTCGGCAATTGCTGCCTTGACAGTGTCTGCAATGTCCTGCGGGTCCGGTTGAGCTAAAGATTGGGCAATCCTTGCCGCATTGATTGCATCTATTAAGCCTGCCGGCTGGTCTTTGATGACGCTGGCCCTTATCTTGGGCCGGAGGCCACGAATGAAACTTTCTAACATTTGTTGCCCGTCGATGTCCAGTTCTCCGCAACGTTTCTCAATGTCCTCGGCATAGCTTTCAACAGTTTCATTTGGTCCTTGCCGCCGCTCGGCCAGTTGAGCCCGTAGCGCCCATGCCAATCCATCGTGCTGCATATATTTATCGTTAAATGCAGCTTGCAAAAGCTGCAAGTTGTTCTTTGTCCCATTTGGCAACTGCCTATACCACGTATAGGGTGCATCGCCCAAGTACAACCCAACATTGGTTAGAGTTTGTTGTGGGTTCCAACCCTTGCTATTTGCGAATATAGCATATTTCTCCAGCCACACTGCTGGAGCCACATCATTGTACCCGGTAAATTTGCGAAGGGGTACATATCTGTGCTCTAATGCTGCCGCTGCCATTGTTCTTGTTTTAGAACGAGTAATCATAAAATACAGTACGAACGCCGGATCTCCACCAAATATAACCGGGCTTTATGAGGTCTGTTGATGTTGGTCTGGGGAACTAACTCAGGTAGAGACTTGATGAAAATACGAAGTTAATATTCCTTTTGCTTGAGTATGATATTTATTTGAGATCCTTCTTCTTCAACTTCCAAAACTTAACTAACTCTCAAAACACATTTCTTAACCCACATCACATACATCCAACTTAACCATCCAATCATCATGTAGGAAACCATCACTTTCCTAGAACTCATCTTAATTGTTTTACCATGATACAGTAGGCTAACTTTGTTTGTACTATTTGTCTTAAGAAGATGGTGGGCGGTAGCTTCCTTTAATAAAACCACCTTATGAAGGATATACACTTTTGTACTCGGAAAAGGATGAAAGTAACATTTTTGGCCTAGATTGTGGTTGTTCGTAATCACTTTTGTGCCAAGTAAGTCATGAGAACCATAGTTGACTGACCATTGTGATCATTACTCATCCATCATCAAGGTTTCAAATATAGGAAAACATATACATTTCTAAACCATGCTAATTAACTATATAAAATACTTAGTAATCATTATCATAACCAATTAATAACAAAACAAAACAAAAGTAATAATCAACAGTTTCTTTGGCCTATGATACTTGTTTATCAGGGGCGTAGCCAGCTTTCTTGGTAAGGGGGGCAAAATATAAATTTCGGGGCAAAGACAAAAAAATACTGGTTGCATCATTTTGACCCGGTATTATCAGTGGGATACATACATAATCACCCTTTTCTTATAGCGACTGTAGAAGTAGAATACATGTAAAGTCTTTGAGATTCCAAAAAGGCTTTAATGGGACACTGGTAGCGCGCCAAAAATGTATTTTACACTATTTTGGGCCATAATCGTGGTAAAAAAAGGGCTTTATTGGTACATATGCGCGCGTAGCGGGCAAAAATTTTGTATGCCCTTGCTCTTTTAGTATTTTTTTATATTTAAAACTTTTGACCCCCCCCCCCTCCTTTTGTAACCAAAACTTTTTGCCCCCCCTTTGTGCAACTCAAAACTTTTTGTGTCCCCCCCCCCACACTTTGCCCAGCCCCCCCCCCACCAAAGTATTTATGAACGGTCCCTAAGTCAATAATTGTCACAGTTACCGTTTTTCGGAATAGTAATGTTGACCCCTTTTGAAATTTTAACCAATACGGCACTGATCTGATATGTAGGGTAAGCTGAGCCACTTTTTACATTTTTACCCATGATTATGCAGAGATGGAGCCGGGAGCTGGAGGTGAGATGCCTTAACTAAATATCATATAGCCTACGTAGAACTTTGAAGTGTTGAATTAGTTAGTAATTTTACATTATTTTTGCGACGTTTTGTGAAAGGTTTAGAAAAAATGGCAAAGTGGCTCAACTTACCTGCCATGCGTGGTAAGTGTTGAGCCACTGAGACAGGTAAAAGAAATACACTTACCATGCTTACATTTCCAGAAAAAAACCCACAAAAAACCCACAAAAAAACCCCAGAATACCGTAATATTTCTGTGTATATACCGATACATTTTTCATGTAAATAGGTTTATGGGCCCAAACTTTAATTATTAAGTGATTTTTATTACATTTTACAAAAAACAAAAAACAAAAACAATAATTTTCAGAAAAAAAATTCTGTTTGTGCCCTATGGTGACGATTGTAAACTAAACAAGCCCTGACCCCCTCCTGACTAAAAATATTAATGCCCATCTACATACTCTAACCAAACCACCAAAAAATTTTCAAGTTTCAGCCCAATATTGAAAATCTTCCTAAGCCAATGCTGGATGGAGAGGCATGAGTGACGTAATATCTGAACAATATACCGGTAGGCCTACATGATATATAGGGCAGTTAAATAGGCCTATGCGTTTTAGGTAGTCTTTGATTTCCCTTCTTTTGGGGCGTGGCCCGGGCGTGGCTCAACAATAGCTGGTAGCTAAATCAACTTATATTACCATGATGATGTATATAGGCCTACCGATTAATGCCCATCTACATACTCTGACCAAACTTTGCTCTGACAGAAATATGCCGTTGTGTTCCGGGGTTGTATTTTTGTTGTTTTGTTTGTTTTGATTTTGTTGTTGTTATTGTTTTCAAAAGAAGTGAAAAACAATGACTTTTGATGCAGTTTTCTCGGGAGTTTTCTTAATGCAAGTGAGTCGAGTGTAACACCAGTGTCCAGACATAGGCATAGGCTTAGACATAGGCTATGTCCAGACATAGGCTTAGGAACCGGGGGGCTCAACCCCCTCAATAATTTTGGTGCTGGGGCTGGCATACCTTTCAGCCCCCCCCCCCCCAATATTCCAAGGTGAAGTTAAAAAATTGTGATAAACTATGGAGGGAAAATGGGTGTTTGTGACCTATATTTTGCAAAATTTTCTGACTCCAAGGGGGAAACCCCCCTCGGTCACCCCAGGGTGGCCCACCAAAATTTTTTCAAGTTTCAGCCCAATATTGAAAATCTTCCTATAAGCCAATGCTGGAGAGGCATGAGTGACGTAATATCTGAACAATATACCGGTACATGATATAGGCCTATAGGGCAGTTAAATAGGCCTATGCGTTTTAGGTAGTCTTTGATTTCCCTTCTTTTGGGGCGTGGCCCGGGCGTGGCTCAACAATAGCTGGTAGCTAAATCAACTTATATTACCATGATGATGTAGGCCTACCGATTGTCCCGATACCGTAAAATGGGGTAACTTTGGGCATTTCCCAGAGTTTTTAAACCACTGCTTCCAAACAAAACCAATTATAATTAACTCTTTTTTATGACATTAGGGTTCCCTTCTACACCTTGAAGTTGAAAAAGATTTTTTAACAATTTTGTAAGGGTGCCCTAGGGGTTAAAAATAGCCTGACCAAAAGTTACCCCACATTTGGGGCAACTCAAGTTGATCAGAGTGTACATTCCATGAAGAAAAAAAATCAAAAAAATTGATCTTCGCTTACAAGGTTTTTTTTGTGTGTGTGACATTTGACCCCTTGCAAAATTAATCAAGCACACATCCTTGCTCACAAATATCAATTTTTATTTTTTCTGAAAAAAATGTAAAAAAATGCTGACATTTTTGGTCCATGAATCCTGATTTTTCGTAAATTTCGAGGAAATTGGACATGAGCGACTATTATTTCTTCCAAACATATTATTTCTTAACAAATTGACACCAAATATGACTGTACGAAAATATGCCCGGGAAAATAGGGCCTATGACCATTTAGAAAAATATATTTGACCGACCAAAGTTACCCCCATTTTACGGTAACCCGCAACATAATTAGTGGGGTCCACTATACGGGGGGTAATATTTTTTGACCAAAATAGGGGGGATTATGACCGTGCGTAGTTGTTGAAAGACTGAAGGATACAGCTACCACACGGGGCTACCACCCCCCCTTTTCCGAAGAAAAAATCCCTTAAAATCACAAAATGGTTATTAAAAACCTGAAAAGACCGTATTTATCAATGTTATGAATGTGGCAACTGGAATAATATCAGAACACAAGCATGGAATAATTGATAGGAAGAGGCACTCCCTAATTAGCATGAGGCCGCATTCTTATTTAAATTAGCCATTGTGTTATAAATTCATATTCATGTTTACCAGTAGCACTTTACACCACCAGGTAGGGTAAGCCATGAATAATTTAGTGTTGTAAAGTCAAATAAGCTTCATTCTTTCCAGTCTTGAACAAAATAGTAGGCGGAGGCGGGAATCGATCTCGGTACCTCTCGGTTGAAAGGCACAGCGTGCGACCACTACGCCAAGTAACTCTCTGCTGTGAGACGTGTGATTTTAATCCTTGATATTGCTCAATGGAATAAATCGTGAAATTAAATCAATAATAAAAGAAGCAGAGTTTTATTTTGGGCTCAAATTGGAGACAGCTCTACTAGAGAAAAGGGAAAATATTTGTCTTTGCTCTAAAGAAAATATTTAAGTTAGAAAATAATCAAATAAATTTAAATAAATATTTTGAAACAGAATGTTATGCCTCTATTGGAAAAAAATATATTACAATAACTTGTGTGTACTATAATTTATTATTTATTTATTATTACTTACTTACTTACTTACTTACTTACTTACTTACTTACTTACTTACTTACTTACTTACTTACTTACTTACTTACTTACTTACTTAATTTATTTATTATTTAATCACTAACATTTATACTCACTTCATCACTCACTCACTTAAAATTAATCTCATTCTGATGACAAAACAACCAAATTAATTATATCATGAACAATATTATTTAAATTATTAAAATTTTGTAAATTTGACCAAATATTTTTATAATTGTCCCAGAAAGATTAATTTGATTGTAGGTGCATGCAGTAGAAAATAGTCTAAAGACAATATATGCACAGTTTAAGGCCTTTTATGGTGGGTATACTTTTGGAGCTACATTTTATTTCAGGTCGAAATATGGTGAAAAAAATGAAATGTGTAAAAACGCGTTTGAAAATTAAAAAAAAACGTTGTTTTTAAATTTTTTATCCGATTTGCATAACTTTTGAAAGTTTGTTTAATGTATTATCAAAAGTGCATTATGTTAATGTGTCTAATAATGAAAAACACATTGATATAATGATGATTTTTTGATTTCTCTTGACACCTGTCTCACTTTAATTTCAAATGGCAATTTATTGCTCGCATTTATTTCAGAAAAATTAATTCATCCACCAATGCCAAGAAATCTACCGTCACCACTGTCTATTTTACCATAATGACAGATTCAGTAATCATCCATCTTACAAAATAATATTGTGTGAAATAATATATGGTCAGTAAATCAATCAACCAATCAACTCCCTCCTCTCAATTACTCTTGCATTCATTCATTTACCTGTTATACCTTCACACTTTATTCCAACAATCAATCATCAATCAATCAATCAATCAATTCATCAATCAACCAACCCATACATCAACATATCAATCAGTCAATCTGTCAGTCATTTAGTCTCACGTCATCACAAGTCATAAAATTAAAATTGATCGACAACTTGATTGGTCGATCAGTTCATTGTTTCATTGTATGATGGTTTGATAAGTCTATTGATCGAAATTGACTATTATATAATTATTAATATTGTTATTCTTTGATTGATTGATAACTTGAAGAATTGATGTATCAATTAATTCGTTGAGCCGTTGCAAGTGAGTACGTGAAATGTTTAAGAGCTGAGTTACTTCAATAGGCCTAAATTGAATAAATAAATAAACAAGCAAATAAATAAATTAATAAATGAATAAATAAATAAATTAATTAATTAATTAATTAATAAATTAATAAATTAATAAATTAATTAATTAATTAATTAATAAATTAATAAATAAATTTATTTATTTATTTATTTATTAATTTATTAATTTATTTATTAATTTATTAATTTATTTATTAATTTATTAATTTATTAAGTTATTAATTCATACATTCATTCATTAATTAACTAATTAATTATTAGATGAATAAATAAAAGTTGTGCAAGAAAAATCAATGCAATACCTGTCCCATTTCGTTTACGGCTATCTATCTGTATATTTGTTTTGTTTTCATAAAATTGCTGTAGGCCTATTTCTCTTTTGAAATCATTAGGGGCTGTGCAATAGTTATGATCCCTGGGGGAGGGTAAAACTGGGGGGGGGGCAAGAATTTCTTGGCGAGCCGCAAGGGGGGACAAGCAATTTTTGGCCAGTCGAGAGGGGGGAAAGCGATTTTGGCACACATCCATGGGGTGCGTTTTAAATAAAACGCTCTAAAAAGGCTTCGAAAAACAGTACGGAAACGCTTTAATATGCAAATTTCCTGCTCGCCGCGCTCGCAACATAATCATGATAATAAGCCATACCGCATGATACCCGCAAATCATCATGGCATGTGCAAGAGGGGGGGGGGGGCTAAGAATTTTGGCGGACCGAGAGGGGGTGCAAGCGATTTTGGCAGGCTGAGAGGGGGGAACGATATTTGGCGGGCCATTCGGAAATTTTACCTCCGGTAACGTACTGTATGATCCTAAGCATTTTATTTAATAGGCGTAGGCCTACCATGAATAGGGCCTAGGCCTATGTGCAACCCCCCCGGCTCAGAATTATTACACAGCCCTTGATAATCTCCGGGGATAATCTCCAAAATCATTCAATCATTCTTTTGATAGACCTAAACTCTTCTAGTAGGCCATAGATTTTAAATACTATGAGTAGGCCTATACGTATTCAGCAAGTGACATGTACAAGTGCTATAAACGCCGTGCATCAGTGTGTCACTTCATTAATATTACTAACCGGCTCACACGCTGTAGTGTATAAATCAAAATTCAAAACACTCGGGTGATTACATAATCAGTGGCCTCAGCTCAATTGAGGGCGTTTCAATTTATTACGTGATTTGGGAAATGCACAAGATCAAATAGAACGGCGAGTAATGATTATTTACTTGTTTTTAAAAACAAACTGCTTAGGGCGGTAATACAACGTGTACGTCCGATAACTATAGATTGAATGATATTTATCATCACACGAGGAAACAAAAACAAACGAGGTCAGTGGAGGTCAGTGGTCTCAGCTCTCAGAGGGGCACACTTTCAAGCTTGGTACTCGCATTGAACAGACAAAGTTCGCAAACTGAATGGCGGCTTTATTTGTCAACCGTAATTAACATAATCAAGGGGTCGAACATGCTAATATCCATAACCGATCGATAACTGGACTCATTTTCTACCAAGCAAACCAGCGGGATTTGTCATAGGTTTGCGTGCGTAATAGAATAACCGTGAATTTAGTGTCACCCCCGTGACACAAGGCTGACATTTGTGTGCAACCTTTGATTTGTATGCTTCCTATCAACGAGATTGTCCGTTCATTGCAGAAAAAGGCAATGTCAACCTTGTAGCGTGTATAGTTTACCGTGGTCTTCCGTGATGGTGAGTGGGAAATGGAATTTCCAAGAATCATAGAAAGGTGAACAGTTTTTGGAGAAACCCAGATCACATCATCATACCGTGCTGAATGTGTGTGTCTTCAAGTGATTCAGGTATTAAGGTATATGAAGTGTAAGTTAAGAATTGAAATCTTGTTTTAAAACTGTTTGTTTTTGCACATTGCATTCATCAATCATCATCCAATGCATCATGCAATGTCAATGTGAATGTCACTGTCAGGTAGCTCGAGATACTCTTCTTCTTCCTTATATTTAAGTGCCTCCCTCATATGTATGAGTATTGTCGCACTGCGTACAGACAAGCTGTACTTATTTTTTACTCTGGAACCTAGAGTAGATGAGTGTATTTTGAAGTACAGTCAACATGACCGGGATGATCCCCTGCTCTTTTCGAATAGCCTGTGACGTTCTTTAACGCGCACACTACATTAATGTGAGAAAATATGCATGTACACGGGACCGACAGCTTAAAGTGCCTTGCACAAGGACACCGCTAGGCCACGCTCTCCTCTACTCGAGCTAAAATACAGGTTTACATTTACTATCTTACATTATCTTGCTGTATTTCAGCTAGAGCTCCAAACGACAAGCTTCCAGGTTTTTTTGGAGAACAATACTGTTACGTAAGATGAAGAAGAAACCCGCCTCGGAGCCCGCCCTATTCTGTCGGTCCGTGTCACGTCACTTCCGGTTGATGATGTTCGAGTGAAAACAAGTCCCTGATTCCATTTTTGTTGATGATTTCTGTCATTGGTGTTATGTAAATTTCGACCGCAAATAGTCAGTGGAATCACACAACCGTTTCTAAGTCTTCAGAGTGGAAGAAATGTACTTGATTTACCGTTTATATACTGACAAACTTAAAATTTATTTCCATGGTCGAGTGTTGTTTTTTCTGAAATTGAATGCCACTCCAGCAACATCGCTATGTAGCCTCCTTCACAGTTGGTTTCTGTTGTTCATAACAAACCGTGAGCCACATGCAGTTTGGGCCCGAGACTAGAGATAGCCCGGATGTCAGACCGACAGAATACTCATTATTTCATTGTACTTATTGCAATTTGCCTCCACACATTACGTAATCAACACAAAGCTTTTGTGAGGATTAGTGAGTGGATAAGAAATTGACAGTGGAGGATATCTGAAGGACACGCCGATTGTTAGTTGTCAATCATGAATTGCCGCAACGTATTAATATTTTACTGCATGGCATTCCGCAAAACACCAAGACAAATTATGCCATATTTTTCCAAAGATCATCTCATATGAAGTAAACTGAATGCGATCTGTACTTTTGTAACATTCCGATCGCTTTTAATCACCTATTATCGGCGAATTTGCTTGAAAACACATGAGTTCATGTTGTGTAAACATAATTAGCATAGACACAAATGAAATTACGATGCAATACAATGCAATTTGAATGCGCAGCAGATCTATAGAAATAACGTTGGCAGGTTTTATGCAGAATTAGACCCTGTCTGTGTCAGGCTGATGTTCATGACATTTCAATGATTCATATTAGTAGGAGGTGGCAAACTAGGAGAGGCAAAACGGGGTTCATTCATATATTTTCATGACTAAACAATTGTTTATGCCCGAGGGCTTTAGCGCGAGGGCATAAACAACATTTTAGTCGTGAAAATATATGATTCAATAATGAATGAACCCCGCGCCGTTCATAACGCAACATTCTGCTTGCTGTTATTTTCCTCCACAGCACAACTAAAAATACCATCATTTTAGACTAAGTTCCTTATCATTTTTTGAAAGTTTTCCCATTGCTAATTGTGAGAAAACGTTTACTTGCTCAGTCCATCGTGTTTGGACGCGCTCAGTGTTAATAGCACGCGAGCATAGGCGCGTAATATCCTACTCGCGAGCGTCCATCAGTTTTTCGCACAGCTTATTTATGACCGGATAGCCGGACAGAAACGTTGTTTATGCCCGCCTATTGACCAAACATGCATGCATGCTGTTATATAGCGCGTATGTAGCTATAGATAACACATTTGCTAGTCAGCCAAATTCGCTAGTGCCGTACTTTTAGTATTACTCCCGGGGGGGCCACTCAAATATGAGAGTGTACGCATGCGTGACCAAATTTTTTTCGAACACCCCCTAAACAAGTTTTCCTCTGTGAGCAAAATGACCCCCTAAGCAACTTTTTAGCGCGCTTTCCCCATAAATTTGACCCCTAAACAAGTTTTTGTCTAATTTTGACCCCCTAAACAAGTTTTTGTCTATATTTGACCCACTTTACAAGTTTTGATGGATTTTAACAAATTGAACAATTAATTGTAGGCCTACTAACTTGCCATTGAACACTAAAAGTCTACCGGATATACCCCCCCCCTCCTCCGGTATACCATACCACTTTAAAATATAAATAGGGCCTAATTCAGAGTGTAGGCGTACCATGAGGTCTTTCAGATTCGTAGCTTGTTACATGCCCGGTTACATGGATCTGATTGGATTCTCGTAAAGTTTTGTGAGAATTATATAAAATACAAATGCACAGCGTTATCCAGAGGCAACGTTACTGGTATTCACATCGTAGTTGGTTCCGAATTCGGCACCTAAAGTTGATTATCGTGTCCCGGTATTGTATGCCCTTTTCATGCTTTCTACTGCAAATATAATTTCCTAATGTAATCCAGAGAAGGGGAACTCACAAATCTACCAGCAGGAGTAGTAAATAATGTGAGGAATCTATAAGGCCCTTCACAATTAATTCTTAGTTTCCTGTTTCATGGTTGAAAACAAGGGATGAGGCGACTTTTAATTATTAATTATTAATTATCTTTTATTTTCTTTATTTTAAAACAAGTGGTCGCAACCTACATCAACCCGTTTCGACAAGGGACAAGCATTTAATTATTTTACAACTATGTTTGATTTTATACATAAGTAATGGTACAGTTATGTTCTTTGTTTATTCATCATTATTGTTGATATGATTAAAGTCAGAAAGTAGCAAATGAGAGTCATTTAAAGTCATTTTAAAAGAGAAAATCCAAAATATAAATAAAATAATTAAATATTTTTCCATTCTTGATTTTGGACGCGCGAGGGAAACAGGAAACTAAGGATCAATTGTAATTGGCCTAAAGGTCCTGAAAATCTTTTTGAAATACATGATATTTTCGTTTGTCTCCCCGTTTGTCCACTGAACTATATACCCATCACAATTTTATATGACGTCATTAATTATAATTAATATGTACGTTTTTTTTTTATAAAACGGTATTTTACATAGAAGTACGAGGCCATGGTTAAATCACATGTAATACGTCATGAAATATATTTGCATAACATAGTGACACTTTAGGTTTGGATACTGAACGGAAATTCCGCACTGGAATAAACTTTTTTCGAATCGGAGTTTCAGCAGATTTGAAAAGCGGATTAAAATGTTAACCCAAATGCTTTACACACGATTTTAAAACTACCCCTTTTCATGAAAATCACCGCTTTTTACCCCTTAACGCTGTCACGCCAGCAGTAACGTGCCCAACCAAGAAAAAACACCCCTTTTCACTCGTTTTTTTGGTCACGCATGCTTACATCATTATATTTGAGTGGCCCCCCCGGGGTATTACTCTTGTCTTGTCTTGTCTGGTCTGCTACTGCACAAAACGCTTGGAAATACTTGGAAAAAAAAGTCTATGAAATTAATTAGCAACATCTGTAGATTAAATTCAGACTTCCGCTCTCCCCATGGTTCATTTAGAATTGGGTAAATGAATCATGAAAGTACTCCGTCCTTCGGAGGGGACGTTAAGCCGTCGGTCCCGTGTGCAGAGAGCCATACCTGTACATGTATCTCGCAGCCAGTTTCGAAAAGAGTAGGGTGTTAACCCCTGACTGCTCCCAACCCGTCCAGGCGCTCAAATGGACCCCAATGGAAATAAGCTTCAATAGAGGCTTTCTTGGGTTATCCAGGGTTGTCACAACCCGAACAAATCAAATCAAAAAAATAAAATAAACCGGGAAATTTGGAATACCAATTGATTTATGCAGTCGTGTGTAGTTATGTACAGTGGGATCATGAATGTGGAGGAAACATTAACAAGGATAGCCCTACATTACAAGGGTGGTTGGGGGCCCAAATTTTGTGAAGCCTACATTGTACATGTACATACATCCCATGGCACATCCCACAACAAATATTTCATTGATTATATTTTTTTTCCATTCCTTTTCACTCAGGTTGACACTCTAATCCCACATTTCAAAATGGCAATGACAAATTGTCATCGAGACGTTTTACGCAAAGTTCGAGTCTACATGATGGAAAACCTGGAAGTTGATACCATCATCCAGAACCTGGTTGGTGAACTTCTTCTCACAGCCGCTGACGAAGAGACTCTAAGTGCTGAAAGGACAGCGCGTGCCAGAACCAAAGCCCTGTTGGATATCTTGCCAAGAAAAGGCGATGTTGGATACACCAAATTGTTGAGTGTGTTAAGGGAAGAACAAACTTTTGTTTATCAAAAACTAGTTGAAACGGAACAAGAAATTGCACGATCAGTTCAGCAATCAAGTAAGTGATTTTTAGACTATGAATTAACAAATATTCTCCAGTCCTCATACATGTATGTGAAATGATCATGGGGAATGAGTCACGTGTCAATCCTGGTCGAAAATGAGTTTTACATAGGTTCCTGAAGAGGACATTTAGAGCTTTCAGAAACTGAAAAACCCATGTTGATACGACTTTTCTTTGCAAAGTTACATCAATTTATCAATCGCTGAAAACAATGTAAAACAAAAGAATTTGAACACTTTCTTTGCCAATATCTCAAAATCAACATTAACGACATGCGACTCTTGTTCGTGTCACATATGACTAGGTTACTGTATGTATTTTCAGCAAGTATATTTTCTCTTTTGCAAAATTTCAAAGAACTGTTAATTTCACATACAACACCTATGGCATATCATGCAGTTTTGTTTTTGTCATAATGCTGTCAGGTGGTTGGTCCTCTCTCATTATCAACTGGAGATGCCAATTCTTTATTGCTTGGTTGGCGCAGGGATCTCAAGCATTTACACACCTCCAAAATAAGGCAGCACGCCTTGTCTTTAGTTGTGTGTGTGGTCCGTCTTCTGGGTTCCCTGCATCGGGTTCCAGTAAAGCAAAGAATTCTGTTCAAACATAGTATACATTTTCAAGGAGCTCGATCACAGTCTTCATCTACAGAACAATTATCTTCTTGGAATCAGTGGCGGTGCCAGGAATTTGGGGGGGGGGCATTGAGGGGGCAAAGTGAATGTCAGGGGGGGAAAAATCAACACATTTTGCACAAAATTGCAGCAAAAAGTGGAAATTTTCGTCATTTTGGGTTTTTACTGGGGGGCAAGAGGCCTGACTGGGGGCATTTGCCCCTCATGCCCCCCCCATGGTGCTGCCACTGCTTGGAATGCAATCATACACCACCTACTCTCCTCATCTAATCCTAAAACCAAGATTTGAAGCTGTACACCATGAAATTTGCTCTTGATGACATCACTAAAATCAGGAATCTCAGTGTTGTGAAAGAAATTATATCTATAGGGTATCTGCCCTATCTGATGTGTGTAAAAATTGGAATCAAGTTTTCCGCAGGATGCCAAAGGTTCTAAACAATTTTGATTTTAGCACATAATCTTGCTTAGTTTTCAAAAACTACAGATATCCTTTATTATATTTTGTTTTGAATTTTGATTATTTTTCCCCTCTAGGACCAGTGGGTTTAAGCCACATGACAACAGCAAGTGCATATCATCAGCCTCATCAACAGCCATCAGGGATTTATTCTCAACCAGGTAAGATTGGTTTTCAATCGTCATTATGTCATATGTGGTCACCATATCGTCAGTCTCATCACATACAGACCTTAGCTATAAGTTTAATGCTATGTTTCACATATAAAGCTATAAGTTTAAGACCATGTTCAAACATCGTCAGTCTCATCACATACAGACCTTAGTTATAAGTTTAATGCTATGTTTCACATAAAGCTATTTGTTTAAGACCATGTTCAAAATCGTTTCACATACAGAGCTATAAGTTTAATACCATGTTAAACAATGCTACTCGGGAGATTGGCATGTAATTTTCACCTTAAAGTGTCTTAATTCTTCATAAAAAATACCATGTTGAGGAAACTTAATCAAGCAATCTTTCAAGTAACATATTGTTTAACATGGTATTCAACTTAGGGCTCATATTGAAATACCCTACCACGCTTTCACACAGAAAGAAGGCAGGATTCCCCTCGCTAAGTGCGCGCCTCAGGAAAGCTCGGTCATAAAACGGATGGATTATATGCATCAGTGATACACCCTGCCCAGGATTTTAACAAAAGAAGGCTAGCACAGGAAAGCTGCAGGATGGCCCACACCTTCCTGTGTAAGGGAATTTCAATATGAGCCCTTATAGCTCTGTATGTGAAACGATTGTGTTGCGTCAAATAGATTGGTATGTGATGCGACAGGCGATATGTAACAATATAATACATCTAGTTCATACTTTGCAGTCATAGTCGCCAGGGATGTATGGGTTTTCAGCAGAATTATAATTGGTTACTCTTACTGTATGTTGAACTACGAACACCAGCGGAGACTTCAGTCACAGCAACAGTGAAAAAGCAAGTGAAACACACAATTTAAAAAGAAGGGTGTATATGCAAGGATTTATCATCAGTACATCTGTCTGTGAGTTCATGTGTGCTTTCCCAGGGGTCAAGTTTTAAGGTGTGTGAGTGCAATCACATGCCTCAAATAAAGGCCTAAAATAAAGGAGGTTCCAGGAGCTCCACCCCTGGACCCCTGCCAGGTCACTGCCCTTGGACCCTACCCATTGTATAGAGTCACAATGCATGATTTGGACTATCACTTACCTCAGTGTTGGATCTCATTTGGCTCCCAGTTCTCTGGAAACTGTGAAAAAGTGCCTCCTGGTCAGAATGCTCTTAAACTCACCTTGCAACCCCACACCGTACCTACCTTTGGTTAAGTGCACATGTATGTAAACATGTCAAATACACCCCACATGTTTTCAGAATTAAAACATATATTCGTATCTTTGTCACCCTTCTTTTTCAGTTGCAGAAACCAGTCCTCCAGCAAGACTCAGTTCCCTCCAACCATCTGATCAAATGTCAGGTGCAATTTCTCATCCATCAGATCAGATGTCATTGGAAACGCATATACCAATGGGTTAGTATGCAGGCTGCCTTGGAAAAAAATTAGTTTCCTTATCAAAAGAAAATATGTAAAGCATTTTCCACCCTGATGTGGCAGTGACTTCAGTGCGCATTTTATTGGGCGCAGCTTAAATCGCTAGTGTTCGCTCAAAGTGCTGGTGTACACACGCATGCACGAAACAGTGCTATTCTATTTTGACCTTTCATTCCCAATCTAATCTAAACAAATACTCAATAAAATCGCAAAAGCGACATCTAATTGAGAAGAAAAATGGCATACGATGAAAACACAAATATTCATGTACGAGAATACAGATTAAACCAATCTGGATGCTGCAACACCCAAATTGTTGATTTGTCCCCAGTTGGAAGACCCATTGATTGTTGAGGAATTGTGGCAAGTTAAATTTGTTATGAACTATTGTTCATGTATTTTTACTTTCTTTTGTAACGGTCAAAACACACAATGCAATTTCTGTTGCAGAAAAACTGGATTATGCCATGTGTATTTTACCATGTGAAATTGATGCCCCTAAGCAACCCTGCAATATTATGTAATAGTAAGGTGCTGCTCTAATGTAACTACCTTACTGTAATGTGAATGGAGAGTGCAGGTGAACAAATTAATGGGTCTTGCAATTGATATTGCTTAGTGGGAATTGGCTTTTTAAGTGTTAAGTATGAAAAATCCACTGATACGGGCCAATTCATATATTGTCATATGAAACCACATCCCCTTTATATAAGTACTATATTCTATTTTTACTTTTCGTAAACTGGATGCTGCAACCCAGGGGGCTGCAAGACCCAAATTGTTAATTTGTCCCTAGAATTTGGAAGACCCATTGATTGTTGAGGAATTTTAAGTGGCAGGCTAAATTTGTTCTGGACTATTGTACATGTAGGTAATGGCCAAACACTCAATACATTTCTGTTGCAGAAAACCTCAGAGCACCTTGCAACTTTATTTATGCCATTTGTTTTTTACCTTGTGAAATTGATGCCCCTAAACAACCCTGCAATATCATATAATAGTGGAGCGTTGCTCTTCTTTTTATAGTGATATTGTATGCAGTCTAATAATGTAATGTACCATACTGTAATGGGACTGAAGAGTGCAGGTGAACTAATTAATGGGTCTTGTAATTTAATTTTATTGAGTATATCATTGTTTTTTCTTTCTCTAGACCATACTGATAGTGGACCAAGTGGAGCAGCTACAGCTACATGTACAAGAATAACAAGCAGTACTGATTCGGGCCAAGTCATCCTTCGTCATATGAAACCACGATCTCCTCTATCCCTTGTATCAACCCAAGCACTGAGCACTCTAGCTACCAACCTGGGTTCAGAATGGGAGCCACTGGCCCTTCACATGGGCTCTCAAACTAGTAAGCTATATCATTGGAAACAAGAAAATTCCACCGTTTGGGGACAAGTGTTTGCTATGTTGGAGAGTTGGAAGAATAGGAATGGCAACAATGCCACTATTGCACAGCTTTTAGCAGTACTTCTGACTTTTAAACCTCCGTTATCACAGTCAGTGTATAGACATCTGTATTTTGAATAAGAGTATCCTGTCAAAGTTGTTGTACTGAGTTCAGTGGCCTGCAACTTTTTACGTGCTCAGGTTTGAATCGTCTGACACACGGAACAGCCATTTTATGTGACCCTTCGAACCACAAGACGCCAGGCACTCACTGTGTGGTGAAAAGTGAAATGAATAAGATTTTAAATCACTTTGCATCAGTAATTTTTTGGGTATTATGAAAAATTGAAACGTTTTGCTTAGACCTTGGAATATTATTTGGGATTGCACCCCTCAGGATATTCCATGGTTCCAAAGCAAAATGTTTAGATTTTTCTCAATGCCCTCAAAACAAGTTAACATTAACCTCGAATCAATATACAATCCAACCTCTTTTATCCAGCCATGGGTCCCATACCCAGCATTGGCCAGACAAGTAAAAATTCAGGATAAGTGAATTCTGCACTGAATGTGCAAAGAGCTAAATTTGGGACAGCCAAAAGATTACTCAATGGTATTAGAATGCTGTTGGTAACATAGATGTGTCCTTCTATAAAATGCAATGCTTCAAAGCATCACTGAAATAAGGTGTCAAAGAAAGCTTAAATACATGTTTTCCTATGAAGATCACCAGACGGATTACAGAGAGATCCGTATGAAAGATGTCTGATTAAAGAAGGCTGGACTGTGAATTCACTTCACATGCATTTTATTTCCAAACAATTTTGCTCAGTTCCTTGCAACTGGTTATTTTCCATACATGAAGTCTTGGTCAATGAACATGAAGGGTTCAGATGCAAAAACGGATGCATCTATTTTTCTCAATTTGAGATATAGGCAAATATATCTGGTCAAATATAAAGAATGTATTAAGAATATATGTGCTACATTTGATCAGAGATATTTGATACAAACAGGTGGCAGCCATTCTGCCATTTTAATTGGAAATGGGAAATATATAGCTGCCTTGTGTTTGAACACAAAATGCAGGTGGAGCTGGAGATATTGATTAAAGGAAGGTGACCTGATATATTTGGAAAATGGAATTCTTTAAACTTGAGGTATAACATAAAATGTTGTCCCTTTCAAGCATTCAATTTCATGCAAAAAGAACATGTTAATGTTTCTTGTAAATGGGACTATTTCCATATGGAATTACTGACATTTATGCAGCATGATAATCATGATAATATAGTCCACAGTGCTTTTATTAATGACATTCATGTAATAAATTGATATCAAATGAGAGATCCTATTTTTCTCATAAAACATATTGAAATTAGGAGTTCCAAATCTGTATATTTCCGAAGATATCATCAAAAAACGGTTGAATTAGTCTCAAATGTGGTGTACCACAGTTAATTTCAATATGTTAATGAGAAAAATATGAGCTTTCACCTGATACCAAAATCGGCATTTTGATAGGGTAAAGTGGGGGATGAGGTTACCCATCTATTGTATAGATTTTGGAAGAATCAACTTTGAATTTCTATTTCTTTCTCAAGAATATTTGAGAGAATCCATTTGCAGATTCTGTCAGAAATTCTACCACAGGAGTGGAACACCAAATTTAATTTTCAGACAACTTTTTGTAGCAAGTATTTAAGTCAGGGCTTCCCAAACTGGGTCACGAGCACTTCAAGGGGTAGCCGACCTTCACTGTAAAGAAGGGGAAAAAATCATATAAAAAAGTTTCTGCTCAAGCACTGAAATATTTTGCCTGTCCCTTCACATCTTCATATTAATGCGAAACCGGTTCAGAGCATACCGACTTTGGCAGACTCTGTCCAAATAAGCAGACACACACATCGCATTGTTATGGTAACTAACAACATTTGTATTATGCTGTGACTTACGCCATATTTTACTCATGAAATAAATAGTCACAAGGAAAAAAGTTTTTGAGCATATGTATACATGTAAATGATTCAACCTGGTGGAAACTGGTGGTCAAGTGATTACAAGAAAATTTATTTTAACAAAAAGAAATTAGCATATATAGTTTATGATCTTTGGTGCCAGATGGGAAAATTACTCCCTGCTATAGTCCATTTGACTTCCTTGTGACAGTTGACATCAGTGCATGCTCCAGTGGGTATAGCAGAGCTGTCAACTCTCACGCATTGGCCGTGAGTCTCACGCATTGGGTCACTTTCTCACGGTCTCACGCCAAGGTAGTATAATCTCATGCCTAGGTACAAAATCACGTAAAAAGCTGGAAAATGAGTAAAATCTCACGCATCGTCATGAATAATTTGTCGGCAAATCCCGGTACGCCTCTGTCTCACGCCAAGCAATTCCAAAAAGTTGACAGCCCTGGGTATAGTATACTGATGCGAGTATAGTCCCACCTTCGAGTAAAGTCCCACCCCGAAGTTTTCGCAAAATTTCAGAATTTTTTTTTTAATTGAAGTTTAACTCTTTTTTTTCGGTTTTGGAGTGTCATTGGACCTAGAGCTAAATGCTAGGATCATTCATGGTTGACTTATTAAAAAATATTTGTTTGTGTTTTTAAGATTTTAAGATATTATAAATGCAAAATGATAATTTGTATTCATGTCATAATACTGATTTCAAAATGCATTGAATTTGTATCTGTTTTGAAATCATCAACAGAGTGACATGAACACAAATTATCACTTTGCATATTACAAACAAAACACAAGCCAATCATGAATGATCCTAGCTTTTACCTCTAAGGGCCAGGGACACTGCAAAACTGAAAAAGAAATAACTTAATAATAATAATAATAAAAAAATTTTGTTGTTGTTGTTGAAATTTGAGTATAGTCCCACCCCCATCCCAATTTTGAAAAATGTTCACCTAAAAACGGAGTGGGACTATACTGGAGTCAGTACAGTAAACCAGGCATTGACTTCAAGAACTAGCGTGTTTATAGGTGACCCCGGAGCTACATCACTTCCGGTTGAAGACAAAGCACAGTGCGGCGCCAAACCCAAACAACAACAAACATCGGCATTTACATTTTGTTTGTTGTCAACGGCATATAACCCGGATGTTAAACACTTACCAGGATGATCGTGGTGACCTATGTATGCGATCAAAGGCGGTACATCCCCCAGGGGTACATCTGTACATGTGAAAAGTAACTGTGACAAAATACTTACGTCAAGTGCTATCTCAAGGAAGGCAAAATGTGACACAATCTGGTCCATGGGGGCCAAAGGCGGCAAATTTGAAAAGGAGATAAAGGTAAAAATATGGACTAAAAAAGAATAAAATATATAAGAAAATAGACAGCAAAAAACTTCATAATTTTAGAACCAAGTATGCCAGACCTTTGGTGTTTTCAGTAAATTTGCAGTAACGAAATTGTCAAAAATGCATCCTTTGGCCCCCATGGACCAGATCGTGTCACAAATAGACTATAGCAGGACAAGGTTGACTAAATTTACAGTATTCAACCATATTCATGCCATTTTGTTTGTTTATTTGATTTACTTGTGTCTACTATATATATATATCTATATTATACCCTAGAAATATTATGTAGGCAATAAACACTTGGTATAAAAGATTTTATCAATATAGTATAGGCAACTGAAATTTATTTGTTTACTTTTATCAAATTGTATGTTTTCTGATCAGATCAGAATAATGAGATAGTTGGAATATGATGTCTTTGATAATTTTTGTTTCATGTGCAGCTGCTATCTTCATCTCATGTCATTTTGAATTATTTTAGATATATTTGAATATTTTGATATGTTTCACTTTTTTTTGTTCACACATTTATTTTAAAATCTACAAAGAATCATGAATTGCTATAATTGTGTGAGAAAATTATTGTATAAGTAATGAAAATGTAAATCTGTTCCGAATCTAGTGACACCTTGTGCATATGGATTAGGTCTATGTTCACTGGAGGGGCATGCAAACTGGCACTATTATAGCCCTGGTATATTGATACCTATACGATGGCGAAGTTACATAATAAATCGGATTGACTACCATAGCAATAGGTGAAAACAATTTTGAACATATCGGGCTGCACTACAAGCAGGTTACACTCATCACCTGTGTATGTCTGCAATCATAGATTGAATATAATAGTGGTCTTTTCAAAGATACTAATCTTACAGGTGCAAGTGATCAGCATGATATGGTTCAATGCAGAGGTACCGTGTGAACGTATCAGTGCAGGGCGGTATATTCAAAAATTGTTTTCACCAATTGCTATGGTAGTTTTAACTACCATAGCAATTCGTGATCCACAGCCTCATCCCCCCACTTTTCTCAAAAAAAGTTGAGATTTTTATATCACTGGAAACCTCTTCCTACATAATGTTTATGTACAAAATATTTCTTGCAGATTAATTCGTTTAGCAAAGATATCGTGAAATTTTAATTTCGTTCTGGTGCACCAGAAGGAAATTACAACGCATTGTCTATGGAGCAGTGTAATACATAATCATGCATAACTCGCGAACGCAAAATCGGAATCCACTGAAATTTTGGGAATAGGTTTTTTTCGTGGATATCTAATGAAAAATGACATAAATAGAGGATGCTAGGATCACGAAATACTCCTTTAATCCGATTATTACGTAACTTCGCCAGCATATTACAATGCATCCAAAGGGGCAGGGAAATGAATGAAGTGTCACTGATGCTAGAATAGAATAAATTATCTTCAATCATTGATTCTAAAAATTATTGTGTTTTGTATTTGCATAATCTAATTATGTTAAAAAACAGTTGTACTATCATATATAATTGTAAATAATAAAATATTTTTCATTTTACATATCCAATAAGTTGTGAATTTTGGTGATTTTGTTTTGACTGGTACTGAAACTGCTCTTTAGTTCGGGCTCCAGTTATAAGAGATAAACACAACACAAATAGAAAGTCCTCACTTACAAAAAATGTATGCAACCAGTTGTAAATCTCCACCTGCATGTATTCCGATTTGGTTATACCACATGTGCTACCAAAAGCTTTAAATTGACATATATTGATCCCAATATATGAAATATGGAGCATTATTAAATGTTGCAAATTAAAAGGAGCATGCAGAACTGCAGAGGCAAATTGCAGAGCGTAACCATGACAAAACCTGAAATGACAACCAGTGGCGGCGCCTGAATTTTTTTTCGGGGGCAAAGTGTATTTCAGGTTTTGCCCAAAATTGCCGCAAAAAGTGGAAATTTACGTGATTTGGGGGGTTTTGCCTCAAAAGTGAGGGGGCAAGAATCATTTGGGGGGGCAAATGCCCCCCTTGTAGCGCCGCTAGAGGGTAAAATTCCGGTTAAAATGTACGAGAAGGCATGTACATTCCAAAATTAATTAATTCCAGTTTTGTACTATATATTTCACCAGTTTAGCTTCAATATGGCAAATTTTTTGCATTTGTACCATAAACCTATTTTGTCGGCAAAAGGTGCTGGATTCTCCAACCCCAATGTCAAAAAGAAATCTATGCCACTGTTAATGGATGTAGGCCTATATTGGTTTCTTTTTTAGGACATGAAGGGGGATAAAACCATAAAAAGGGGGGATAAAAAAATCCACCCTTTTTTCGGGAGGATCAAAAAATTTTGACGTCCGAGGTTCCAACTTTTCCAACCCCCTCCCCCCCACCAAAGTATTTATGAACACTCCCTAACATGATTGAGCTGGGTTTTTTGAAGACTGGTTACATAAGTGAGGACTTTCTTTTTGTGTTGTGTGGATATTATATGTGGGTGGGCCAAAAATCCTCAAATTTCCCTGATATACATGTAAGGGGTGGTGCAATAATTATGTGTACCCCCGGGGTGGTGAATTCTCAAAATGGTCTGCCAAAAATTGCTTGCCCCCCCCCCGTGCCAAAAAAAAAATCTTTGCCCCCCCTTTGATGTGCCAAAAAACCATTGCCCCCCCCTTTTGACATGCCAAAAATCTTTCCCCCCCTTACACATGCAAGATTTTAACCTGATTTAAAACCTTAAATTGTCTTATCATATAATAGCTTAGGGGCTGTGCAATAATTATGAGCCCTGGGGGAGGGTAAAATTGAGGGGGCCAAGAAATTTTTGGCGAGCCGCAAGGGGGGGGGGCAACCAATTTTTGGCAAGTCAAGGGGGCAAGCAATTTTGGCACACATTCATGGGCGCTTTTTAATTAAACGCTCTAAAAGACTTAGGAAAACAGTACGGAACGCACATTTTCCTGCTCGCTGCCACATAACATACATCTAGACCATTTAAGATTTGCAAATTGGGATCCCAAAAATTTGGCATGTTCAAAGGGGGGGGAAAGATTTTTTATGGGCTGAGAGGGGGGCAAGCGATTTTGGCGAGCCGCTTGAAAATTTTACCCCCTCCCCGGAGGCTCATAATTATTGCACAGCCCGTAAATGCGAGCGCAGCGAAAATGTTGCATATTTGAACGTTTTCCTACACTTTTTAGGGCGTAATGTAGAAACGGTGCCCAAAATATCTGTGCCAAAAATCGCCCCCCCCCCCCTTTCAACCTGCCAAAAATTGCTTGACCCCCCTTTCGACCTGCCAAAATATGCTTGCCTCCCCCCTTTTGGCCTGCCAACAAATCTTTGCCCCCCCCCCCTATAATTCACCACCCCGGGGGTACACATAATTATTGCACCACCCCTAAGCTTTATACCGGGATATACTTCATGCAGGGATTGTTTATCATCACACAACCCGGAAGTGAACTCAAACCGGAAGTCAATGATCCTGGGAAAATCCCAGCGGCGACGATTTTGTGCATTCATGTGTGGTTGCAATAATCCATTAATCCGCGCCCAAATTTGACGTTTTGACGTCTTTGTCATGGACTGTAATCACCTTAAATGTAAGAAAGGTAGTTTAAATAAACTTAAGGTGTAATTATAAGCATTGGAATTAACCCCAGGTATTTTTGGGCTTTTTAGTTTTAAGCTTACTTAAAGGAGTATTTCGTGATCCTAGCATCCTCTTTTTATGACATTTTTCAGTACATATCCACGAAAAAAGCATATTCCCAAAATTTCAGTAGATGCCGATATTATGCTTATGAGTTATGCATGATTATGTGTATTACACTGCTCCATAGACAATACGTTGTAATTTCATTCTGGTGCACCAGAACGAAATTCAAATTTCACGATATCTTTGCTAAACAAATTAATCTGCAAGAAATATTTTGTACATAAACATTATGTAGCCAGAGGTTTCCAGTGATATAAAAATCTCAACTTTTTTTGAGAAAAGTGGGGGGATGAGGCTGTGGATCACGAAATGCCCTTTTAAGTCTTTTAAGTTAAAAGGGCATTTCGTGATCCACAGCTCATCCCCCACTTTTCTCAAAAAAGTGAGATTTTTATATCACTGGAAAACAAGCTTAATCAAGCTTGCCGATACGCCTATTGTTATTATAACACTTCTCATGAATATTAATAACAATGACCTGGCTTTTCTCACCACAACATCACTTTGCACTTGAGAGAGTTGAATGGTTATTGACTAACATTCACATACACTCACCCCCACACACTGTGATCAAGTAACAAGTTACTACTAAGTTTGAAATAAAATGAAATAGTAAATTAAAAGTTTGAAAAAAGAATATTGAAATAATACTTAATTATTTAATTTTAAAAGTAAACTAAATTGAAAAAAAATAGAATAAAATAGAATAGAATAAAAGGAATAAAACAAAACTAAACTAAACTAAAGAATAGAATAAAATAAACTGCAATATAATAAAAGTTAATAAACTGCAATATAATAAATAAACATTAAATAAATAAATAAATAAATAGGGCCTAAAATGAGTAATTTTAGTTTATGAATATTAACCAACATGATTTCACTTAAGCCTTGGCCTATGATTTTTTTTAAATAAATAAATAAAAGAAATAAATTAAATAAAACATTAAAAATAAATAAACGAGCAGTGTTGGAATTAGTATGTATCGCATCGCATTTTGCGACTCATTTCTGTAGTATTGCTATTCAATTTGTATACTGTATCGCTAAAAATGCTACACAAAAAAACCCCGAAATGTCATGATGTTGTCAAGTAATTTTCTAGGTTCAAATTGCATTATAATGCACATCATTTTCGAAGCAACTGAACCCCTAAAATGCCAAATTATGGCCTAATTTACTTCAATATTTAATATAATGCACAGTAATAGTGCTTTGTAAAGTGAAATTTTAACAAGAAACAAGGCCGTGAGATGGGGAAATCCCGGCGGTCGCCATGTTTGTTTTGCCTGGCATAGAGGGCAGTATGTAATTATCATGGGCCAGTGGGTGCAGGCGGTAAATACCAGGCAATTTGATTGAATTTTTTTTTTTTTAATTAAAAAAAAAAAAAAAGAAAAAAAAGAAAAAAAAAAAAAAGAAAAGAAAAAGAAAAAAAGAGAAAAGAAAAAAGAAAAGAAAAAAGAGAAAAGACAAAGAAAAGAGAAAAGAAAAAGGAAAGGAAAGGAAATATAATCAACCCGCTCCACCCAAAAATAAAATTTTATGGTAGCACACAAATAGATTGAATTTGCTCGACAATTATGAATAGTCCCCCCCATTTTTGCATTTTTGACCTAGCGGTAACCCCTGATTTTGCTTTCTAAAAATGCTACACAAAATTGTGGAAATGCTACACAAAAAAATTTTGCATAGCATTTTTTGCTACGCAAAAAATTTGCACTAATTCCAACACTGTAAACGAGTTATATAGGCCTAGTATAAAGAAATAAAAATAAACATTAAAATTGATAATAAGTATAAATAAATAATAAATGCAGAAAATGTCTAAATTTATTAAAATAAATAAATTAATAAATACAAAATAAAAATATCTCAATTTTATTTGTATGTGTGCCGTGTGTGAGAGCATGCTGCTGCCCATACGTCATCGACATGCAGAAAACATTCAATCGATTGCTAACAGGAAGTGAGTGTGTTGTATTAATATTCATGAGTAGTATTGTAATAACAGTAGACGTATCGGCAGGCTTGATTCGCTTGTACTGGAAACCTCTGGCTACATAATGTTTATGTACAAAATATTTCTTGCAGATTAATTCGCTTAGCAAAGATATCGTGAGGTTTGAATTTCGCTTCTGGTGCACCAGAACGAAATTACCATGTTACAACGCATTATGATTGTCTATGGAGCAGTGTAATACACATATTCATGCATAACTCATGAACGCAAAATCGGAATCAACTGAAATTTTGGGAATAGGTTTTTTCGTGGATATCTAATGAAAAATGACATAAATAGAGGATGCTAGGATCACGAAATACTCCTTTAAAACTGTACATCATCATCATCAATGACTGTAAAGTTATTTTTTTATTACTTCGATCCGTGGTCCGGGTACGGGCTGGTGAATTGCGATCGCCTACTACGCGCCGCGCTGACGACCAATGGGTCAACCGGCTTTGTCAAGTCCGTTGGCGTTGATCAGCCAATCAGCGTGATTGTTTATTTCTTCTGTGTCTACGCTTGGCGCACAGCTCGGACCACGGAAGTAGTAAAGAATTAAATTTAATACATTCCCATGTACATAAGTTATATACATGTTGTAATATTCAATGGCTTTGAGTGTGAATTTGTATCATAATGTAACAAAAAAAGAACTACATGTAGGTCACTCCTTCATGAGCAAAGCTACGCAGCTTATTCGCAAATGAGGCACAGTGTCGACGCCCTATACGATAAATATAAATTTAATACTCGGGCGAGTGGTATTTCACCGAACGCAAGAAAAGGAGTTCTATCTGATTGGCTAGCAATCGATCGCTTAGGTCGCTCAGTAGTGGACTACAAACTCAAAATGGAGCAATGTATTCAATTCGATTGAAATCGATATTCTATTATTGACGAGATAAAGAGAGTGATAGTGTGTCAATAATGTACATTGTATAGCACCTGGATTTTACATGCATTCCTTTATATAATTAATTTCTCAAAGAGTTGAATATATCACAATTTTAACTGTGGATTTCAAAATCGTTACATCAAAATTGCAGTTAAACATATCCACAGCAAAATACCGGTCCTCACTAATTACTAATTAGTGTATTTAATTTCCAGTTAGTGTATTTAAAATAAAACCTGTGATTTACCTGACAACAAATAAAATTTTCTTGCAATAGAAATATCATATGGGATACTGATATGGTAGGTCGCAACCGCCACAACGTGGAGCTGCTACGCCTAGCTGACTTTTTGCTCCGTGGAGCCAAATTGACCAATCATGTTAGAGTTTTTCATTACTTGGAGGTAAAACTGACCAATCAAGTACGACATACTCATTACGTGAAGCGAATTTATTCATTAAGAATTTGCCAGACGAGCTTCACGTAGTTGCAAGATATCCTCGGTCACAAAAGTTATGATTCAAAAAGTAGTTTATGAAAAGTACGAACCGACTTATTATTAAGATGGACATGCACTCATAAGAAACTCATACAGTATTGTACATAACTATAGATATAGGCAGAGTGGTGGTAAACCATGCACACAATTCTGCGATCTGCAGTGTATCGCCGGGAGCTGATTTGTACAACTTGCGCGGCGTGGCCTGCGGAATTCGACCTTCAGCAAACCAGCAAACCAGTTCGTATTTACTTTATATACTAGTAGTAGGCCATACATACTGTAGTTACTGTCCGTTTTCCTATACACAATACACAGTGCGCTCACCATTGACGCGTGACCTCTACAAATAGTGTATGTTAGAAGTATAGGCCATTGCCTAGTTAACGCCACTGTGTAAAAAATAACTGGCCAATATTTAAAGTATTCTCTGAAATTCTAGAAAATATAGTTTTGTAACATGTCCTAAATTTTTAGCTAATTTAGGTGTTTGGAAATATTGGTACTTTTGTGTTTTAGGAAGGATAATGTTTTTAAACGACAAATAACACCAAAAAATATGAAGAAATTATTTCTAAACCGTGTTAAGTCTGCAAACCATTATGTTTCTCATTTTCAAGAATGCTGGTTAACAATAAGCAGACTATTGTCTCATTTCGTAAACAAAAGCTCACACAGTATTGTTACCTTGCGTTCGCTTTATAATCGTTCACCCAACTGAAATTATAATACCAGCTCATTGCTCATTGCACAGGTAAAACAGAAACAAGTGCAGTGTGTATTTAACCAGAGAAGATCTGATGTAACATAGTTGAGCTGTTTTCAATGAGTGTTATCTTGGTTTAATAGCTTTTAATGGGGTTTAAGTCCTTCAAAGGTCGTGGTGAATTCTACTGTAGACATGACTGCATCATGATTATTTTAAAGTCAACAACATTCAACAATATGATCACCGTGATAGTATGACATTATCAGTACCGTGGGTGTCAGTGATCCTGGCCTGACACAGTAGACAAAGAAACAAACAAACACGCCACACACATGACACATGCATGCAAGGTAATATACAAATATTGACTGCTATGAGGGGCATGGTTAAAATTATAGGCCCAAGGTGATCTCAAAACCATGACTATGTTATAGTTATGGTTTTGAGATCACCGCGGGCCTATAATTTTAACCATGCCTCGAATAAAAAGCAGTCAATATTTGTTTTATATACCAAATCTTAAGATTCTTGTCATCTGTTTGGTTAAAAGTATCGATTTTGGGAAGAGAAATTAACAGTTTCAATGCGAACGGCACACATATTACAATCTGCGATTTCTGCGTAATTATAGCGCGTGAAAACATTAACGCATGCGTAATATCATTTTACGCTGGGAAAAACGCGCAGTTTGATCGTGACACACGTGACCGGTCCATAGTTCATTTCCATGGACCGGTCCATAGTTCATTTTGCGGGCATAGTTAATTCAATGACTGCACTTTCAACCAATCAGATGACAGGAATCTATATATGAGGTATATAACATTGACTATACACTAATCAAACAATGGTATTGATCCTGTACAACTGGTCGTGGTTTATTTACATTCGATTCATTTAAAATCCCCATAGTAAACATTAATTTTGGCAAGAGTTTTCTCTCTCTGACGAGGATGCATCCACTGGCTCCGCGTAATGAAAAGATCTAACATGATTGGTCAATTTAGCTCCGCGAAGCGAAAAGTAAGCTACGCGTAGCAGCTCCACATTGTGGCGGTTACGGCCAGGCATATACTGATCATGCGAAAATCGTAAAAACATAGAATAGAAACAGTATGGCAGGCTCTGTGGGAATCTCAAATTGTATGCTTAGCCTAAGTCGCTCGGCCTATCTCGAACAAAATCACCATGCGTAGCTTTTGAAAAACGTGAGGATTCATCGTACTATCACGGCAATTTTTGACACAAAGATATAGGGATGATGACGGTGTGTGAGGTGTTGCTATGATGATCATGATGACATTAGTGCATTTTTTCATACATGTATATGTAGGTATGAGAGGCAAACCTTAGTTAACACATTTTCTAGTCAACCAAATTCGCCTAGACCGGGGCCCAAACACAATATATATTTACATAGAAATTTAAAAGAACAGATTGGACAGGCTGGTCAAGGAAACCTACATAAATATGTTTTCTATACTTCACTTGACCCAAATATATGACTTTTTATGGTGATAAGACAATCGCACATGGAATTTTAGAGGGATTTTGATAGCAGTTCCATTAAAAAAAGCTGCTATCATCATGAGACTATTAAACACCACCGAAATGCGGTTTTGGGGAATTTTGCTAGCAGAATCTTTTTGATGAAAGTCAATCTTTGACAAGATGTAACTTCAGTTTTGACTTTCTTTACTCAAGGGCTTTAATTTGATATATAAAATGATGCAGTTTGATGGCAAATTTGAATTCACCTAGCATACCTAATATGCGTTGTCTTGTCTATAGTCTGAGACTGAGCCGTGGCCAATCCTCTGAGGGGCACATGAAAAATTCAAAGTACCCCAAGTTATTCCTCACAGTCATGAACTAGACCACTAAAGACCAGACGTATCCTAAAAGCAGTTGTAGTAACTACAAATTTCGAACGTTTGAGGAGCCAGGACTGAAGAGGTGCATCACGCGCTGCGACTTCCGCGTAATTGGGGGCGTAATGTCTAACACATGCAGGGATGTCAGTTTTCAGGCAATTGCCTGATTTCAGGCCTTTTGCTACTCCAAATTTCCGCACTTTTATTTATTTTCAGCCCGTTTTGAGGCTTTATAGCCCAAATTCAGGCTTTTCCTGCCAAGTCACTTCAGGCCACTTTCATCCCTGCACATGACATGCAGAACGGCAGTACCCACAAGATGGCGGATCCCACGAAAAGGCTGACGGCCTCTATACCAATATTCCTTACAAGATGGTGTACAGATGGTGTACATGTACACCACCTTATCTTGTGATCCTCCAAAATCTTTCTCTGTCAGATTTTGTTTGTAATTTATGCCAGTCTGTAAGGTTACAGCTTAATCTCAATATGCTTGAACACAACAGAGAATGGCCTCAGAATGCATTGGGGGCAAAACTCCATAACTTAAAGTCAACTGTTACACTATAAAGTTGATTGCACTGTGCTATTGGAGATGAAGCAATTTCTTGTGATCCTCCAAAATCTTTCTCTGTCAGATTTTGTTTGTAATTTATGCCAGTCTGTAAGGTTACAGCTTAATCTCAATATGCTTGAACACAACAGAGAATGGCCTCAGAATGCATTGGGGGCAAAACTCCATAACTTAAAGTCAACTGTTACACTATAAAGTTGATTGCACTGTGCTATTGGAGATGAAGCAATTTTTGGCTTAAAAATTTGACATTCTTTGATGTTTTTAAAAAATGCTTCTTCTCTCACAAACTTATTCAGATTTTGATCAAAGTTGGCCACAAGATGCACTGACCCAAGCTTCTTTAAATTTATACACAGTTTTACAATGAAGAACATGTAGTGGTTCTTAGAGGCAATTTTGTAAAAAGGCATATTTATGTCTAAAGCTGCTTTTTGAATGGAAATCAGCAATGTTTATAAACAAAGGCAAGGAACTAATGTATCGGTTATAATGCTGCAGAGAACAGCGTATGACCACTTCACTTTTCAGTAACATTTTCTGCTCTTTATTAGATTTGCCGGGAGTTTTAAAAGCACTGGTCCGCATTAAAGTAGGATGCCTACTGCCAGGCAAAGAACAATGACCAATGCTGGGCAAATGTGTTGTGTGATGGCACATGTCACATTTTTCTTAGGCCTCCCCCCCAGGATGCCAACATGTATTAATGCTTCTGATACCATGTCCCATTTAGAGTTAAATATAATGCAAGGCCTAACTTTCAAAATGATATCTTTTATAAGTATGTAAATTTGTTAGCTGGATATTATTTTTGTTAATGTAAGGAATTTCCAAAATCTGATGTGCAATATCCATTTGTGTGGAAGTGGGTGGGTGGACTTGGGGTTGATGCTGTTAGAAGTGGTAATGACTGAGCATTGGGACTGGGAGTGTTTCAAGTGTTTTGTTTTGTGACTGCTTAATATGTTTGTGGATGTTTTAAGTATACATGTATGTAATGAATGTTTGCTTGTGGGCATGTAAGTGCTTGAGTTATTTTTAATCTGAAGTGCATGATTATGTAACCAAGTCTTTTGTTTTTATCACACAGTTAAGATCACATCAGGATCAGTAACTGTACTGCAATAAAACACGGTGCTTGCCAGTCACATCACACAGACAGACATGGAGCCAATGACAGACAGACACAGAGCTATTTTGCGGAAATCAAGAGTTTTCTTGGTCCCCGACATCGAGTTAAGCATCATAGATCACTTGGTGTCAGAATTGGTTCTGACTGCAGAAGACGAAGAACGCATCAATGCCGAGAAGGTGCGACATGACAAGATTAGGAAACTGATCCAACTTTTGCCAAGGAGGGGAGACAATGCATATGATATTTTCTTGAAAGTATTACATGAACAACAGCTTTTCTTGTATGAGAAAATAAAAGAATTAGAAAATTTGAGTGATGACATTTTGCTAGCAGACTCATCTTACTCGCAGCTTCAAAATGGTGAGCAAAGCGTACACATGAAAAGATGTTTGTTTGTCTCATCTGACAGATCTTAATTTTGAAAACGGGGAAATAGTTTTTGCTGCCAAAAGAATAGTGACCATGCATTATTTTAGAATGCCACAGAAATATTTGTTTAGGTTTCTACTGAGTTGTTTTTGCAGAGCTCTAAAGAGACAAAAAAGTTCTTCTGACTGATCTTAATTGCCAGAAAAAGTAGATGAGGACAAGCAAACATCTTTTTTCTTTGCCTAAATTTTTCTGTTGTGTTATATTTTGTAAGATTGGTTTAGTCCAGCTCACCGTATATAGTTGTATATGCCATCATGTATGAAGATAATTTTGCAATTTTTAGCCAATGTAACAATTACCAAGTCGAAGGTCTGAAGGGTCATTAGTCCAAAAACCCAATAACTTTATAAACCTAATCCTCATGCTAACCCTAATCCTAAACTTCACCCTAACCTTAACATATTAACCTAAGCCCTAACCTAAACCTAACAATAACCCAAAACATAACACAGACTCTATTCCTAACACTCAAAATGTCCTAAAAGGCCTTTAATTTCTTAATTATGTTACTTAAACTTACAATATCTGACCTAATTATTACACTCATTGTAATTGTTTCAATTTGTTACTTTGAGATGAAAAAAGTGAAATATTTATCACTCTTTTAGTTTTTTGCCAGTTTCGCCGGCAAAAACTGGTTTTGCCAAGTGGACAAAAATTGTGAATAAAACCATGTTTTTTTCCACTTTCGGCAAAAACTTGCAAACCCTGTTATACTGAAAAAAAATATGCTCTCTATCCATACAGGACCTTCAGGTGACTCTCATCCAAGAGAAGATGCATGCTTAATAAGAGAAAACCAAAGAACACGTGGCATCATTACACACCCAACTGATGTAGAAATGAACTGCCAGCCAGTGGTGGACATCAAGCCATGTGTTAATGATTTCAACCCAAATTTGACTGATATGAAGACTGAACCTATGGGTAAGATTTGTATTTGGTTATTCAATTTGAAGTCCATGCTACCCCTGTGGATGATTTAGCTAAAGTCTTTCTTAGAGGGAGTAGGGGTTTCAAATGAATAGTAAATTGGATAACTACCATTTGAATGATATTTGTCACATTCCTAGCGGAATGCATCAGAACTGCATATTTTTTTTATTTTTATTAAATACACAAAGTCACAGAGGGATGAAAATTATTATACTTAGTTTTTGATTGGATGAACAAATTTTAACCTTTACCCAGAGCAGCCAGCGCACATCCCTTTGTGTGTTTATAATAAATATGTAGATTTGATACCTTCTGCTAGAATCTTATGTGTGCTGACTGCTTTTGAGTAAAGAACAAAAAGTTCATCCTATCAACCCAGAAAACTATAGTAATATAATAATTTTCATCCCTTTGTCTAACTTGTTTTGTGCATATGGACCTTAGGGGAACTAAAAACTTGTGAACCCATTCTAGGAAAATATCACAGATTTATGATAATGAGTGGGTAACACAGTGTGCATAACAAACCAACAAACTGTTTTGTACTTGGCAATTAGGGCATCACATCCATAGCTGCAAGCCTGTTTGCAAGCAAGAGTCACTTGAAAACATATAATTAATGCAACTATCAGTTGTCTGACATATTATGATGCACCATTGGTCTGATGTACGTCATACTTTTATATGCACTATTATACCCCTGGTCAAAGTCTAAAGACTTATTATAAAACTGTCTGAATGACCTGCCATATGACATAGACAGTGGCGTAACTAGGGGGGCAAGGCAACCGAAATTCAACTTCATTGTAACCAAATTTCATTAAAGTGGTGTTTGTGCAAATTTTTCGCGCGCTCTGTGCGCAATTGTTTCAAAAATGGGTGCAGGGGAGCGCCATTATACATCCTTGCCCCAGGCGCCACAACCCCTAGCTACACCAATGGACATAGATATTGAATTGACCTTTTCGGTAATCCCATAAGCCTTTGCGCGTAGACATGAGATGTCGACATTTGACGACACGCTGATGTGCACATCTTTTAGTGAACATCGCTACAGCCCATTTCAAAGCAGTAAAGTGTGCAGTAACAATGTGTGCATTGGCATTGGCATGACATCAATTGATGACAACTCCGGTCTACTTTGCAAAGGCAAATGGGATTTACCCAAAAGGTCAATAGCTGCTTCGGCGGAATCCTGCATCAACATTTTGCTGGTAGATGATCCAACAATGAAACACCTTGGGTCTCATGGTGCGTCTAACAACTGATAGGTGCATAAACAACTGTTCAGAGCCTAAAACATCACCGCTATTATTAAAATTCCCCACAGCTCTTGGGGTGATGTTGCATAACTTCCCTGGTTGGGAGGGGGCAAAGGGAGGCAAGGTGACTCAAAGAGTGGGATAATGCCTACAAATCTTAAATATAACAGCAGCCAGTATTCTACCAGCAAGGTGGGAGATGTTCGGCAGGGAGCAAGGAGTTCAAGTGAGCCCATGAAGCCCACCTGTTAGTCCAACCCTCCAATTACATGAATACATGTAGTGGCACTTTAGAATTCTCTACATTGTAAAGTGGCACTTTAAGGAATTTAGTTGAGGACCTGTGATCTACATCTTTTTCTGTTTCCAACTAATACCTACTTCCAATAATATTTGAATAACAATTTAAATCAGTATAATCATTTAAAATAAGACTTCAATATATACTTGCTTATTTCACTTACCTGGAGCGCTTTCAAAGAACTTCCTCATCACCAGGCGATATTGTTAGCTCTGATAGTTTCTTGGAAACAGCTAGAGATCAACCTGATTAGATGATGTTACTGAATTTGGAAAATTAGTGTCTCTGGTCTTGCTCAGGTTGTCCCACACAGGATCTAGTTCCAACCTGATAAAACCCAGCAAGACCAGGGACCGGAATTTTCCAACTTCGGTGACGTTACCTGGTGTGGCATCATGATCAGATTCCAAGAATATACCAGAGCTAACAAAACAACATCAGCTGATGACAAGGAAGTTCCGCGTAAGCGTTCCCGGTAAGCGAACTAAACAATGAGTGTTGAAATCTTATGCTTGTTTCGTACTTTCCTGCCGCTTGTCGCTGAGCAGCGTGACGCATGCGCATTGCAGACAAACAGACACAATCGAAGCTTGTCATTGGTTAATACGTCTTGCCGGTTGCCGCAGCAGCAAGCGGCATGGAAGTATGACGGGGGCATAATTTTAAATTATAATTATTTTTTATTACCACTCGTATGAGTCTGTAGTTCTATAATTTAAATCATTTTCATTATTTTCTCTCTCTACTTCACAGATACGTTTGGCTTGCCTCCAATCTGTCTCAAGATCACCGGATCAGATGAAGGACAACGCATCGATCCAATGCGTACTATCCCAAGAAATCCACACAAAATCGTCCCTCAGAAAGCACTCAGCACGCTTGCCAGCAATCTCGGCCAGGAGTGGGAAGCCTTAGCTGTACATATGAACTTTACAAAAAATAAACTTTATCATTTCAAAGAAAACAGTAAATATAATGTATGGGGTCAGGTTTTTGCATTCTTAACTGCGTGGAGAAATAGCAATGGAAGTAACGCCACTTTTGAGAGACTTATTGGTGAGTTGAGGAGCTTTCAAACAACGGGTGTGGCTCCAGGAGCATATCGTCATCTTTTCTTTGAATAGTCATTTGTGTTGCAATCCAAGGTACAGTAAGAGTAAAGATTTCAGATGGTTGCATAACTAGATCTACATGCATCCAAAGGTTGTCTTTTGCATGCTAATATTTTTATGTAATTAGTTGTCTTTGTAATCGCTACTCCCTATTCCAGAAAAATACAGTACTAATTTTTTTGGATTGATAGATGTTATCCTGCTTTGCCGAATGAAACATACGTAAATCCTAATCCTTAGTTAGTTCTAACTGGCAATGAAAGTCAAATGTTAACTCTCTCTCCATGCGGGTATCGACTGCAGACGACAAGTTTATTTTCTTCCAAAATTCAAAAATATTAGAATTCTACATTTTTATGACCATATTTGGAATCAGCATGGAAAATGCATCAAAATGAGTACAAACAAGCATAGTATTGGTTCAGTGGTTCTTGAGATAACTCTTGATATTTTGAGAAAATACCTCAAAACTGGGACTTTTTATGTTGAAGCCTATGGCTAGCATGCAGAGTATTAATATTTGGTCAATTTTTGTAAATATGAGCCAAAAACACACATTCATAGGTTGTTTTTCGTATGCTGTGACAATCAAACCCAAAGACATGTACAAAGTCTAATTTCAGGTTATGCATTCTAATTATTGGAAAACACATTTTTGAATCTTGTTTATAACCAATTGAGATTTTGAATGCTTAGACTTGTACCAAGTCTTAGAATTTTTTGACTACATTTGTAAGAAAACATGCAACTTTTTAGCCAATTTTCCCTCAAATTACAAAAATATTAAAATTCAACTTTTATTGCCAGTTAAAAACTAACTAAAAAATCAGGATTTAGCTGTTTCATTTGGCAAAGCAAGATCATATTTTTTAATTCCAAAAAAATAGTGCTGTGTTTTTCTGGAATTTAGATCAATTAACAGCCTCGTCCCCCACTTATCAAATATATATTTTGGTATCAGGTGAAACCCTGGGGTGAAAGCTCATATTTTTGTCATAACCTCAAGTGAAATTTTAAGGCCTGGAAATTCAATCATTCATTCATTCATTCAATTAATTTATTCACATATCATTTTCACATTTATAATAATCACAATATTTTCAAAATCATAAATTCAAACAATAGCAAATTTATATTAAATTTGTACAATGAAAATTTTGTACAAATTACAATTTCCAAAATCATATACTAGAACAAATTTATCAAATATAGAAATATATATTTACAACATTTTACTCAAGTTAGACTATCTTTTGAATAAAGTGCTCAATCCCAAAAGGGAGAGCGTATAAAAATTCAAAGAACAGACCTTCCAGAATAGGTAGTCGTTACTCTGAGTTTCATGCCTAAAAGTTGGTTAAAATTTGGTCCCATATGAATAGTTCAAATCGTATGGCAATCACACTTGTGTTGTAGAGTTTATGTGTGGTGTTCTTTACCCATATCTTCAGATGACCTATGTGGGACCATGTCCCTATTTATTATTTTTGGTAAACCCATACCTTGATATCCAATTTTTCATGTTCAGTGTGTGTATGTACTGTTAATATAGTGTATTGTCATGAAGCTTGATTGTACATATTATATCACATTGAAACAATTTCATTTTGGATAAAATCCTGTTTGTTATTGAGATGTAAATAATTTTAAATTTGCAAAGAATGATTTTGATCTCAAACATTAACATCTGCTTTGTATTTTGAGTTCGGTGTATTTATTGTAAATACAGTAAGCCAAAAAACTAAGGTACCGGTTATGTTCACCTCCTGTATATCCTAAACAAAGACAGATATGTCATAATTGGAACCAGCAGCCGATAGCTGCATCTTTCAGCTTGAATTTAAGACCTCTTTCGTTGAAATTGTTCAAGAAATAAAGACACAACGATCCCAAAACCCAAGGAAGATATCAATGTAAAAGTTGCTTTGCTGCATTAAATGCCCTATTGATTTGTACACAAAGTGTTCGTGAACGAGAGAACTAGCGCTGCGCTTCCATTGATTAGCACGTTAAAACTAGCGTCGTGCTTTCATTGATTAGAACACAAAAGTGCAATTTTGATTTTGTTTCTTCATTAGGTTTTTCGATCACCGCTTTTTAATTCTCAACCAATTTCAACAAATAAGGTCTTAAATCAGAGCTAAAGAGTACATGTATTGACTGCTTGTTTTAATCTTTGTTTGTCTTTATTTAGGATATACAGGGGTGAACATAACTGGTACCTTAATTCTTTGGCTTACTGTATAGGTCATGTCTTTCACAGGGCTGGATTGTAACTGGAATAACCCAACTTTATAAATAATGAAAGAAAAAAAAGATTGTTTGCTTGTCCTCCACAACTTTTTCAGAATTGGGTCGGTCGGTCGGGATTTTTTTTAAATATATTTTTTAAAGGTCATAGCCAAAACATGACTGTATGCCTTTAATTAGCCTAATAAATAGCCCAAAATAGTTGTGAATTGGGATATTTCTCTCTGTATACCACTTCATTCATGTTTTTAAAACAGTTTAGAAGTGTGTAGAAACTGTACAAAAAGTTTTTCAGGATGTCAAAAATGTTGAAAGAAAAAAAAATTCTGGAATTTCCAAAATTAGGGTCAGTATTCATTTGTACAGTAAAACAAAAGAACAACTTTTTTCCAGATTTTCCACATTAAGGTCGGTGGAGGACAAGCAAACAATTTTTTTGGCCTAAGGGTATGTCTATCAATATCATATTAGGGCAATCCTAAAAAAAATGAAAGTTTTGATTTTTAATGGGACACCCTCTCATTTTGTTAATGTAAGTGAAACAATACCTAAATTCTGTACTTGTTAGCAGTTATGAGTGTGTGCTTTGAGAATTTCCTGTAATATTGTAAATAAATTTAATTTAGAATCTTTGTAAATAACGGAGCCCTTTATGACCGAATAATGCATTGTAATTAGCGTGCATGAAAATTGTCAGCATTTTAGCTGATTTCGACTTTTTTTTGTTATTATTTTCAGTGTTTTTCAGCCTATTTCTGAATCAAATTCACAGAAAATGGTAAGAAAACATGGTTTTCAGTGGAGTTTTTTTCAAGACCAGTTTTCATGCTTGAATTAGGCATAATAAATAAGTTGAATTTCCCTTTTCCGACTGATCTGAAAATCTAGGGTCACCACATTTTTTTTCATATTTGAATGTTTATATATTTGGTATAAAATTTGTCTGTTTGTAATTCTTACCATATAAGTCTGAAATATTCAACAACAAAAATTAAATCTTGATTTGTTTACCATCATATCTTAACTTGATATCATCTGTGGCAAAGCATTAAAAAAAACATTGTTTACTGTCATGTTTTATGGTGAACTTTCATATTTAAATATTGTTTCTGGTAAGATATTAAAGCCATAATGTGTGATTTGCTTCACAGCGATGCCCTCAATTTTACTCAGATTTCTACTTTTTGCATAATTATAATGCCCAGTAGTGTACTAAAATACCACGTAAAAGACTAAGCCTGAAGTGCTTTAATAACAGTAAAATTTAACTTTTTATATTAAAACCGGGGAGACCCGGTTTTATTCAGAGTTCACTGATCAAATGCTTGCTAATATGGGATAACATGTCCCGGGGATGTCAGCTTATGGGTGCACACGTCGAGCGTGATGCTCCATGCAGTATTACATATAATATGATCAGCGAGCGTATAGTACACGCATTGTAGGTGCTGGAATGAAATCTCAATTTTCTTTGTTATACCTCATTTGTTTGGCTCGAAATTAAAAGGGGATAATGTGATCAGTGAAAACAAACATTTAAATAGGAATCTATTCTTTATACAAATCACACATTATTGCTTTAAAAAAGAACAGGAAAAAGAAAAGTAGGCCTAAAGATAGAAACAACCAACCGACCATGACTTTGGTGCTTTAAGGGCAGTGTAACATCTTTTAAGGCCTCTTAATGGGTTATTCTAGTTGAAATTCCTACACTCCCTATGGAAGGCATGTCCTTAATCTTCTACACAGGGAGTGTGAATTTCAAATAGGGTTACCTGAATGGATGACTCTCCCAAAATTAGGTAAAAAGCTATTTTTGATTGTCAATGATATGAAATTTTGGGTGCTCCCATACAAAATCACCCCATTTTTGACATTGCCAATACCGAATGACCCCCTTTTTCTGAACATTTCTACACCGATAGGTGGGCACAGGTACGTCACCTTCATATGCGAGTGCCTCCCCAGGGTGACTCCATTTGATATCTACACCCCCATGTGTGGGGATTAAGGGTCATGTCTTCCATAGGGGGTATATGAATATCAATTGGAATAGCAAAATAAGAAAATATCATCCAACCAGCAGAGTTTTAAGGCGTGCGATGCAATCACACACCATCGCATGCCTTTAATCGCCTGTCCGAGTGTGATTTATTATATAGCATACCTCAATTCCTAAACTTCTTACAGAGTGCAATTTAATAGCACACCTGACAGCCTGCCTTAACATTTCTAGAAATTTGATTTGTAGCATGCCTGTTATTTTCAAAACTCAACCCCTGCAAAACAGGCCAATGGAGGTATTTTTTTTTAATTGAGTTGCATTAAGGTGGTACTACACCCCGTGATAAATTTGTGACTATTTTTGCATTTTTCTCAAGAACTAAAAACACAATGGTAATAAAAGTTTATGCGCAAAGAATCCAGTTTCTACACTGGAATTTCAGTGACTCAATACATGTTACGTTATTTATGATAAGAAAAGAGGTATAGCTAGAATGTACCTCATTTCCTAACATAATTATAAAATGAACCACTTGTCTTTCAGTGAAGTAATTGGATTCCTTGCCCCTATAATATACATAACTTATGTTACCAGTGTGTGGTTATTTTTTGAGAAAATGCAAAATTTATCAGGGTTGTAGTACCACCTTAAATTATCAAATCCCTAGCATGAATTGGGTAGCATGCAAACTTTTTTATTTTAATGCTTCTTGTCACTTTGCTTTCCTGTATCTCAATGTCATACTACTATTGCCACTATTATTGCCTGTTGGATCAGACTGTGTCACTTGTATATTAGATCTGAACATACTTAAATACTGTTAAATTTACCTGTCTTCTTAAGGTGGTTTAACGGCTATGATGTCATGCACAGTTTGACAGATGATACAGGATGTGTAAATGGGTGAAAAAATCTCTCCTGCCCATTTTTTTTTTCAAGAGCGTTTTTGACTAGTTTTTTGTTATTGGAAAAAAAGACTTTGTACACAGAGCATGTTGCCAAGTTAATCAAATAAATTCATGAAAACAGTTAATTTGTTTAAATGTAATTTTCTCTCTGTTATACCCACTTGCATAAATCTTGTTTATGATTTATTTTATTGCACAAATGCTACTCAATAAGGACAGTGTCCAGTGATTTTCACCAATTTAATTGGTCTTAACAAATGAGATATTTAAATGTTAGTACTATTGTCAATTTTCAAGACTTTTTCATATTAAATGTCATTTGAAATACAAATTTTGACAAGAATACAAATCGACAATAAAGAAGTGAACTAAAGCCAACTACCTGTTAAGAATACATTTGTTTGATTCAGTTTCACCTTGTACATCCCCTAACAGGGCATGCTTTGATTAATGAGATAATATTGAGTCAAAAAGTCATTTTTTGCACCTTTTGGGCACTCCTAAAATTTTGCAGAAAAAACAGTAAGAAAGCGTTTAAATATACACAATTTTTGGCATCACATGATATAGGACAATTTAAACATATGATGCATGTTGCAAACGCCCTATAATGATTTGCAAATCGCACTGTAAATGCTATCTTGAGTAGATAACAAACAAGCAAGCAAACAAACATGTAATATAAATAACTATACCAAATGAAATTTCTGACTCGTCTTATGCTAAATCTATGATTTTTTTTCTTAATTATTTCACAAGGTTCCAAATGCTATCATCAGTAGGTACCAAAATATGTTCAACCTTTCTTAATTTCTTCATATTTTATAAGGGAGTGTTCATAAATACTTTGGTGGGGGGTTGGAAAATATTGGGGGATCAAAAAAATGTGGGTCCTAAAAAGGGGGGAGAAAAAAAATTCAGTCCTTAATAGGGGGGATCAAACAAATTTGAGGGTAAAATTCCGGGGTAAAATGTACGAGAAGGCATGTACATTCCAAAATTTTTGCACGCCCCGTGCGCATGAATGTTAAGTATTAAATGGAGCTACAAATCAACAAAATGTGCGCACTTTACAATTTGGGTGTAACACTATGACTCCCAATAACTCCAAACTGTAATTTTTAGCTAATTTTTACCATAGGGGTAGATCCCGGTGATCCCCAATATATTGTTAGGGGGATGGTCCATACAATCATCCCACCCAATGTTGACGCCTGTATATGGGTTTCTAACCAAAATTGACCCCATATATTTGGTCATTTTAAAATAAAAAGTGCCAATTTTTGGCGCTTAGTGCAAATTAATTCCAGTTTTGTACTATATTTCACCAGTTTAGCTTCAATATGGTAAAATCTTTTGTACCATAAACTTCTTTTGTCAGCAAACGGTGCTGGATTCACTGGAAATTTTCTCCAACCCCTATGGCAAAAAGAAATCTATGCCACTGTTAATTATAAAAAGGGGGATCAAAAAAATTTTAGACCAAAAAAAGGGGGATATAAAAAATCCACCCTTTTTTAGGGGGGATCAAAAATTTTTGACGTCCGAGGTTCCAACTTTTCCAACCCCCACCAAAGTATTTATGAACACTCCCTAAATAAATATTATCTTGATTTAATAGATAACGGAAAAACAAACAAACAAACAAACAAACAAAAATATAAAAACAAACTTTCCTAACAAACGTTTTCTAAATTTGTGAAATAATTTCTGTGCTGTTTTATGAGGCCCGCCCGCAATGCTGTCTTCAGAAGATAGCCGTTTGCACGTTCCGAGAAAATGATGCAGGCCGTAAGTGGGCTTGGCGCGCGTGTGTTTGACGGCATATAATGCAGTGTCGCAAAGGGCCTGTAATGATTTTCAAATCGCACCTTAAATTCTATCCTGAGTAGATAACAAACAAACAAACATGTAATATTAAAAAATATACACCCAATATAATTTCTTACTCGTCCCATGCTAAATCTATGATTTTTTTAAAATTATTATTTCATAAGGTTCCAAATGCTATCATCAGTAGATAACAAGATATTTTCAACCTTTCTTAATTTCTTCGTATTTTATAAATAAATATTATCTTGAGTAGATAGCGGAAAAACAAACAAACAAACAAAAAACATCAAAAAGAAACTTTCCTAACATATGAAGCTAAACTTATACGAAATCCACACTAGCCATTTACTTAGTTTTAGAAATCATACCAGATACATGGCCAATGGATCTCAAAGTTTCACGGGGATTAGAATAACTCGCTGCATACACGAAGTGAAATAGACAGAAGACAGGATGTGACTTCACAATATATTATTTAATTCCGCATTTCAAATATAAACAAAGATGCTATCTTGAGTAGATAACAAACAAACAAACAAACGTGAAATTTTTTTTTTAAATATACCAAATAACATTTCTGACTCGTCTCATGCTAAATATATGATTTTTTTTCATTAGGTTCAAAATGCTATCACCCGTAGATAACAAAATATATTCAACCTTTCTCAATATCATTGGATTTTATAAATAAATACTAAATTGAGCAGATAGCGGAAAAACAAGCGAACAAAAAACATGAAAACAAACTTTCCAAACAGACATTTTCTAAATTTGTGAAATATTTTCTGTTATTTTATTAGGCCAGCAATGTTATCTTCAGAAGATAGCCGCACGGTCCGTTCCGAGAAAATGATGCCGGCCGTAAGTGAGCTTTGCGCGCGTGTGTTTGACAGCATATGGTGCATGTCGCAAAGGGCCTATATAATGATTTGTAATGATGAGTAGATAACAAACAAATAAGCAAACAAACACATAAAAAAGTATATCAAATGAAATTTCTGGATCGTCTCATGCTAAATCTATGATTTTTTATTTCTTTTATATTTCATAAGGTTCCAAATGCTATCATCAGTAGATAACAAAATATTTTCAACCTTTCTGAATTTCTTTGTATTTTATATATAAATACTATCTTGAGGAGATAGCGGAAAACAAACATACATTGAAAAAATATCAAACCAAACTTTCCTAACAGACGTTTTCTAAATTTGTGAAATATTTTCTGTTGTTTTATCAGGCCCGCAATGCTATCTTCAAAAGATAGCCATTTGCGCGTTCCGCGAAAATGGTGCAGGCCGTAAGTGGACTTTGCAAATCGCACCGTAAATGCTATCTTGAGTAGATAACAAACAGACAAGCAAACAAACAAACAAACATATATATATATTTACCAAATATATATATACCAAATGAAATTTCTGACTCGTCTCATGCTAAATCTATGTTTTGTTTTGTTTTGTTTCATTATTTCATAAGGTTCCAAATGCTATCATCAGTAGATAACAAAAATGTATTCAACCTTTCTTAGTTTCTTTGTATTTTATAAATAAATATTATCTTGAGTAGATAGGGGGAAAACAAACAAAGAAACAAAAAACATCAAACCCAAACTTTCCTAAGAGACGTTTTTGTGAAATATGTGAAATATTTTCTGTTGTTTTATTAGGCCGCGCCCGCAATGCTATCTTCAGAAGATAGCCGTTTGCGCGTTCCGAGAAAATGACACAGGCCGTAAGTGGGCTTTGCGCGAGTGTGTTTGACAGCATATAATGCAGTGTCGCAAAGGGCCTATAATGATTTGTAAATCGCACCGTAAATGCTAGAATGGGAAGACAATAAACAAACAAGCAAACAAACAAACAAACATGTAATATAAAAAAATATACCCAATAAAATTTCGGCAGTAAAAACGTTTAAATAATGGGTTCGGCTGCGCCTTACCCATTATTTACGTTTTTACTGCCTCGGACACATTATTTTCGTGTAAAGGATCATGCATTACCCTTTATTTCATGTTTCATATCTCATGTTTCATATGGGCTCAATACGGGAATTAAGCGAGAAATGACTCGCGTATTCCATATTTGAATGTTTAAAAAAAATCGTATTTACCGGCTTTTTTCCCATTATTTTGTTACGTAACAGCAGAGGTCACGCCGGTAAAAAATACCAGAAGTGAGCTAAGTTGCTGTCGTACGAGGCCGGTCGAGTGCAGATCCGTCGGAACACGCTTTTCAATACGGAATAAATGATAACATCATCGTGACATCATCCAAGCAGCAACAAAGTTCATTTCTCATTGAAAAAGGCGTTATTCGACTGATCTGTAGTTGACCATTCTGTACTCCCAGGCGGAAGATGACATCAACACTGTCCAAAATGATCTTGACAGTACATGTATAGTTAACTGGTGCAATATTAACAAAATGTCATTAAATCCAGACAAGTGCGAAGTTACATACTGCAGTTACTGTCCGTTTTCCTATACACAATACACAGTGCTCTCACCATTGACGCGTGACCTCTACAAATGATGTATGTTGGGAGAATGGACACTTGCCTAGTTAACATCACTGTGTGAAAAATAACCAGCCAATATTTTATTTATTCTCCAAAACTTCTAGCAAATATATTTCTCTAACATGACCTAAAATTACAGCTAGGTTAGATGTTCAGAAATGGTCGCACTTTTGTAAAATATGAGTGAGGGCAAGGCATAGCTAGCCAACTCCCCGTGTTAATTGAATGGAGATTTGACCGAAAATATTGGTATCGGACCGCTCACTTCTGAAGGATGCCACAAAAAACGGTACAAGCTACATTTAAACTATTCTAAATAGGTTCTAGAAAATATAGTTTTGTAACATGTCCTAAATTTTTAGCTAATTTAGATGTTTGGAGAGGGTCGCACTTTTGTGTTTTAGGAAGGATATGTAAACGACAGATAACACCAAAAATATGAAGAAATTATTTCCAAACCGTGTTAAGTCAACAATCATTATGTTGCTCATTTTGAAGAATGCTGGTTAACAAAAAGCAGGTCTTTGTCTCATTTCGTGAACAAAGGTACACGTACCATTGTTTCCTTTCGTTTCCTTTATAATCGGTTAACCAACTGAAGCTATAATACCAGCTTTATTGCGATGTCGCACATTGAAAACAGACACTTGTGCACAACCAGAGAAGATCTGATTTAATCAGTTGAGCTGCTTCAATGAGTGTTATCTTGGTTTAATAGCTTTTAATGGGGTTAAGTCCTGCAAAGGTCGAGATAAATTCTACTGTAGACATGACTGCATCATGATGAGATTGTCCAGAAGAGTTGGTGTTAATAGATCCACTCTACAGTACACCTTACTTAACAAACCCTTGGGTGTAGTTCATAATTACAAATATCTCGGTATTATGATTTCTTCAAATCTGAAATGGGGGGACCATATTAAATCTGTCACTTCAAGAACCTCGCGGCTTTTGGGATTTATTAGGCGGCTGGTCCGCTGTAATGATCCAGTTATTTTGGTCAAATTATATACCACCCTCTGCCGTCCAATTCTTGAATATTGGATCCCAGCCTGGCTTCCACATCAAAGTGAACACTTACAATTCTTGGGAAAAAAATACAGGGACGTCTGGCACGTGCCTGTATTCCAGCACCCAGGGGAGAGCTTGAGTATGGTGTACGCCTGGAAAAACTTGGTAGATGTCTGTGTGCAATATATACAATTATCTTGCTATTTCCTTTATTGCCAAATCATGAAGTGTTTTACTGCAAACATGATATTGATCCTTTGGAGTATATTTCCATCAATACTCGTCATAGTAACTCTCTTAAGTTCTCCCATTCTAGAACAGATAGTTTTAAATACAAGTTTATTTTGATCAACTTCCTCCATCTCTTAAAGACCAATTCTTGTTTAGTATCTTTAATTTTCTGGACAATCTCAAAAAACATTTCAGAACAATTAGTTGGAATTCAAAATAGTTTTTTAGTTGGCATATTTTTTAACAACAGGTTGTGCTTATTATCAAGCCTCTTCTTATGTTGGAGAATATAGGCAGATTGCATCCTTTGCCCCGTTCCCCTGTGTTGCTTGTCTCTGTTTCTGTGGGAACCATTTAGGTTTAGCCACTTTGAAAGTGACTTAGTCACTATCTGGCTATCACTGCCAGGGGTTCTCTTGTCCTTTGTTTTTGTTCCCGGTTAAGGGATGCCATCAACCTTCTCAACATGGGTCGACTCAATGTCTTGCTTTATCACCTTCCATGGTTTACATTTGATACTTTTTGCATGTGTAATTTATATGTAAGTGTGTAATTTTGATATTGTGCAATATTTTATAAATTATGTATATGTTTTTTAGACTGCTGCCCTCAGTCGTCAACCGTCTGGATTGACGACTGAGAAAACTACGTGGAAAAAAAGTGACGGATTTTGCAACAGGATTCCTGTGGCATAGAGCATGCGCAGTTGTGTCCAAATTGACCTTTTGACCGAGTTTGTTGTTTTTAGAAGTTCAGAGCGCGATCTTGTCACAGCGGCGCGATACAGCGACGCGGTACACGGGCGCCGCTAATCAGTCGCGCTACGGCGCACAACCAAAGTCGCATTGAATAGTTTTCAGAAGTCCGTCATGATATGGCCTGTAAGATAATCAGTCGTCACTACGAAGCTGTATGCAGTACATGCGAAGTGTAGACGGCTGATTGGAATTAGTCTATATGTTTTTACTGTTCATAATTCATTCAGCCGGCTTTTGAATTGTTATTTGCAGCTTGTCATAGCATTAATTGGTAGTCTCGATTCCCAGACTGTTTAGGACTGAATTGTGACGCTGCGTCCCCTTAAAATGCGATACCGTCGATCAAAATTGTTTTGGCCCTCTATTTATGTGAAACGAAATCGACGACAGTGGTCGCCCGTTTAGTTGTCTATGTTTTTACCCCCAAATCAAATGGAGAACAATGTCATCTGGATTCTGATTGGTCACGCCCACTTCACTCCCTTTACGCTTGCTATATACTCCAGTAGATAGCTACTTTATCAATACCCTAATATCAGCAGTAGATAGGCACTTCACCAATACCCTAATATCAGCAGTAGATAGGTACTTCATCAATACCCTAATATCATCAGTAGATAGCTACTTCATCAATACCCTAATATCAGCAGTAGATATACTTTATCAATACCCTAATATCAGCAACAGATAGGTACTTCATCAATACCCTATATCAGCAGTAGATACCCAGCAAACACAAAACGTTTTCGACATAATTCGCAAAAGGTTATAAAAGGGTGTCAGAAAACGTTTAAATGTCGGGTTATATAAAGGGTATATCAATCAATCAATCAATCAATCAATCTTTATTTTTCATCAATCTCATAAAGCATACAATATAACAACAGAGGTAAATTAAATTATTGCACATTGACAAGTATTGATGAAGGCAGGTACATCACAAGGCCAAGAGGCCTGAAAACGATGTACCACCTTATAACATATAATTATAATTGTACATTAAATAATCAAAACATTAATTATACACAAAAACATAAAAACATACAAAGAACCCATCTTAAGTTATAAAAATACAAATTAAAGCAAACAAATAATTAGCAGTGTTTGTGTGGTAATACATTATGGTGAATTGTATACAGAGTCGGCAAAAACAAGAAATTATGAGATTATGAGAGGTATTAATTAGATTTTAAATACCTTATAATGCTATTTTTGAATTCATATACCCGTTTAGCTTCTTTAATTTCACTTGGCAAACTATTCCATAGCCTAGGACCAAGTGTTAGAACATCAGTCATTTTATGGATATCAGTACGATAATTTTCTTTCTTTCTGGTATTATAATTGTGAATAGACTTCATGTTTATGAACAAATTGTCAAATGATCTTGGCAATAAACTCATATGATATTTGTACATAAAAATACCCAGTTCTTTATTAAATAGTTGACATATATTAAGTAAATTGTACTTTTCGAACAGTGGTTTGGTGTGGCAAAGATACAAACTATTTGTGATAATTCTAACTGCTCTTTTTTGGAGCTTCACAATTCTGTTTAAATTATAGTTATTAGCAGAACCCCACAATACTATACCGTAAGTTAAATATGGTAAGATTAGTGTACAATACAACTGATACAGGCTTGGTTTAGGTAAAAATAGCTTTACTTTGTTTAAGACGCCAATATTCCTAGAACAAGTCTTGTGACCTCCAAGTAAGGTTTTCATCAAGTGTAATTCCCAGAAATTTGACATCATACAGTGAAAGTTTGCATCCATCGAGAAATATATTGTGAACTTCAGTTATATTTTTTGTTTGATGAGGTGTTCCAATAAACATAAGATTTGTTTTCCTGGCATTTAAGGATAACTTGTTACACTTACATATTAAGAGTATAAAACGTTTTCATAACCTTAAAAACATTTTTTGATAATCTACTGCTCAGCAAACAAAAATGTTTCACAGAAAACGTTTAAATGTCGGGTTATATAAAGGGTATAAAAACGTTTTAATAACATTCCAAAAACATTCTTGAAAACTTGATACAAAACATTCTAAACAGAATGTTATTATTTTTTGCGAAAAATATTTTGCGAAAAATGTTTGCCCAAAATATTTTCAATAACGTTTTAAAAACGTTTTCATGACCTTTATATAACCCGATATTTAAATGTTATTAAAAGGTTTTAAAAAAAACATTTTAAGAACATTTCTGTGTTTGCTGGGTTCAAATATTTTAACATAATGTTATTTAAGTATTGACACAATATTTGGCAAAATGTTTGCAAAAATAGTTTACAATAACATTTTTTGAAAACATTAAAAAATATTGTTGTAGTGTGTTTTCATACAAAACGTTTCAAAACGTTATCATGACCTTTATATAACCCGACATTTTAATGTTATTAAAACGTTTTTACCTAAACTATCAGCAGTAGATAGTCCTAGCTACTTCATCAATACCCTAATATCAGCAGTAGATAGCTACTTCATCAATACCCTAATATCACCAGTAGATAGTTACTTCATCAATACCCTAATACCAGCAGTAGATAGTCCTAGCTACTTTATCAATACCCTAATACCAGCAGTAGATAGCTACTTTATCAATACCCTAATACTAGCAGTAGATAGCTACTTCATCAATACCCTAATATCACCAGTAGATAGTTACTTCATCAATACCCTAATACCAGCAGTAGATAGTCCTAGCTACTTCATCAATACCCTAATATCAGCAGTAGATAGCTACTTCATCAATACCCTAATATCACCAGTAGATAGTTACTTCATCAATACCCTAATACCAGCAGTAGATAGCTTCTTCATCAATACCCTAATACTAGCAGTAGATAGCTACTTCATCAATACCAATATCAGCAGTAGATATCTACTTCATCAATACCCATTATCAGCAGTAGATAGCTACTTCATCAGTATCCTATAATATCAGCAGTAGATATCAACTTCATCAGTACCCTAATATCAGCAGTAGATAGCTACTTCATCAATTAGATACATTTTTCAAATCGGTATTAAGGGTCAATTTAAGTCATTTACAGACAGTGTATAAGGCAGTGTCATCTGCATACATAGGCCTACTTACTTTAGTTCTACCAGATACTACATTCGGGAGATCATTGATGTATTATTATAATGAACAATAGTGGTCCAGAATTGACCCTTGTGGAATTCCACAGACACAGTCTGCTTGTGTGACCTATTTAAGAGGTAATTACTCTTTAAACCACGCTATACATTCATCATCGAGATCATACAATTTCAATGGCTTTACTTTTAGACTATGAGGCATGAGCATTTATCTTTCACTTCTGTAGCCCCCTCTTGGGCACTACATGAAAACATAACAAATCAAGAGTAAAGATATGTCTGAATTAATATCCAAAAAGTTCCCACGTTTTACTTGGGACATTTAGGAGTTATTTGGGGTTAAAAATGTGTTTTTCGTGATTTTTTTCCATTTTTGCCCGAAAATTTCAAATATTAAATTGCTGTAACTTTAAAAATAAATTGAGTAGAAATTTCATTTCTATTGTAGATGTTACATGTCACATGGGTGTCTAATACTGGTGAATAAAAATGTCACAGCACAACTCTAAAATATAAAAATATGGCAAAAATCATATTTTTGTGCTATTTTGGCCATTTTGACCTAAAATGTAATTTTGCATAGGGAAAAAAATAAATATATATTTTATTGATTTAAAAAATATGTCATTAATTATGCCAACCTAGTTATTCTGAACAAAAAAGTTAATTATTTCTTTCTTTCTTTCTTTCTTTCTTTCTTTCTTTCTTTCTTTCTTTCTTTCTTTCTTTCTTTCTTTCTTTCTTTTCTTTCTTTCTTTCTTTCTTTCTTTCTTTCTTTCTTTCTTTCTTTCTTTCTTTCTTTCTTTCTTTCTTTCTTTCTTTCTTTCTTTCTTTCTTTCTTTTCTTTCTTTCTTTCTTTCTTTCTTTCTATTTCTAAATACTCATCTCTTAAAAACGCCCTGAACTCATCGCAAACTGTAGGCACAGAAACAAATTGAATACCTGAGTGGAAGAAGGGCCCAACTCCATCAGAACTGTTTTTGAGATATTAAGAAAAAACTTAATATTTGGAAAAGTTTTATAGACAGAATGTTTCCATCTTCAGGGGACCTTTAATACATGAACATACAATATTACATACATTCGAAATTATATATCATGTTTCCATGGTAACGGTACATGTCTTAATACGAGCTGGAGTTGGGCCCTTCTTCCACTAATATACTGAAAGTGCCAGTTCCGTGTTATAAATAGCTACAGAAATTAGGTAATCACCATTAATTGCACAAGTAGAACTCATGTAATATGTTAGGAAGAAAGTTTATAGTAGTGAAAAGCAGATTTCATGGATGAACAAAATTCCTCTTTAACCCTATATTTGTGGAAGAAGGGCCCAACTCCATGGAGTTGGGCCTTTCTTCCATGAAAACCATGATTAAGTGTACATGGAAGACTATTTAGAGAGTGGATTTTGGCTCATCTTTCACACGTAAGGAAGAACAGTCTGCTGGCAATAAAATGCTGGGTCTAACTCATTTTGGTAAAAAATTGGAGTTGGGCCCTTCTTCCACTCAGGTATTCAATTATAAACTCATCAATTTTAGCATCACCTGAGTAAATATCAGCCGGCAACACCAGCAGCGATTGAACTGATTGAACTGTTTTTGTATGCTTTATCTTCAAGTACTGTAATCAATAAGTTTATTATTGTTTGCAATCAATAGTTGTTCTCCTTGTTGCTTGTGGTTTTCATACCAGTCTGATCATCAATTCATAAAAATAAAAAATCATCATTGCCAATGAACACTCCGTGCTGGCTAGACTGCGGAACTCAGTCTTCCATGATAGTCGTCATTTATCTATTGGTCGTTATGACTATCAGGGAGTAGTGCTGGCATGAAACTGACAGTAACTGAATAACTGATATGTGATATAAAAAACAATCTGCCTTTTTGATTATGTTAGTTTTATACATGATTATTTTTCCAAACTCGATTTACGAAGTAATAGCGGTGGTTATATTTGTTATTGGTGTGGCACTTCCTACAACTCGAGAACAAGTCTTCAACCGTTCGAAATTTGTAGTGACCAGACAGAGAGAAAACTACTGTCTATGCTCACAGAGTACTACAGAGAGCGTACCACCAGTCAAAGACTCCGAGAACTTACATCATATAATACACGGGGAGTTTGACTGGTGGTACGTGCTCTGTAGTACTCTGTGTCTATGCTACAACTTGTTTACATTCAACATTGTGAACTACAAATTCTTACGCAGATTGAATTTTAAACGGGTAAATTATGCAGGAAGAGTGAGAGCACGAGTGAGAGTAAGATTTACTAGGACTAGTATGATCCCAATTTCATGAATGATCTCTATAAGATGACATTCGTTTTACTGTCTAGTCTGTTAAAGTTCCAATCCAAGCACAATTCAACTTCTCTGAACCAAAGTAATTTATTTTCATAAATCATTCAGCCGGCTTTTAAATTGTTATTTGGGACTTGTCGTACCATCAGTTAGTAGGCTCCCAGGCGGTTTAGGACTGATTCAGCAGCATGCAGTTAGGTACCCTTTTTTACCGTAGTCTCCTCCGCCGCCGGTTTGTGTTGAATGAGCGGAATCATCTCGGCTGTGGAGGAGACCAGTGAAACGGCTTTTTGAGCATTAATTAGCGCCCCCTACAAATATGTTTTGGAAGCAAAAACTAAAAATCACAAATCTTTTATGACGTTGATTTAGATCAACTTATGATTTGTGATAAATGGGGGACGTTTTACTTCCTGGAACCCCAAACCAGGCGTCCTCTACCCATCAGATGGGTAAAGGCTTAACTTCAATCACAATTTTAGTAACATTCACGAGTTCTTATAAATGGTGTAAAAATTACGAAAATATAATCCATGGTGTCAAGACGAAAAATCCATTTTCTGTCTCGAAATCGGCGACACAGCACGAAACGACCCCTTAAAATGCAATACCGTTGATTGAAATTGTTTTCGCCCTCTAATCATGTCAAACGAGTTCGACGACAGAGGTCGCACTTCTAGTTGTCTGTGTTTTACCCCCAAATCAAATGGAAAACAATGCCTTCTGGGTTCTGATTGGTCACGCCCACGTCACTCCCTTTACGTGTTATACGAGGGGTATCAAAAAGTTTTTGAAATCATCCAGAAGTAAAGGAGCTATATCGATGAAATTTTGACAGTGTAATCACTGGTCCTTATGTACATTATGGTCCAAAAATGGTATCATAAGTATGTTTACTTTCTTTACAGGTGGCGCCAAATGGGCAGTATGCGCATAACCTGCAAGATGGAGAAAATTGAGGCACGCAGTGTGATTAAATTCCTGCATTTGCAGGGTTATAGGCCTAAAATGCCCAGAAAATATATGATGAAATGAAAGCTGTCTATGGTGATGATTGCCCATCATTGGGCACTGTTGCTTTTTGAAAAAGGAATTTCTAAACTGGCTACATGTCCCTCACCAAGCCAAGAAGTGGACGTCCATCACTTGGGGATGATGCGGCCACAGTGAGGAAAGTGGAAGATCTTATCATGAAAAGGTTTTGCGCTTACCGCCAATCTAGCGCCACCTGTTAAAAAATTACACATACTAATGAGACCATTTTTGTACCGTAATGTACATAAGGACCAGTGATACACAGACAAATTTTCATCGATATAGCTCACTTCTGGGCGATTTCAAAAACTTTTTGATACCCCCTCGTATACTCTAGTAGATAGCGACGAGCGATACGATAAACAAATACAAATGAGCTTGAATGTTACACTGTTGGCCAGAAAGTACAATCGATCTCATTGGATCAAAAATAACCTATTGAGTACTATCAGTTATTCACAACCCATTGAGCAGTATCATGCCTGTATTGGATGCAACACGTTGAAGTAAACATTACATGATTGTCTATGGTATGTGAATTTATATCTTGCATTAAAATGTATTAAAATGTATCAACTGTTACTGCGAAACATTCATGAAAACTGGCATGCATGTTATTAAGTTATGCCGTCCAGTGAATACCAGTTGTAGTAACTACAAATTTCGAAAGTTTGAGGAGCAGGGAGTTAAAATTATTGGAACTGAGTGAATACACATAGATGGAACCCCGGGATGGAACCATTTTTCCAAGTCGTATGGCCACAGATAAACATGGCTGTCTAATTATTGAGTACCGAGTTCGTTACGCAGTCTATTTGCATTATCATCTGGGTTCGTCGGACCTTTTTGCAATGTAAGTCATATCAGTGATTAATGTCTCATAATTTCAAACAGAGTAGTCTGTCGCGGGCGAGAATTCTATTATTGTTGGGCCTAATTGTGTGCATCGATAGATTCCTTTTACTGTCAAACGTATGCAGAGCATAGTCGAACAAAACAGGCCATGGTAAATTGCAGATGTAAACCTGTTATTTCTGAGATAAATTTCAAAATTCTCGGACAAGTTGAAAAGGTCCGGCAATTGTTGCAAAGGGAAATGCGCGACGGGGGAAGAGGTCCAAAGTTCGATTCAGTCAGTGACATAGCCAAGGGGCAGCTGCCCCATGTGTAACATCTACGAGTTCATCAGAACGCCATACTAAAAGTCCCACAAAATCCCCGCAGGGGAAAGGACCTACTCATCATTCCAGAAAAATACAGCACTCGTGTTTTGAGATCAAAAAAGTCTAAAGACTTGTACGAAATCTAATTTCAATTTATGCATTCTACTTTTTGGAAAAGACATGTTTCATTTAATAAAGTGATACATAAAAAGTGAAAATTAGAGCAAAATTTCGGTATCAACTCAAGATTTTGAATGCTTAGGCTTGGTGCAAGATTTCTATATTAACTTGATGTCAGAAAACATGCCAAAAATGCATGTTTTGGCACTTTTTTCACGAAACTTTTTGTTTTATTTCCAGTAGTGTTAAATGAATGATTATGATTGAGCCATGTTTCATTTGGCAGAACTTGATTATATTTTTTAATCCCAAAAAAATTAGTGCTGTGTTTTTCTGCAATAGGGAGTAATTTGCGTAAAACCAAAATGGCTGATTTGTCTAATTTTAAAGTTGATTAAATCTGGTTAAAAATCATAACGATGTACGCATCATAAGGATTCCGAAAAAGAGTAGTTTGACCTATCTCCGATGTACTACTTGGCTCAGTTTTGAACTAGTAACCTTTCGTGCAAGTACTTTATAGAAGTAAAATCCTGGATGCTTGATGTTGCTTCATAATTTGTAGAATAGATAGATAGTTAAAATCGTCCTGAACTGATTTTTCATGCAATAACATTTTCGTAAAATTTCAAAATTATGCTAAAAAATTATTATTGGAAGTCAAAAAACCTGAAATTAGGGACCATTCAATATTTACGCCGGGCACTGGATATTTGAACGGAATCCAAAAACTGTTGGGGCTCTTGGGCATGAGGGCTGTTATTGTTAAGTTTTATTTAATATACAAAATTGGGCAAACAATGGAGAATCCGAAGTTTTGAGCAAGGGTTACTGCACATTGACGTGTGACGCGAGGGAGGACGCGAAATTTGTTGTAAATTTTTCATTTCTCCCACTCCCTTATGATAGTCATATAACGACCAAAAGATAAGTGACTGACTGACTATCATTGAGGACTGAGTTCCGCAGTCTACACTCCCTCCCCCTGCGTAAATAATATTGACGGGTACCTTTATTTAAAATGCCCAACTGATCCGATAACATGGATAACGTTGCATATGATTTTTGTGAGTTTAGATAGCAGCCAATTTGGCGGGATTGTTCAAATTGTTAAAATTTTCAGGAAAGTTAAATCCCTGGAAGCGTTAACATTTCACAGTAGGCCTATACACTTCACATCAGCTATTAGACGTGTTAGAGGACAGTCACTAAATTGAACATGTTGAATGTTCTGGAGGGTGCAAATCCGGCGGTTAATCCGCTAGCAAACACTTTTGTCCTGACCTTTGTAAGCTTTTATAGTCAGTTGACATTAACATATCAATTGAATTGGGCTGTATCAAAGGAATAGTTTTATGAAGTTGTTCGTGTTCGTAGAATAATCAATAAGGGTCAGGTTTTGCCAACCATGCACTCTCATGTAATAGCCAGGTAGGCCTATAATACTTGGGTATTACTTCATAAAATCTGTGATTGCCGATCGTCCCTGAACAAAAATCGTTATCAGCATGATCATATAGGGATGCCCACTCTCAATACAGTTTCCACTAGAACGATTTTTCATTTACTGTGTGCGTGCACTCACACACGTATATTGTCTATGGAGAAACTGATCGATACAAGAAATCCCAGGCATGTTAAATGGCGTACATACTTGTTTTGATCCAAATGTAGGCCTATATCAGGGTGTTTCAAGAAATTCCTGATTCTACCAGAAAACATTCACCAAACTTTTTCCTGTTTGGTCAGTAAATAGAGAGGACCTTCCTGCATGAAGAGATCAACTTTTTTAATGAAAAATTTAATGAGATGAGAACTACAACAGGTTGAAGTGACACCATTCCGTGCATCAGGTGTTCAAACGCAATTATCTCCGAATTTGGAGTGAATCAGACAAGCAAACTTACATACTCATAAAATTTAACTATTTATGAAGACAAAATGTGTAGGATGTTAAGAAATTTAAGAATGTTTAAGCCTACCGCGGCCCATCTCAAATCATGCACTTCCCCGTGCACTTCTCACTATCATGTCCATTTCATAGGGAGTATAAAAACCGGGGACCATCATGGCTTCCATGCACACAGTGTATTGCTCAATGTAGTAAAGATAACCTTTGAGTTGGAGCAAATTTCTCAATATTGGTAGTGATTAATGTTACCAAACTTATGCCATGATGAAATATAATAATTTTTGAAGATAAAATGTGCTGACCTTAAAAGATTGAACAATGTTTAAGACTACCGCTTTTCATTTGAAATAATGCACTTATTGTTCATCTCCTCTATGGGGATATTTTCCATGGCGGCCATCTATGATCATGCTTGAGGTTTCAACAAACAAACCATGGGTTTTGAGGTCTTATAGTTTTTGTTGTATGTCAACAAAATCGATTAAATTTTCAGGATGATCTTATTTTCATGTTGTTATATATAATGTTCCGGATAAGATAGTTAATAAATACATTAAGAAAAAGTACCTTAAAGTTGCACTTTCTGTTAGTATTCCTTTTTGGACTTTAACTTTTTAACATGTTCTAGCAGCCCTATATAAAACCGTGACACTCGAAAGGCCATATCTCTGGAATGAAACGTCCGATTAAGATTATTTAAACGCCAAAATGTTTCTTTCATCAATTCCCATCCAATAAGTTAGGTCTGAATCAATTTAAGAGTACTTCAATTTTTAGTGGACACCTTATCAAGAAGCTTCGAACTAGCACTATACCGTAATGCAGCATATATCGATATCGATCTAGTATTTGTATCAACCTATGGACAGTATGTGGAATACTAGTAAACTGCATGGTAATGCGAGACATTGGTAATTCAGTCATGCGAATAACTGTAGAAAATTATGTAGACCTACTAAAAATATAATTCGGAATTAGGGGACTTAAATGGTGTGGATACAAAATATTTGCACCCATTGCTTGTATAATTCAATATTCCAAATTTCTTTTTCTTTTTTTTTTTTTTTTTTTTTTTTGACCAAGATTTTACTCACTTTAAGTTGGCCTAATAAGTGCGAAAAAGCTATGCTTGTGAATTCGTTTCAAATCACAACCAGGAAAAATTTCCCAGGAAAACGGCGGTTAGCAGGCCAGCCGATGCCCAAGCAGTAACATGAGTAGGCCTATATAAGTTTAACGTGAAGTCATGGATATACTTAACAACAAGGCCTAACTGAAAAACTCACTCCCCAAAAGAGTGATTCACTTATAAGACCACTCAAAAAAAGAGTGAAATGTGTTTTTTTAACTTTAAAACCACTCTAAAAAGAGTGAAAACTACTCTAAAAGAGTGAATTTTAACTCTTTGAAGGAGTTAAATGAAGGACAACTCTAAACACGTGTTGTCCTTCATTTAACTCCTTGAACGAGTTAAAATTCACTCTTTTAGAGTGGTTTTCACTCTCTTTTGAGTGGTTGTAAAGTTAAAAACAAATTCATTCTTTTTTAAGTGAATCACTCACTTTTGGGGAGTGCGTTTTCACTCTTTTACATTTAGAGAGATAGAGCATCTAATACCGTAAAATTCCGTCTACAAGCATATATGTGACGTGTCATGTCAAAAGGAGACACTTTTGGGCAGTTTATGAATTTTGAGGTTTTTACATATCTTAAATATAGAGATATTTTGCTCCACAACGCTGTTTTTCCCAATGAAATCGGACATTCCCAAGCTAAAGATATTGAGTTTGTAAGTTAAGGTATTATAAAATTGGAAATTGAGATATCGGCCTTTAAAAATATTATTAACAATGTTGAGAGCAGGAATTACCTTGAAAAATGTGTCAAAAAATACAAGATGCCAGTTATATTCCGGTCTGAAACTATCAGACAATATTTTTAATATCAATAACAACATAAATTCGCAACAAACCCAAATTGTGAAAAAATCAACCCGGGTAGATTTGTGGCTATATCTCCATTTACGACCCTGCCCAAAAGTGTCTCCTTTTGACATGACACGTCACATATATGCCTCTAAACGAGGTTTTTTTGACACAAGAGACAAGAGGCAGACACACTCAACAAAAACGTTATTTGGAGTTTGAACAACTATATTACTGAAAAAGGCGGCTGTAGTAACATGTATATTTGTAAGACCAATCTATTGCAATGTTTTTGAGAAGGGTATTGGCCTTTCATATCTTTCGTTAAAAAAAAACCTCGTTTAGAGGCATGCTTCTAGACGGAATTATACGGTATGTGATGCATCAGAAGGACTATAATACCTTATTGGTCAGTTTTATTCTCGCATTTCCACATCTGTTTTTGTAAAGGTTGGCTTTTAAGACCAAAATTAATTCGTGTAACTAGGTTAATTTAATATACACTGAATTTGTTCTAAATAATTTCGGAATTCTATGTCACTTGCAAAATGTTCATGCACACGATCGAGCATTTCATTCGGACCTACAGTATAGTCATTGTTCCAATTGCCATCCTATAGCGTTTCAGGTATCCCTTTCACTTGCTGCGACATCTTCCCTCACCGGGTTAGATTGTACCCCGGCCCCGGCCCACCTACCCTTCCCATGATATTCCCCCATCTATGTCAGTAGCAAAATTCTAAACGGGCCTTTGCACGATATGACCATTTCTCCAGAGGGTCTACATGTATACCCAGACCTGTATATAGCTGAAACTTCAAATAAACAGATACATTCATTATCTTTTGTTAATATTTTGTTACATTGAACAGTGGATCTGTAAGTGACATATTTAAAATAGGCCCATTTTCTGATGCATGGGCAACAATAAGTCAAGTTCCAAGCCAAGTTCTAACTCCCCTAAAATGATAATGTAAAGTATAAGACATAAAAAATGGTCGATTCATTCGTTTCCTAAAACAACGTTTGCCATTATTCCATTATTAACATCTACCCCACCCACCCACCCCTTCGATGATGGTCGTTGATCCTAAACGGTTATAGTATGCCAACTTTGGGTATGGTATTCGAAGCAGAATTTATTTCTGCGCATTTTGTTGCAATTGTCCCAATATTTATGTCGCAGCGCAGCGTACATTTTAATGAAATTAACTCAAGATTTGAAAGTTCAGCAAAATCCTAAAGCAGTATACAGACTTTTTATTGTACGTAAAATATTGTATGTAACATATGTACGTTATTTAATCTATTGCCATTCTATTTCCAGTAATGTTTAAGTTCTAACGAATGTTTGATGACGTAAAATCGATAATATATTTCTGCTAGATATTATATGAAACATATTATCGATTTTTCGTCATCAAACATTCGTTAGAACTTAAACATTACTGGAAATAGAATGGCAATAGATTAAATAACGTACATAGGTAACATACAATATTGTACGTCTAATACTCGGAGTCTGTATACGACTTTAGTAAGGGAGAATTATGAGAAAGTGTTGATTTGGGATCTACGAATCAATACTGCTTCCGAGTGTCTGATTTACATCATTGCTCTACAATGCATACAATCTGCGAATGTTAGGATTGATTTAAAATGTTTGTTACACAAATTGATTAGACCCTAAACGTGGATTCGTAAAATCGTTCAAGTGATAATTGGACAATCAATAGTTGTTTATACCAGAGAAGATCTTCTCTGGTTTATACCCACTTCTAATCGTATTAGGCTATAGTAGTTGCGTTTCATAGATCTCTATTTTGCATAACACAAACAATTTTCAAAATGGTCACGGGTTCAAGACATATCAAATGAGATCATTATCATTTCAGTATTGCACCTGACGAATCCTTTCCGTATAATATTGCTACACACGATTTTATTATTGATGAAGGATGTCTTCTTTATAATGATGTTGTTATATTTGCCATTCGGTATAGGCCTACAGTATGGTCCCTGGCGGACTCTTCGGGACTGATTTCTACAAGGTACAAGATGAATCCAACGAGCCAAGTGATGGTCAGAATTCAGTCGGCAGTAATTTACTGGGTCCCGTCTGCACCAAACTGGTGTTGTTCTTGGTGTTGTTACTGCCCAATTGGGGGTGGATTAAATCCGCTTAAAAATCGATACTGAATTGTATTGTGTTGTAAACTTTCATCATTCTTTTGTCTACGTGTAACACGGGTGATGGAATGCAGTTTAATATCCCCGCCAAGGCCACATCACTTCACATTTTAGGTGGAACAGATCTAAGCCTATAAGGGGCTGCCAGATCTATGGCTGCCATTGAGGCGTAAGAATGCGTGAAAATGGATTCGTCTATGGTGGATCGAATATCAGAAGAAAGGATGATAATCAGTATAATAGTAAGCATAATTATGATACTCTTCTCCGTGAATCGAGAATTCAGTAGGCCCATGACTTGAGTGGAAGTTGTTTGTTATCTTCTTTGAAATGCATCCCGTAAATCATGATAATGTTGATAACTGTAATTTTGCGATGAAATTTTTCAGAGGATAAATTGACGAATTCACGGCAGTTCCGAAGATGTGTTTGGAAAAAGGACATAAAACACGATCTACTTTTAGCCACATAAAGGTACGTCTACGTGTAATTAGTGTAGGGAGTTTTTGTATTATTTGCTTAAAGGTGGGTAACCTGATTGACAACCTCATCCTCTCACTTTACACCATCAAAATGCTGATTTTGGTATCAGGTGAAAGCTCATATTTTCTCATTAACATGCTGAATTAGGCGTTCCAAATTGGTATATTTCCGGAGAAATCATCAAAAACTGTCGAATTAGTCTCAAATGTGGTATACCATATTTTAGACTAATTCAACAGTTTTTGATCATATCTTCGGAAATACACCGATTTGGAACCCCAATTCAATATGTTAATGAGAAAAATAGGATCTCTCATTTGATATCAATTTATTACATGATCATGATGATTATCATTAATAAAAACACTGTAGACTACCAAAATCACGCTGTATAAGATGTTAGTCACATTTGCAAGGAACATTTACATGTTCTTTATGCATGAATGTTTGAAAGGGACGACATTATGTTATAAGAAAGTTTTAAAGAATTCGATTTTCCAAATATATCAGGTCACCTTCCTTTAATAAACCATTTTACCTGCATATCCCTGAACTTGAAATTATTAGTGCAAGTACCGCCGCGCCACCGTTTCAGCGCGTTGAAAAATTGAAATAGGCTATTTCGGATATTAATCGCTGTAAAAGACTGCACAAAAAGTAACGCAGCTGTCATAAATACGCCTATAACTTTACTTTAGAACTAATAATTGTTTTCACAATATTGTAACATAGAATGAAGGATAATTTATTTACGCACATTTTGATACCACATTCGTCCAATTTCGTTCAATATTAACAACACAGCAGTGTTTTGAAAGAAAATTACCCTAATTTGAAAGTTGCAGCTATTTGTATTGATTTGAAGTCAGCTCGAAGATAATGGAGTGCCACAATGCTGCGTAATCACTGCGTATAAAGCAACTTTTAAATTCGGGTATTTTTGTTTAACTTTAAAGCACTGCTGTGTTGAACGACATTTGACAAATGAGGTATCAAAATACGCGTAAATAACTCACCCTTCTTTCTATGTTGAAATATTGTGAAAACAATTATTAGTTCTGAAGCTATAGGCGTATTTATAACAGCTGCGTTACTTTTTGTGCAGACTTTATATCATTACACGTTGTTCCAGAATTCAGCAACATTATAACAACTATGATAAAATCCACATATGTCTAGTTTCTGTTCAAATTTTAATTGACGTTAGAACAAACTACATTTTGTTTCATTTTATGGTGTTTTGGCATGTTTTAATAAGTTATATCGTATTAAACTCCATTTTGTTTCATTTTTATGGCTTAAAAGATGCCAACATACCATAAAATGAAACAAAATGCAGTTTGTTCTAACGTCAAATAAAATTTGAACAGAAACTAGACCTACTATGGATTTTATCATAGTAAAATAAACAATTAACTAAACAAATAGGCCTAAATGCATTAATACAAACTGTGTACTATTCCCGATATACGTAAATGCCTAAAAAAGCATGAAAAAATAAAGAGGGAAAAAGAAAGGAAAAGAAAGGAAGAAAAAAAAATCAAGAATAGAAACGACAAACAGAAAAATGATACTAGAAAAAAGAACATGTCCGTCTTGGTAAAAATAATACATATATGACACAAATGAAAGAAGTATAATGGTCGAGTTTGCACGCAAAAAGAACAATTTACGACGATAAAAAAAATACAATCTAACAAGCACACACAAGAACTTTTTCCTTTACGCCGGGTGAGTTGTTATTTTACATAAAAATACTTCATACAATTTTGCATAATATACTGTCTAATTTTGGAAAAAAACGTAATTTTAGCGCTTAGTGCAAGTAAAATAATTGTATTCCGATGTATTTTTTTTATTGTGTAAAATGGTTTCGTAATTTTCGAATGTCGTTCATTTACTTATTTGTTCATGATGTTCTTTTTCCTAAAAGTCAGCAACAATTCTATTCAATAAACTGTATATGTTTTGTACGAATCTACATGCACTTCTCTGTAGATTCGTGCAGAAAAGTGTTGATTCGTAGAAAATAATCTACAGTTTATTGAATAGGCTGACGTTATAGCAATGGTTTAAGGGGTATACACCCCTGCCCAATTTGTGCAAATTTTTGCATTTTTCTCAAAATTATAGCGCATTGGTGACAAGTAAGAACTGTATATTATAGGGGCAAGAACTACATCTACTGCACCGAAAATTCAGCAACTCATGGCAAGTAGTTATTGATTTATTGATCAAATATTGGTTTTCCCTCATTTTTGACTGTAACTCCACAACTGTTGTCTGTGCTGAAATAAAATTTCCGGTGCAATAGTTGTTGTCCTTGCCCCTATACATATCTTACTTGTCGACAATGCGCTATAATTTTTGAGAAAAATGCAAAAATAGGCACAAAATTGGGCAGGGGTGTAGTACCCCCTTAATGCCTTGTCTCAACTCTCATTGGATTATACTCTGTTTGTTTCATGCAGTTGGAGGGGATCAAAACATGATAATCAATAACAATTGTCATTTAATGATAGGCCTAATTATTTACGTAATGTCAAATTCAGCGTGTTTAAAATAAATATACCGAGTTTTGAGTATACCCTATAACGATAGTCGGTTGAGAAGGATATCGATGTGCGGTACTTTACTGCTAGTGTTTATGTAGTGAGCATGTTTCCGGATAATTTCTGACCTGATAGAAATTATACATGTACCACAATATTTTTTGGCCTACAATTGGAAGTTGCCCTTTCAGTGGTAAAGTTATAGATTCAAAATTTACTGATTGGTTTCTTAGTCACAGAAAAAATTTCGGACCTTAATGTTTTAATATGGAATTAGGCCTAAGTAAACAATGACCACTGATGTGAATAATGACATTCTTTTAAATTGATCATCACATGTTTTGACGAAACAAGAAGAGTAATCCAATGAGCACCGGCGATATGTTGGCATATATCACACATTTGAAAATTAACCTTCTGTCGCTGCACATCCCTTTTAAATTTTTTTTTTATTTGTTCCACAAATCTTAGCATCTGCCGCAGCCAACGAAGATATTTTACTGCTGCCTTCTAGAATCTGTGATGGAACGTCACCAAAGACTGCCGAGCCAGGAACACGCAGCCCAGGGATGACATTATTTCTATGATGTAATAATTTTAAATCATTATGGTTTTGGTGTGATTCCTTGGCTTTCGTGAGACCTACATCAAAAGTTCAGCTGCTACGGGACTAGGATGGGAACCATTGTGCACTTTCAAGCTACTTTGTGTTGAAGGTAGGCTACACCGTGATGAAGCACAAGATTCAAAGTTTATTTGAAGATGTGGAGTAATTTGGTGTTTGACTTCTGGTAACCGCTATAGGCCACGAAAGGTTATACAGAGGTTAACATTGGGAAATGCTCAAATATTGTTGTATTGAATAATACGTGCGTGTGATTACAAGGATGTCAAAAATGTATAGTTTGTGCTATCTACATGCTATTGTTAATTCTACAATATGTAGGCACTATACGCAGGAGATGTTTTGATTTGTTTTATCAAAATATGTGAAACTTGTTTTAAAAAGCATCGGACGTTTTAGGCCTACCCATAATCAATCTTTCATATAATTTGAATGAAACCTTACCAGTGCCACCCAAAATAAGTTCACATAGAAACTAAAAAAACTTTCAATGACCCAACAGTTAACTAGATATGTTGCTTCCACATACGAGGGGCAGTCAGTATGTTTTAAGAGTGGACTCGTGACGTCATATGTGGATTGTTTTTACAGCATTTCTCAATGATTACATAAACACTGTACCTTTGTCTTTCAAACAACACATGCAAAAATTATATCACACACATTATTACGTAACAGCATTAGCATAAAATCAATGGTCTAGAGTCACCTGGTGAAATTGAGTCGTTTTTGTTAAGGGAAATGAGAGGCTGAAATGAGGTATTGTTGTATTTTTTATATTTTCTCGGGAATTAAAGAATGGAGAATGCTGCCTTTTGGAACAGTAATAGAACACAAACTACCAGTTCATTAAACCATGTTTGTTGGGCTGTAAAGGTTTTAGTTTGCTTAAAATGCATGGTCAAATATGTCTTATTTTTGACAAAAACAAGATTTTTCTTTCTATACAAATCTTGATATTGCCAAAAATAGCAAACGTGGAAATTTAATTTTTTTGGCCAGTTCTGTTGACTAATCTCCAAAAATTTAAACGGGAGACTCCCTAGAAAATATTTGAATCCATGTTTAGAATATAACTGTTATTCTACCATTGTTACATTTATACAAAAAGTAGTGGTACGGAGAGAGAAGCCATCGTTTTAATAAGAAATTTATTTTTAAAACTTTTCTGTTCATTTTCAGGTTGAGATCATCCATAAAAATTCATATAAATATTTAAATTAAAATTTTCATAGCATTTTGTAATATTTTAGGCCCTATTTACATGGAATTTTGCCATTTTCGTGCATTTCCACCATGTTGTATCGGTCATCCTACCTACGCATGCGCAGATTATTGTTTGATTTGCACCAGTTATCATCGCACTGAGTATTAGCTCTCACACGTGACCAGTCATTATATTTTAGTCTGTTTCATTTTGGAGATAATTAATGTCATTTGTAATAACTGCTTTTTCATTAACGCCATTTTTGCAGAATAATTTTGCTTCCATTCAAGCCCTAAAGTTGTTGAAGTTTCCAGACTTCCCATTTCCACCACAGTTTAATGACAAGTCTCATATTTTATCAAATGCAAACTGAGGACCTAGTGTTTATTCCTGCCGAAAACTAGCCTTATGCCCCTTGTACTTTCTCTGTTCTCGGACATTTTAAACACGTGTCTTTGCTGTAATTTAAAAAGCCCGCCTTTTTGAGTGATTTGGCAGTGTCCCTAGTAGGCCTATATTGATTTTATGCTAATGCTGTTACGTAATCATGTGTATGATATAATTTTTACATGTGTTGCTTGAAAGACAAAGGTACAGTGTTTATGTAATCATTGAGAAATGCCATGAAAACAATCCACATCGGACGTCACTAGTCCACTCTTAAAACATACTGACTGCCCCTCGTAGAAGTCTAGTCATGTTAATACAGTCCTAGCTAAAAGATCTTTTATCTATATGATGATCAATGATAATATTATTAGATGTAGCCTTTATATTTAAAACAGAAAACTGAACTTTTTACAAATTTGAGAAAGATTTTTAAACTTGGATAAACTGCACACAAACGCACTTTTTTTAAGTTGAATATCATATGAAGTAATGTTACATTTTCAATGAATTTATTTGCTAGACTTGAGCCCACTCCTCGTTTCCCTTTAAGTACAATTGAAGAGCTTAGTTGCAAAAGCCCTTACACCCACCTCTGGGTGAAATTGAGTTACTGACATTTACACATTTTGGTAGTTGTTTGACCTTCATACCAGCTTCCCTTCCGGAGATATCGTATATTTCCCGTTTGGGAAATCTTAGGGAATTTCCGGAAATCTGAACTTAAATGAATATAGAATAGGGTTTTTTTAATAAATTTTTTGATGTATGATAGTAGCCTTGAATGTTCTTTACCCATTAAAACCAAAAGGAACTGTTTTTGGGTCACTATGTTTGAAAAAAATCACTTTAATTCAAATACTAACTCAAAAAAATGCCATTTTGCCGAATTAAAAAAAGGAAATGAGATATTTAAATTTTTCCTTTTGATTTTGAAGACATTAGAAGTTACATAAAGTAGTACAAAAACTGGGCTCGAATTTGATTGCAAAGGTGGTTTCTAGAAAAGGGGTAGACCCTAAATTTATTTTGTTGCAAAAGCCCTTACATCCACAAAAGGCGCGATATACCGGTATAAAAAGAAATAATAACATAAATAGGAAGGCTTGAAAATCGTACCAAACCCAGGGCCTCACCAAACCTATTCTATTAATTTCTATTCATCAACACTTTATTCAAACCAAAATTAATTAAATCGAACAAGTAATAATTGCACAATTAAAAAAGCCGTGGATGTATTGCCTTTTGCAACAAAACTATCTCCAGATGAATCTAGTCTTATTTTGGTTTATAAAACAACCTGTTCTCCTGTGCCATCTCTTGCAGGTCTTTAGCGCCACCATCCAGCTAATTGCAACCTCATCATCAAAATATCTAGAGTGTTTGCGATGACACCGTGAGTAAAATACATTGCTTTGAACCGTGACGCTCAGGTGTTAGCATGCGACTATCATCATCTTATTAGCGAAAAATACTGTACTGTTTACATACATCGAGCCCCATCTCTAGCTGATGTACATTCTACTAGCATTAACATTTTATGGTTAGCCAATTTCACGGCAAGGTATCTGCAGCGAAAGCCTTGGATAACTAATGAGCAACATGGCGACGTTTTACTCTATCGTCAAGCCGGGTTAGGATTATATGATAAGGTTTTCAAGCTTAATATTTTCGTCTATATATTTTGATATTCCTTGGGAAATGATATGGATGATCGGATAGTCGCACAGTGCCAATGGTAAACAACACCGTGAGACACCGGCCGGCTTTTCAGGGGAACAACTGACCGGACTGACTAAAAATCCCAGTACTATACAGGGAACAGGGTAACCCAATTGTCGACTAAATTGTACAGACGCGAATAATAATCATAGCTTCCAACGTCCAGGCACGAAGAAGCATGGCACTTTTATGTGTTTGTGGTGAGTATAAAATTGTGTATTGACATCATCATAAACACCTGTTTTATGAATTGACAGTAGTAGATTTCGTTACTGGTTGTCATTTGTTGCCAGTGTGAAATTTCATCAAATGACATGTATCATTTGCTTTCTACCTATATATTACCTATATTACAATGTCTGAGTGGTATAAACCTATTGGTTTCATTTTAGTAATGATGTGTTCATATCGTTCATATCATATCATAGGGGTATTGTTTTTAAAAGCGAAAGTGCCTTTTTCTCCCCGGTTGATCTCCATCATTTCTTGCGAAAAATAACACAGGGTTTGGTTGTTTCTCAATATAACCCATTTCTTGACCCATATCTGGATAGTGCAGGAATATAGTACCGGGTAATACCAAAGTACTGTACTGTAACCCTGAGGCTGTCCCATCTGAATACATTCAATACCGACATACATACGGTACTGTACATTGTCTTTATCATTGTCGTCATCTTCATTGTCATTGTTGTCATCAATCATCATCACGATATCGATCACCTGATCAACATATTAATGAATGATCATCATCATAAATTCACAAAATCATTTATGATATAATCATTGTATTGCATCATAATAGTGATATTGTCATAATAGGCCGATACACCAGCATCATCTTGAATCACCTTTGAACATCATCATAAATTATCATTGTCATAAATCATCATCATCATCATCATCATCATCATCATCATCATCATCATCATCATCATCATCATCATCATCATCATCATCATCATCATTTGATGCTGCATAGGATCCCGGCATAGGATATTTTCATCAGCCACTTTAAATGGATTCAGGCCAAAAAAAACCCCAAGTATGTTTCCTGTAGTGTGCAGTGCGCGCATTACATGTACGTTTTTGACGGCTTATTTTGCGCATTTTTTTTCACAAACCAAAAAAAACCAGAAAAATCACAAAAAATATATAAAACACTAGTGGAGTAAACATTTACGCATAACAAACGAGCGTATGGTAGTGAAAAAGTGCTTGAGAAATCACACATTTTTTTAAATGCTTTTTTTAATCTGCAGGTTGAAAGGGGATCATGAATATTCTTGAATATATGATTTTTTGTGTGTGTCGGAGAGACCCACTATAAATTCCCATTCCAATTTGCAGCAAAAAAAAGGTATTTTTGTCATTTGAAGACATGGATTTTTAAAAAAATGCATTTCGCATTTGACTTTTTTGACCTGCTACAGGAACCCTCATATGTATTTATTATTTTTAATTTAAACACCACCAACACCTTAGCATTTGTATAAAGATTGTAGTTTAAAATTAAATCTGGATTCACTGAGTGATATCCAAAATTACTCTCTTAATGGGTATTTTGTAATCCACAGCCACATCCCCATCCCTCCACTTTTCTCAAAAAAAGTTATACCACTGGAAACCTAGCTACATAATATTAATGTACAAAAAATTTCTTGCAGATTAATTCGTTTTGCAAAAATACTGTCTAATTTGAATTATGTTATGGTACACCAGAACGAAATTACAACACAGGCCTATGGAGCAGTGTAATAGTAATCAAGCATAACTCGCACATATGCAAAATGGGAATTGAAATTTTGGGAATAAGCTTTTTGTTGATATCTACTGAAAAATATCATAAAAAGAGGATGCTAGGATCACGAAATACTCCTTTAAGGGGGTACTACACCCATTGATTTTTTTTTTTTGCATTTTTTTGCATTTTGTGAAGAAATTACAAAAAAAATTGGACAAAGTGGTATGCAAAATGAAGGGGCAAATCTTCTCGTTTTATTGGTGGCATCGTTATCAACGTAGCTTACATGCTTTTAAAAGTAGAAGCCAAAAGGTGGTACATCACTGATGATTTAAATTCACTTCATTTTGGAACGCTTAATATCAACGGATTTCGTTAAAATTTTGGATATGTGTTGCTAACACGTTAGGGAAATAAAGTTGATATGTAAAATGGGAATAAGTGGTTCCTGATTTCTTTTATGACTTCATGAACTTGGTGCTCCACAACTATCAAAAAAGGAACTGGTTAAAATGCTTCTATTTTCAATGTTGAGCTATATTTTGTATTTTTAACTTGCGACATTATTTCACTGAAACTTAATTAAGCCATAGGTAACAGGTTACCACAACCACTACTACAGCAATGTTGAAAAAAATTGTATTTCTTGTCACCTATACCACCATATTGGGTAGTTTTCCGTAAGCTTAGCTTTTGTGATTTTGGTAACTATTTTATATTTATTTGTGAAATCCATCTCAACTAGGCATTCTAAATTGTACTCACCATTTACATCCCAAGGTATATTAGTATATCCACCTTGCACTTCTCGATATATATCCAGTTAAAGACAGAATATCAAAATTATTCCTCATTATGATACATTTTGTATCACAGACTCTCACATGTGTATTCAAAATTGATGCTTAAATTTGACCTGAACCAATTGACCTATAACCTGACATACGGTGACCTAATAGCCTTTTCTTCTCCTAACAACACATCAATAACAACATCAATATCAAATTGACTAATGACTATGCATCTATTGTGTAAAGTGTTTATTTAATTTATTCAGTGTTATATATTTTGCAAGCACCACTAGATTTTCTATAGAGAGTATAACAAAGGATTTAATGTATTCTATTCATGTACCCTACTTGAACATGTTGAAAAGAATAAATTATGGTTTGTTATGAAACACGCATCTGAGTTACCAGGATACGGTAAACAAAAAATATATAGGGCTAAAATGAATACTATACAATGGTTTAAAAACACCTTTTTATTTATTTTTTTAAAATTTTTATTTCACATGATCCGTGCATATATCGCCTCGCTATAAATGAAAAAATATTTTTTTAGACCAATCAAACCAATATATGGGTGTAGTACGCCCTTAAGTCTGAAAACAGTGATTTTGGATAATTTGCCAATCGGGAAAATCTCACCAATACCATTATTACCACCTACATCTATGTGGAACCATTTGCTAATGCGATGATGACAACATTTTAAATCAATATGACAGTTTATAAATAACATGATAATCAAAGTTACAAATGTATATCCTATATTTATTTTGTGACATAATTGTTGATCCGACCCCGATCTTGTCTGAGAAAAATCCTGGGTGTTACTAGAAGGGACAGGATTAGGAACACCTCAATCAGAGACACCCTTGACTACCAGTGCACTGTAATGAACAAGATCCGTGCAAAACAGCTGTCCTACTATGGCCATGTGAAAAGAATGCCTCCATCCAGATACCCTAAAATCGTATTAGAAGGAAGAATCCCAGGAAACGACCTAAAGGAAGACCCCAATGCGCTGGATGGACAACATCAAAGCAAACTGCAGTGCAGTGGGAATCCAATCCGTAGTAGAAGCCGGTCGGATGGCAAACAACAGAGCTGAGTGGCGATGCGAGCATAGTGGCTAGGCAGCTATCTCCAGGACCTACCTGTGTCATGGGAGGAAAGCTTTAAGAAGAAAGAAGAAGAATTGTTGTACATACTGTATAAAATTGATATGACTTTGAGCAAAGATAATTCAGTTGTAAGGTAATACCACAGACAATAAATCATATTTAGGCCTAAAAAATTGTTTTGATTGGTGTAACATAAAAAAGAAATTAGGGTAGGTCGTTTTTTGTTTTGTTTTTTGTTTTTTGTTTACTTTTAAAGCTGTAAATTGTGTTTGATAAAGCGCTTAGAACTTTTTATTTTTTTAATGTTTTTTTTTATTTTTTACCCCTCCCAAAAAAAATCGGGTCGGATCTAATTTTAGGGTCGGTCAGGTTAGGCCAATCAATCATATTTTTATGCCTTATCATTATACATGCCCGGGTATACATGTAGGCCTAGATAATTTTAAATTCAGAATTTAGGTGGATTTTCAGTAAAAAAACAACTTTGCAGTCGTCATCTTGTTGATCCAATAATTGAATTAGGCCTATAGTATCAAAATATAAACTTGGGCCAAAGTCAACAATATTGTGAAAATGGAATTGAATTTGCTGAAACCCTACTATACATTTTGTTGTTGGTTTTGGATACAAAAAAGCTGTGTTATGGTTTCATTTGTAAAGATAAAAGGCTGCGTTATGCAGGATTCCTTTTTTTTGTTGCATTTTTTCTAATGACAAGAAAAAGTAAATTTACAATCGTCCAATGACGTCATTGGAGGCTTCGCGCTGCATGAATGCAGTATAGTAGTAGAATGTTCATGTTTAACTAAATAATTTGCATTCTTGCATCAAAATGTACAAGATCTATAAATTTTGTAGTATTTTCAGATAATATGTGGTCCCAGTATAACTTTCAAACGGGTTCAGTCGTATTGATGTTTTTTCATTGAAAATTCACTTTAACCGCCCGCTTTGGAAAAAATGCAACACCAGTGCGTAACAAAACAGTATGTAAGTAATAGTAATATTGGAAACCAAAGCAGATGAGCTTTTATCAACCGACCAATTCATCCTCCTTATATTTGAACCCCAAAGGCTGCGTTCACATAGATGTACATGTATACTGTATGCGGTATTCACTATACGATATATGCTCATTCGATCAGGCTGAGTTCACATTGGAGTATACTATGTGTACTCACATGCTCATCAGCCTGATCGAATGAGCGTATAGCGAGTACCGTATACTTCTATGTGAACGCAGCCAAAAAGAGCAATAAAATGTTATAAAGCCTAATTGGATAAAAATATTTTTGACAGATCAAAGTTATCATTGACAGATCTATAATAATAGCACTTGCCATGGTTTGTGACTTGCTATAATGACAGGTGCAGTGTCACACACACATGGTATCAATGTGTGATGCATGAATAGATCAAACAAAATGACAATTGATATTGATTGGTTTATTCCCAATAATACTAGATTTGTAAGTTGTAATTAAATCTATTATTAATTAAACAGGATCTTTGAGATGAACATTAAAAATGAAAATAAATTTCATAATATCATTGATGGTCAGTTGTTGTTTTTCTTTTAAAAGACCACTTTTTGGTGCTGGTGACCAGCTAGTAGCCATTTAAAATAATTAAAAAATGTTTTGTGAGCTAAATGTGCTCAAAAGACTTATTACTTTGGTGCTAATTAACATGTTGAAAATACCAAACTGCTTGAATTATGTTTTTTAAAAGGCAACCTTAAATACTTAAATGCTTGTTGGTACAATGTACTTTTGACCATTGCATTGGTGCAATACATGTAGCTGAAATTTTATAATTTGTAAATGTATACATTGTATCCTAAATTTTATGTTAGCAAAAATACACCCTATATCATCCATTTTGCAACAAATTCAAATGCTTTTCTAATTATGGAAATTTTCATTAAAGTTCAATACTTGTCTAATCTCATTCCAGATAAAATAAACTAAAATAGAAACAAAACAAATAATGAACCATTACCACTGTCAGGTAGGCCTTATACTGTATACTGGTATTTTCACAGAGTTTTATTTTCACAAATTTTTCTAGTGGGTACGAGATATGAAATTATATTTGCACATAACTCAAGTATCAATGTAACACAAATTCTGTAAAATTATATAATTCAATATTCAGAACTTTAAAATAATAATTAAGAAATTATTTACGCAAAAATAAGAGTGTATAATCAAAGCCCATTACAAGAGCCTCGTTTTGCACATGTGAAATCCCCGTATGAAAAACACATGGCAACAACTTAGTGCACGCATGTTTATTTATAGGCCTACATCAGCAGGTGCATTTTTCTCATCTATGGTAACGCAGGAAATAAGCAGCAAATTATAGGAAAACAGAGTGGGATATGAACCAATTATCAGTTGAATTATTTAAAACTATTGTGTCCATGCGGTAAATAGAAATGTTGCCAGTGCATTCATGTATGAAATAAAATGTTTTAAAGGGGTGTGGTCTGATTTTATAGTGTTATGTTTTCTATCTTACTTTGAGGCCTACCATTACATTAAAAAAATGGTTTCCAAATTTTGAGTTGTATTGCTCCGGCAGTTTTGATCAAAAACATGGTTGGATTGTCAACCATGCATCCTTTAAATGAACATCTAGGCTAACAGACTTCCCAGCACATACAAAAATGTTTTTAGAACATAAAACTTCATATGTGTGTTTTGGATTTGGGCAAAATGTTGTAATAACATAATTGAAATGTTGATTTACAATAGTTGGCACTGTCAGTGGTTCCCCCAGAAATCCCCAGGAAGAACCCAAAATTATGAAACTGTCCACTTTTTGCTGAAATTTTGTGCAAAATTTCCCCCTCCCCCCCAGGCAATAGTACTTTCCCATTTTTTTAAAACAAAATTCTGTGATATCAAAATTTGGCAACATTTGGGGATTTTTTCCTTCTTTTTGAAATGAAAATCCTTGATTTGCATAATTTTTGTATTGAAATTTTTAATTGTAATCATATTAAATCCAGTTGCCCACCGGGCTTGTCGGTCTGTGATCTTGGTTGCCCAGCATCAAAATTTTGGTTGTCCATGGCAGCATGGCAGCCATTCTGCAAGCCCTGTTGCAGAATGCCAATTCAATCGTAAGTAAAATGAAATTAAAATAATGCATGTTTTCTCAAATCGGCTAAGTATATAATATTTTGTTTGTCTTCTTTTTCATACAGTGAAAAAAGCTGTGTTGGAAGGCCCACCAGGTAAGTTGCATGAGTCAAAGAATTTTGTTTAAATCATCTTTGGTTTCCTGTGTGTTATGAATCTATCTGTATTACTTACAAAATGTACATTTTTTAGCAGTCACAAACTCTAGTTTTCACAGTGTGTTGTAACTTTACGCATTGTTTAAGTTACAGTGTATGATGTACAATGACCTCTATCAGCTATCTGTATTCCTTTAGTTTTTGATCATACTTTTTTTTTTAATTCCGTGTTCCCTTCTTTTCATTCATATGAGAGAGAGGGAGGGAAAGTAGAGAAGGAGAGAAAGGAGTTAGGGACTGTTCACAAACACTTGCAAGGGGGCCTGATGCAAAAAAAATTTCATCGCAAAAATTTTGCGGGGGCCCCCCCTTTTCAGACCTCAAAAGATTTCAGGGCCCCCCTTTTTGACATGAAAATTATGGGTCAACCCCATAGAAAAGCATATTTATAAACTTAATTTTTCCAGAAAATTTGTGGTCATTTTTTTCAGGGCCCCCCTTGGGAGGGTCAAAAATTTTCAGGCCCCTCCCCTTTTTGCATCAGGGCCCCCCTTACAAGTGTTTGTGAACGGTCCCTGGCTTCAGTTTTATTGAGACACCCTGTATCGTTTGTTTGCTGATACAGCATCTTTAATTTTTACAAGAAACCACTTCATTATTTCCAACATTGTTGCAGATATCTGAAAGACCTCTGAATCAATACTACAAAATTCCACTTCACCTTGCACTTTAGGAATGATGTCAGTGCTTTATGATGTTGTACCATAAACGTGTTGACGAACTGCTCATGATTGTATTCATACACGCAAAAAAAATATTTTGAAATATAGGCATGTTGGAACCCATTTGAATAAAATATGAGTGACTTCTTAAAAAATATCCTGGTTCTTAAAAATCTCATGATTCTCAATGATTCTTATATATCTCAATGATTCTGATAAATGTCATGATTCATAAAAAGGTTACAAAACTTGTCATTTCCAATATATGAGGCATACAGGCAAAATTGAGACCCTTTGTGCAGTATTTAGATGACATTTACAAGATAAATAGATATATTTTCCCATCATCATACAAATGTATTTGATACATTATACTCTGCATTATACCCACTTGTATCCCCAAAGATGTGGGTGTATTCAGTATTGTCATTTCAAGGATACCTTGGGAGTTTATAGTCAAGTTCAATATAGATGAGGAAGGAAAATGGAATGAATTATGGCAGCTGAATGATTTCTTGCTCAAACACCCACATCATTTTGCTCCTCAATAGTAATTTGCTTTATTTTTTTTTAAAGGAATGACCCAATAACTTTTGTTAATGACAATATTTATGAGGGTATAAGTCGGCACTATTCATCCCCCCCCCCCCACCCTTCTGAACTATAAATAATGTCCTTTCAGCCAGGTCCCCTATTCCTGATTTCTGTGGGTATGCATGCTTAGCATCAAATTTGACAAAATTGGGGGTGATTTGGACAGGGATTTGGAGTGCAGGGACATATGGCATAGTCAGGGCCTTTCACAGTCTTTCATTCACCTTCCATGATGTTTGGTCATCATTATCAAGGCACTTGCCAGTTTGAGTGGTCAACAGGCCAATTTACATGCGTAACTGTGTAACCTAACAAAACTATCCTGGCAAATTGAAATTATTAAGAGCAACGATTGATCAAAGTATGAGTCTTGACTGTAACTTAAATTCTTCCCTACCCTAACCATAACATTAATCTTTATGCTTACTTTTACCCATACCATGTCCCCGTGACCTCAAACCTGTATCCTTAACCTAATCGTAACTGTATGATCCCCAACCCTAAACAAAATTGTACCAAGAAAAAAAAAAGAGGAAAGGCGTAATAAACCTGGTCAAGATGGTGGTTAGTGGTTGTTTGGTAAATTCAGTGGTTGTCTCTGTTTAGTAAATCATTATCATTGATCTAAATGCACTATTGGACATTATCTCCATGCCACATTACATTAGCCATGTTCAGACTACAGGTAACTCATTGGAAAGATTGTAGTTGGCTATCTTCGAAAGTAGGCTCAGAGGTAGTGCCTGTGTAGATGCACTCATTTGTTAGTGAGATAAGCAAAGAAAATTTTAAAAGGAATTTACTACTAGCGCCAATGTGTGTTACTCCGGCGGTTGTAATACGGTACAGTCCTTTGATGTGTGTGTATGTGTATCCTGCATGCCGTGTACATACTGTGTTATGAACATCGCATATGTGTTCAACTAATATTTCCATAAACCGTCTTATTTTAGGTGGTTTATTCAAAATCTCGGATTTTGACAAAACTACAACACTTAAAGTCTTGATTTTTGCAGGGTATCTTTGTTTGCTTATGTACATTACAATCATGTAAAAGCAGAATTTAAAAAAAATTAAGGGCATCATCCTCAGCAAATGCTACAATATGTCTTTAATGGTAAATGTAGCATGTGGAAAAGTGTTGCTGTTCAGGTAGACTGAAGTTGCTCATTGTATGTAGATTTACCATGGATAGTAAGTTATCATGTGAACATGGCTATTAATGTGCTAATATTTGAATCTACCATCACAACATGCTCATCTATCAGGACAAAGTTCTTTAACCCAATACATTTGTACATTCATTGAAAATTTGGGTACAAAAACTCATACTCTGCAACTTGAGGTCAAATTTTGCACTATGATTGTTTAATTGAGGTTATTGAACTATGCCATTGGGATGAGGCTATTGTGGTCCATAGTGCATGATGATGGCCTGTGGAGATTCAACATCCATTTGGCAATGCAATCATTAGTGTACAGACATTTAAATATTAGTATTTATTTTAGACCATGGTCCATTAAATAAGAAGATTGGCATAGTGAGACCAGACAGCCTGTTATTATGATAATTGATGTGAATAAATGGATGGACCCTGTATTCTATGCAGAGTAAATGGACATTTATTTTAAGTCTTCCTTAGCCAGGCTAGCCCAATCAGTATGGAGCACATGCTATACTTAATGGGCACTTTTTATTTTAAATATACCAAGTATGAAAATACATACATATAAATTATATCAACATTTAAAATGATAATATTGTATCATATGTATGCATATATTTGGAACTCAAGGAAATAAATCAACATTTTTAAATAATAATATTAAATGGAACCACGAATCAATTAAATATTTACCAAATGAAAGCAATTAACATACATACAACAACCATTGATAAAAGTTGAAACCGACATGTAATAATAATTCAAAATGTGCCTTCCTTGAGTTAGATACAATTTTGTATACAATTATAAATAGTATGAATTTTAAACTACAATTACCAGATCAGGCTTTTATACAATTATCATGCCATTTTGCTGGTAATTTTGAGATTGAACATTATAAACAATGAAAATACTGGTACTCTAAAAAAATACCAAAACAACTTGATTTCCATTGGGTGTGGATCGGTTTAGTTTTTTCTTCTCGCATAAATTATTTTGACAGTGTAAATTACATTGTGTAATGGCCCTCTATACTACATTGGGCTATTCCAGAAAATAAACGACCACCCCTATAGAGGGCAAATCTGTATAATTTTAGAAAGAAAAACCTGGAATTCCAGAGCACATTTTCAACATTAGGCTGGAATTCCAGCAGTTTCTGCTCTGTTTTTTATTATAATTTTCAGTCACCATGAGCAAAAAAGTATGGAATTCCAGACAAAATAAGCTGCCTAAAAGTCTGGAATTCCAATGCCCTCTATAGGGGGTGGTAGTTTATTTTCTGGAATAGCCCATTGTAGTTGGAATATATCAAGTATCTTATGTAAAGCAATTTACATGTATTTGTTGATCCTAATCTGTTTTAGTGAACACAGATGTTTACTTTGGTTTGCAATCTTAGCAACCGAACTATCCTTTGATGTGAAGAGCGTTCAAGAGCCTCTAAATGTCTTGATATAGGATGTTACTTCCCGGGGGCACACAACTTTGGAAGTGACGGGAATGTGCGGACAGCAGTTTGAAACTAGGGGTCTTTTGGTGAGAGCCTCTAGACACAAAAAAGGGGGGCTCTTTCAGTGAGAAGGTTCAAAAGATGGGATCTTTCCGTGAGACTGGGGAAAATCTTACCAAAGAAGGCAGTCATTCAGTGAGACTGGGAAAAATTTTGGGTCAAAATATAAAAGTTGATACAACATTTTCAAAAATTTTGAACAATTTGAAAAAAAATAATGAAAAAATGGTGAAATTTTCCTCAAATGTTTGAAAAAAAGGGAGTCTTTTGGTGACAGGAAAACAAAAAAAGGGGGTATTTTGGTGAGAGGAAGTTCAGAAAACAAAAATGGGGTCATTGGGTGAGAGGGAGTTGAAAAGTGGGGGTCAATGACATCCCTGTCACCCATTTTTAGTGGGTGCCCCCCGGTAGTTCTTTTGGCAAATGGGATGGCAGGGGCTATATTTGTCCAGTTTGGGCCATGAAACAAAAAATCTAGTGTACTTCTTTACATTAATTGATCTTATAGGAAACGAGTTAAGGAAACCAATAATCGACAAGGACAACAATAATATACTGCTTGATCCCTCTTTCAACAATATTTACAATGATCATGGTTACCCCACTGGTGAGGGGCCGGTCATTGATACTACTACTACTGAAATAATAGAAATTGTCTTGAGCGTATTTTAAAATTAGGGCAACATATGCTGTCATTGACACTGGCTACCTGTGACAAGACTGTAGGAGCCAGAATTCTAAGTACTTCTTGTGTATCGATTGAGACCTTCAAATGACAGAATGATGTGTCCTGCCAAACTGTACAGGTGGATTATTGACATTACGTTTCATTACCTGAAGAGAATTGATCAAAAATTGAATTCCCTCCTGAGGTTGGTATCTGTCAATGAGTTGACCACATCACCAGGCTGTCATTATAGCTAGATGCATGGGTCAATGAGTTACATAAAAATGACCTTGTGTGGTATTTGGTTCCCAGAATGTGAGTTTTGTGGTTAAATGTTGATCCCTCACTACAAGAGAGGTGAGATATGATCAAATCTCTCCAGGTAACAAAACGTAATGATGTATTTTTGTATACTACTGATAATATTCTATAGCGATATGGCCTCATCTCATGCAGCTCAGTACAGATCCAGGATCTGTGATCTCACAGGCCTCATGTGTCTCATTGATGTATTTTTGTATACTACTGATAATACTCCATAGTGATATGGCCTCATCTCGGTACATATCCTAGATCCAGGATCTGTGATCTCACAGGCCTCATGTGTGTCTCATAATTAGTTAAATGGCATCACATACAGTTATTGGCACATATTGGCTGACAGTGACAAGCAAGTGAACTAGAATCTGTTCCTAGTGACATTGGGTCTTGGAGCTAGAATTCAAGTGCTTCCTGTATATCAAGTTCTTTTGACTAGACTGAATGATGTCATGTCAGAGTATGTATACTTGTAGACCCCGTTATTGATACTACAGGTACAAGGTGGCCTCATCTGTACCTCATGAATACAAATATAATGCCATGTGCAGTCATTGACACTGGCTGCCAGTGACAAATGCATGTTTTGCATTAGAACTAGTTCTTACAGGAAAGTATAATAAAGACAAATAAAGAAAACAGTCATTGTGCTTACATGTAGCAATAAGAAATATACAAGTAGGAAGAAGAAATTTTTGTTTATCAAGACAAAATTATGACAGAATGGAATTACAGATTGTTGCTGGAGTATGGGCAGAGAAGATGTATGCATGGGGTATCAAACTTTTCAGCACATTCACGTAGTGCTGTTGATATTCTTCTGATGTTAAAATTTTGACCACATGAAAGTGTCATCTTGCTGAATCATGATGATGTAGCAACTTTCAGTCATATTTATGCCAAAAAACAAAACACCCCCAAATAAAACACCCGAACCCTAAACCAAGCCAACCCAGAAACAGAATAAACAATAACAAACAAATAAACAAACAAACAAAATCTGGGTACAATTACCGAATAGGGTGCAACTTGCTAGAATTAAGTCCAGTCCTCGTTTACAGAGTTTAGGGTTAATGGTTGGGGTAGGGCATTCTTGTAATAAGACTAGTAGAGTTGCACCCTATTCGGCAATAGCTCCAAAATCTGCAAGTTGAAGCTCAGCATTTAGACATGTGTATCACATGACCTGAATGGGTTAATAATGCCGCACATGTAGGACACCACCCCTTTCTTGTCAGTTGGCCTCTGTGCCTTACATGAAGAACTGTCATTGACACTAGAAATGCAGGAGTAACAAATATACAAGTTGTTTAGTTATGTCACCTATGATCATTGTATGATTTCCACTTCATTTGGTATGTGCTAGACTGGTTGCTAAGTGCTGAATGGGTTGATATTATTTGTTTTAAACAAATCCAGTAATATGCATACAGGCCTTGCAGAATTTTAAAATGTCCACTTGCCAGATGGATTAATTCAACATGGTCAACCAGGGTTTACTTAAATTCACAAATTACACATATTTACGTGTTCATATCTGTCATTTAAAATCCAGATGCCTGCTGGGCATGTCGGATTGTCGGCATTAGCGCCAATCCGGCTTGAAATGGGGGAGGGCAACCAGCCAAAATTGTTTAAAAGTGGCTGGAAAAGAACAAAAAATGGATCATTTTGCCAAAAGGTGGAGGGCACACGTGCTCCCAGTCCCCCCTGGATTGACGCCTATGATTGTCAGTATTGTTTGGGTTGCCTGATGGGCGATGGCAAAATTTGGTTGTCCTGGGCACCCGGGCAAGCCATTCTGCGAGCCCTGTATGCTTACCCATGTAGTGAAGACGGTGGACACATCAGGGAGAGCTATATTCTATATTCATACCAGACTTTGGAAAATTATTTTGAATTTTCTGTTATGATTGAGTGCAGCAAGAGAAAATATACATGTATGGCTTCGTTATTATTTGTCTATGGCTTCGTTATTATTTATCCATTATTTACCACTGCAGGGGTTCCCAATTATATATATTTGCTCGAGGGCTATGGAGGGGCAAACTCATTTTCCAAGATCTGTGTTTGAGGGCCAAATACACCTTGTTTTGCTATGTTTACTCTACATTTCAGAGCTGTGCAAGGGCTAACCACAATTGGTTGGTGGGCCAGATCTGCCCTGCGGGGCTAACTATTGATAACCCCTGCCCTGCTGTATAGACCAGCGCTGCTAAAATCATCAGCATGAAACAAAAAAGATAAAAATATGTTATTGTATAAATTCCCTCTTATTTTTTTTATTACTTAACCTTTTTTACATTATCTTTTCATTGCTGTCTATAGAAGGTAGCATAATTCATTATTGTATTTTGAATTTTATTTTTGTTCACTGAAGATGTCAAATAGATGCTGTCAAAATTGTGCAATATTTTATAATTTTATAATTTTCTGTCCTCTGAAGATAAACCAGCTTTAATACTCTGCGTGCTAGCCATGCGCTTTGACAACGGACAAGTGTTGAAATATTTTCTCAAAATATCAAGAGCTATCTTAAGAACTACTGAACCAATACTAGGCTTGTTTGTACTCATTTTAATGCATTTTTCATGCTGATTCCAAATATGGTCATGAAAATTTACATTTCTGAAATTTTTGAATTTTTAAAAAATAATTTGAAACTTTTCGTCTGCAGTCGACACCCGTGTGAAGAGAGTTAACTTTATGCTGTCTATGAAAAAATAGGCTAGGTCATGTACAATTATTGTATTGCTGGCTACTGAAGATGCATGTAATTATCCTTGCTGTCTGGTGAAGTCAGCTTAATTCACATATTTTCATTTTATTGCCATAGAAGATAAAGCTTAATATAATGCTAATTTCAATGCTGTCGACTGAAGGTAGTCTATTCGTGTATTACCAAACAACAGGTTATTTTTGCAGGGTAAATTTTCATTTTTGTGGATTCTTTTATTCACAATTTGAAAAAGTTTGGTGAGTTAAAATCATTTTATATGGTTCTAAATTCAGGATTAGGCCTATCTGTTTAACAGCGAAAAGCATGAAAATTACCCCCCCCCCTCACCCCCGAAAATTTCCTGTTATACAGTAATATATGCAATACTGCATGTTTTATAGCTTTTTATTAACATGACCTTATTAGTTAGTGTATTGTAACTTTTTGTTTTATTGCTGTGTACTTGTGGGATGCCAATATTATCATTTTATTTACGTCTACTGAAGATAGCAGGTCATATTGTGTATTTTACTGTATTATATTATGGAACTCACAATCATGAATCACAATATTTTTAACTGTCAACTTAACCCTTAACATGATCAACCCCCATGCAGTGGCGTAACTGGTGGGGAGGGGAGGTTCCCCCAATATTATCATTTTATTGTAACTTTTTGTGTTTTATTGCTGTGTACTTGTGGGATGCCAATATTATCATTTTATTTACGTCTACTGAAGATAGCAGGTCATATTGTGTATTTTACTGTATTATATTATGGAACTCACAATCATGAATCACAATATTTTTAACTGTCAACTTAACCCTTAACATGATCAACCCCCATGCAGTGGCGTAACTGGTGGGGAGGGGGAGGTGCCCCCCCCCTGCTAAGCAATGACCTTATATTTTTTATATTTTGGTATTGGTACATCACATGACTTTGGTACACAACAGTCCTGTATCAAAAAAATTGGGGTTAGCAATTTCTTGTGTACCAATTGTCTGGATGGTAGAACCATACTATATGTATGCGGTGTGTTTGACAATATAGATTCATTTATACGGTATGTTGTATTTATTTTAAAGGGTGATAGACAAATGGACAAAATTGACAAAGCTAGTCCAGTCATTATATTTGCTGGCAGCAAGTTTTCAATAAGCAGGAAATCATGTTTCTCATGTAATATGGTGCCATGGTATGTGGTATAATATCGTGACTGCAGGACATTATAAAGTGTCACCATAAATGATCAAAATTGTAGCGCCAGTCTCGCCAGACAATTCATGTAATTACAATCTTGCTAATGGTAAATATGGCATCCCACTTCTTGGCAAACACAATGCACTGTCACTATTGACTGCAAAGTGTCGATTAACAGGAGTATGCCATAAGCTTCTTCAGACAATGAGATACGCAGAAAGGGAGTAATGAAAATAAAAATATAGCGTTTTATTAATTGGTCACAGAAGAATAATGGGAAGTCTTTGTAGAATAACTGCCTGCACCTGGAGAGATTTGATTGGCTGATTATCTGCCCATACATCACATGCCACCACTTTGTTTGACTTGAAAATGTCTAATGAAAATGAAACTCATTTATATCATATTTAACATTCTGATATGATATCACATTGCAAATGCTAAGGGTTTTATATTGCAAGTTATATCTTGCAATTTTTCAACTACTAACAGGCTAGTTAGTATTGCAAAATGTTTGTTAGTGTTATTAATTAGTTCAAAATGATTTCAATGAACTTGAAGACCACACAAATACAAGTTGTATAATAAGGACTATAAAATGCAACAAATGTGCACAGAAAATGAGTGGAAATGTTGTTAAATTGTCAGTGGCAGCGCCAGGCAAAATCAACAAATTGTGTGCAAAATTACTGCAAAAAGTGGAAATTTTTGTAATTTTGGGGTTTTTTTCTGGGGGCAACAGGGGGGGCAAGAGTTCTGACTGGGGGGACATATGCCCCCATGGCACCGCCACTGTAAATTGTCCTTTTCTGCTTCTTTTTTCAGCTTGAGGTGTTCACTTGTATTTGGGTATGCGTGTATATTTGTGTGTAGGGGTGCGCTTGCAGCAAGCAATCAACATAATCGTCGGCAGGCCATCTATATAGCCCTTGTGTTGTTCTTAATCCACTGGCCAGCCATCTAAAGCTGGATCACTCAGTCCTTACAGCATGTCTCGAAATTTTTATTCCCAATGATAGAACAATGCAGTACTAATTTTGTATTAAATATTATTATTCTTTTGCTAGATGAAAAATGTATTATTCTGTTTTGCTATAGATGAAGCCAGCTCAATCCCCTTCTTCTTGTTTATCCTACATGTGTAACTGGAAATAAACATTAAAATAATTACATTACAATTATTTAATCAATTAAGAGAAAAGGGCCAAAACCCTGTTTTTTGTTGTTTTTGTTTTGTTCACTAGAAAATAAAAATTGGCACAAGTCTCAGCATTACAAAATTTTGAGTAATCTTGTGCCAATTTTTTATTATAAAATAAGGTGCTTTTACCTTTTTTCTTTCAAAATATTCCATTTCAACTTTCAAACCCATGCAGTGTTTTAGACAGCCCACGGACTGGATAGCCTATGAGCAGCACAAATTGGGCCATTTCATTTGAAATATACACTCCCTCTGTGGTAGATATAGCTAAAGTCCTTAGCAGAAGGAGTATGGGTTTCAAATAAAATAGGCAATTGGGTAACTTCCGTTTGAACAACTCACCGCAGGTAAACCCATATTACAGGGGAGTATGGGTTTCAAAATAGTTAATCCTAACCAAATCAATTTTAAAAAAAAGCTCTCTCTGTGGAAGATGTTTCTTAATCCAGTGGCGGCACCAATTTTTTTTCAGGATTGGGGGAGGGGGCATGGGGAAAAATGTATTTCGGGGGGAAAAAGTGTATTTTGGGGGGGGGGGTCAACAAATTGTTGTTTTTTTACAGTGGGGTGGGGCAAGAGTTTTGACTGAGGGATATTGCCTTCAGTGGTGCTGTCACCAGCATTCGAAATAGGGCCGGTCAGCCAGCCATTGGCCTGTAACTTTTTGGCCTGGCCGGTAACTTTTCTGACTGGCATCTATAGTTGCCGGCACGGCTGGCCGGTAACTTTTTAAGGTCAAGCCTGGCTGGCCTGTAACTTTTTGAGGCATATTTCGAACACTGGCTGTCACTGCTTAAATTTTCCACGGGGGTATGGCAAATTGCAAGTGGAATAGCCCCATATTGCTAATGCCTTTTCATCCACACAAGCAATAAAACAGCACATTTAAAAGCAGTCAAATACAAGGCACATAATTTTGCAGTGACCCGACAGTCTGCTTTATTTACAGCACAAATACTCAAGTGTTTTGATGAAAAATAATAGATTAAAGAGACGGTGATCTAAAACATCTCAGGCTTCCTGGTCGATATTAATAAGTTGAAGCAGGAGAATATTACTGATGCTGTGGTGTTATTAAATCGTTTTCAGTGGCGACACCAAATTTTTTTGGGGGGCACTGATTTGACAATAAATATAAGTTATTTGAGATATATGTTGCCATACATCTATGACTATATATAAAAATGAAATAAAATATAAAACTGAATTTTTTTTGATTACATGCTAATGTTACAATCATTTTAAAGAAGAAAATTGAATCCAAACGGTTACATTTCAGCACATCACATCAAAGCTCCCATTGGGCACCCCATTCCTTTTTTAAGGAATTTTTATTTAGACTTACATCCAGGAATACTGGTACACTGAAAATATAGAAAAGTGGTTGTTTTGAACACTCAATGTTTTTGTTTATTTCTCTGTACCTATTCTAGCACTTGTAAGTGAAAAATATTTTTTATTATCCAATTATTTTATGAAAAGTCAAATCAAACAAATGTGTTGTTGTTTTTAAGTTTGAAAAAATTATATATAAATGATAATTTATAAAAATTTTTGAGAATAATTTAAAATTAGCTTGTTTATTTCATTTAGGGTAAGCGCTTTTGAGGAACTTCCTCATCGTCAGCAGATGTTGTTAGCTCTGATGTTTCTTGGAAAGGGCTAGAGACATCTGAGCAATTCTATATTTTTTTTCCTTTTCAACACATGTTCTGGGATGTGTGTAAGTGTTCAAAAAGTGTTACAGAAAAGGTGTTAATTGGATGTTCCAGAACACTAAAAGTCTTAACACATTTTGGACACCATATTGAGCCCGAACAATGTTCAAATTCAAAAATTAAACACAAAAACATGGGCAAGTGGTATTCCAAACATGAATAACAGTGTTCATAGTGGTGTTCCATATGAAAGGCCGGGATGAAAGGTATTCAAAAGGCCCGGCCCCCAACTCAACACAAAAGTTGACAACCATGAGAGTTACCAAATTGCGCGGAAAAGGGGTTATTTTTTTACCAGTAGCAAGGACCTTGAAATTGGCAAAATAGGGGGTATTTAATTTGTACTGTCCGTGAAATTTGACAGTGAAATTAGCATAATAGGGGTATTTAATTTGCACTGTCCGCGAAATTTTGATAAAAGGGGTATTGAATAAATCCAGAAATTTTATGTCAATATTTAGTGTCATTGATAAGGGGTGTTTGAAATTCTAATCATTGAAAGCGGGTGTTTGAAATTCTAGTCATTAAAAACCGCAAAAAAGGGGTTGTTTTTGGCCATATTTGTCCTCGATTTTGCATGAAAAAGGGGGTAAATTTTATGAAAAATCATTGCAAAAGGGGGCTTTTGAAAGATTTGGTAACTCTCATGGTTGTCAACTTTTGTGTTGAGTTGGGGGGCCGGGTCAAAAGGTGATACAAAATGTGTTGGGGAGGGGCTAATGAGAGGTTTATGCATAGCCCCCTGTCGTAGCCCACTCCTTCTCTGTATGCCTTTGATATTGATGAATGCTTATGGCCCGCCCAGCAGATAGCCTATATAACTCAGAGCACATCCAGGCATATAAACACTGAATAAATAGCATAAAATATGTAAATAGGAATGTTAGCCCTGTGAGTTTTGTTATGTAACTGGATTCTTCCTGTTCAAAGCAAATCTAAGCATACGGTATGAATACGGCAAGTTGAGAGCACTTTGGGAGTTCAACGTATGCTATGCTCAATAAATGGATTTTGTTGTACCCTCCTCTGGGAATGCTTTCCTCTAGATAAGTATTGGCGTTTTTTTCCACACTTACGAATTACCTATGTACATTTAGACCTAGAGAGTGTTGTGTGACACGATGCTCTCGTTTTCTGGATTTGATGTAAAATTGTGATTATTTTTATGGATCAAGTATGCTTCTGGCAATAAGCCAAATCTGCATTAAAATTTGCAATGCATTGTGGGACAGTTTTTGCAGTTTTGGTATACATTGAATTCTGCCCTATTGGGAAAATTGTTGTTTGTGTGTACAAAATATTGTTTAAAATGTTTTACTAGAATAAAAAATGAAAAAACAACTAACAACATGGTTATCTCGCAAATTAATTACGTAAAATAGATAACATTATTACAATAATAAGTGAATAAATTATAATTAAATCAATTTCCCCGATAGGCATAGCCCGCATAGGCGTAGATCCCGGGGATGGGGGGATAAATCCCCCCAATATTTTGCCAGGGGGGATGATCCATACAATCACCCCCCTAATGTTGACTCCTGTATGTGGGTTTTTGACCAAATTTACCTCATATTTGGCCATATTAGGCCAAAAAGTACCATTTCTTGTGCCCTTCTCGCAAATATATTCAACTTTTGCACCATATTTCATAATTTTAGCTTCAATATGGTAAACATTTTTGCGCATGTATTCATGAGTCACATGATAATTAAAGTTACAATAAAATGAGACAATATTTTTAAAGAATTTATTTTGAGTTATTTTGGACAGAAGAAGTGATCAAATTCTGTTATTTTTCCTTTTTTTTCAGCAATGGCAAAAAAGTTGTATCTGAGGAATCATGCCTCCAACTTTATTTCAGCATAGTTTCACATGTAAAATGTACAAAAACTAAATATTAAATAAAACAATGAACAGTAGATGATATGCTGCAGACGACTAAATATGTGTTCATATTATCATATTCTGTATGTCTGCTATCCTTAAGGTGGTACTACACACCTTGATAAATTTGTGTCTATTTTTGCATTTTTCTTAAAAAATTATAACACACTGGCAACAAAAGTTATGTATATTATAGGGGCAAGGAATCCAGTTACTACACTGGAATTTCAGTGACTCAAGTCAAGCGGTACGCTATTTATGATAAGAGAAGAGGTACCACTAGAATGTACCTCATTTCTTAACATATATAATGAACCACTTGTCTTGAATCACTGGAATTTCAGTGAAGTAATTGGATTCATTGCCCCTATAATATACATAAGTTTTGTTACCCGTGTGTAGGTATTTTCTGAGAAAAATGCAAAATTAGTCACAAAATTGATCAGGAGGTGTAGTACCACCTTAAGAGATAATAATTACCTGAAAATATGAAATGGTTTATAATTACCGTCAATCGAACCAATTAAAAATTCAAATACTGATATCATAAATGATTGCTGTAAAAATTGTATTCGGTTTCACTGTGATGCCCTTCTATCAATATTAATATAATATAATCACCAACACATATGAATATATTATCCTCTGTATAATCAATATTGTGCCTTGAACCATGTGATAACTTATGCCAATATTTTAGTGATAAAAAGTCTCACATCTGGACTAATAATTATTATTCGTTGGCAATTCACCATTGCTCATTTCCCATAATGCACCTTGCCTCTAAACGTCTAAATATGTCATGCATAAGACTGTTAGTAATTTGTAGCCTTCAATTTTTTTATACAGCTTATTTAGCCAATTTGCCAGTAAAGTGTTAGGTGCATTGTAATCCACAGAATTAGATAAGGAGAACCTGGACTCCCTATACCACAACATTACAATTTGCCAGCGAAGTAACTCCTTGGTAACTGGATCACACAAATTAGTAGTACATGTCATAGTCTTTGTATTGCGATCATTTCGATCGTGGTGCACAGATTTGCCACACAGATTTTGACAAATCAATCTCTTATACAAGACCCCGGTACCCCAGGTCAACATAAAAAGTGGTAACCATGTGTGTTCTTCCTTTTTTCAAAACCCCCCTTTTCACTGATTTTTCATTGATTTTACCAAATCACTGACAAAATCAGGGTAAAAATACCCCTTTTTCAAGGTTTTCAATGAGAAGATTTCCAGACACCCCTTTTCAATGACTCCAAATATTTTAATATATTAAGTACAAAATGTGCAAGTATGAACATTACTTTGTGTCTGTTGTACTCCCGCAAATCGGACTTACCGCCGGGACTTACCGTTGGCGAGATATGGACCAAAACGTATATTTTCAATGGTCCATAGCCATAGGATTGTATATTTTCTGTCTGTCGACAGACAAAAAAACCCGGGACAAAAAATACAAATCGAATATATTTGCCGATATCTCTGGAAAGGGAATTTTACAAGATTCCTTTGGCAATTACACAGTATGTATGTAGGGCTGAAGACATCGATCAAACGAACCTGTGAAATACCCCTTTTTAAAAAAATTTCGCGGAGACAATGCTCAGAATACCCCCTTTTTTCGCGATTTCGCGGTCCGCGATTTCAGTCAACAAAATACCCTTTTCTGCGAAATTTAGAACACACATGGTTACCACTTTTTATGTTGACCTGGGGTACCGGGTACAAGACATACTCACTGTGCAAATGTGTGTGACATAATTTTAAATAATGATAATGCATTATGGGATATGAGCAAATGGAGAATTGGCCCAGGTCATGATATGACTAGTCCTTCTGAAAATGACAGTAAACTTGATCATTAACCTTGTATAATAAATCAATATTATAGCTTGATGATTTTTACCCATTATTGGTGGTTTTGATTTTTTAAATATTTATATTTTTATTGCATTTTATCAATATCAATTAACCATGACTCATTTTTAAAAGCTCAATCTTATCTGAATAATATCAGTTTTTATTTTATTATAGGCCTAATTGTTGTCTCAGCTTACTGTTTTATTTTGTAAAAATTTCTAGATTTGGTCTAGTTTGTTTCATTTTGAGGCACTTTCAGTCAAAACTGATGCATTGTGATTTAGACTTTGACATTTTATTTGTATATGTTGACTTGTGAGTTGCACTTACAAGTTGTCATTTTTTCACATTGTCCCCTCCATTGTGTCTATATTTTCTGTTACTTTGTCATATTTCTAATTGATCCTTATTTGTACTTGCATACAAGCTGCATCAAAATGATTGGTACCCACTATTGATAATGGATGAGTCTGATGCATCAAAATTCAGCAAAAATAATGTATAGATTTATACAAGTCATAAACTATACATTCTGGACATTTCAAGAGTATCCAATGTTGCATTTGGAAGAGGCAGGCTTTTTAGTAAACATTGACATTGATGGGTATCAATAATTTTGATACAGCTTGTATGTTTTCCGATTTATATTTTGTAATGCCCTTGCTATATTCATAATAATGCTATTGATATTTCACAGTTATTTATCTATCTTTTAATTCTAATTGAATAAAATGGGTCAATACTGTATGGATTCTTGTCGTCATCTTTTGACTAATGTCGCTGGTGTTAACACACTTCATCACCTGTTAATTATCACTTGTATTGATCATATCAATGTCATTGAACTCTCATTTATTCTCACTTATTGCTTTTTTAAATTTAAGTTATTAATATATTAATTTCTTAAAGGTGAACCTCATTGAAAATAAAGTTATATATCAATGGAAAGCTTATGATATCAGGATATTAAAAATAATTTTTTCCGATTTTTTTCATGGCCAATAAAGCTGAAAAATTAAAAAAATGAATGAATTTTTGGTCTTTTTTAAGGCACCCAAAAAGCACCCAAATCAATCGTCTTTGACCTTGAGAATGCTCGTGACGTAAGCTCAGGGTTCGCAGTCATGTGATCCTACTCGGAAACACGTAAACAAGACTTGCTTCCTGTACTTTGCAAGCTGCCTGGCAAGTCTGATTTTCACAATAAAGCTTGAAATGAGAAGAATCTTCAAGTTGCTGATTCCTTCTATATATATTAGAAATAATAGAATTATTGTCAACACGAAAATGTTCCATAAATTTTTGACAAAATCAGTCATAACTGGCTGGGTATAACTGGGTAATTGAGTTTGAATTTCGCGCTGGGATCAATTCCATGCGCAAATGCTTGCTGCTACACTGCAAAAACAAGTGTTTATATTTAAACACCATATTGTGTTTATCAGAGCAACACTTAATAAACACATAATTCATGTTAATGGTCTAACACTAATGTTCATAAATTAACACTTGGTGTTATATTACAAACACTAATGTTTGTAATATAACACCAAGTGTTAATTTATGAACATTAGTGTTAGAAAAATTAACATTAGTGTTAGACCATTAACATGAATTATGTGTTTATTAAGTGTTGCTCTGATAAACACAATATGGTGTTTAAATATAAACACTTGTTTTTGCAGTGTACCGTATACCGTTCATGTCATGGACTGAATAAACATGATCGAATAACAAATTAAATAACTTGTTTGTGACATTCCCTATTCTTGATTCATTTTAAAATATCTGATTTTTAAAAATATCGTCTTGTAGTAATCAAAAAATTAATAAAAAAACCCGCTGATTTCATCAAATCCAGCCCATAAAGGTTTTCATATTTAGTGCATTGCGGTAATACATTCTCCCGGTACATTCTTTCCACACAATCACGATACTTTATTATAAAATAAATACAATTTAGGTACGGTATAGTAGACCGTTATTTGATGGAATTCTGAAATCTGAATAAAATTAAAATATTGTCACTTGTGTCACGATTCTTTTAATGATATTACAATCAGTGTACTGAAAAAGTGAAACATTCATGTTTTATGGATTACCGAACACGATGCGTAAATTGCGTAAATTGATGCTGAAGAAATTACAGGAGCCGCGCCGATCAAGGTGGGCAAACACAGCGACTTCGCCATCACTCCGGTAGCACTAGCACCGTGTTTCAGCAGATTTGATCAATCGTTCCCTTATATTTGGAACATTTACAGGAATAGATTTTGCTGATGAAGTAGCAATAAGTTGGAAATATCAGAATGTGAATATCAAATCGGTCATTTTGTCTGCAAGTACAGTACGTATACAGTCGCGGATACACTCGGCGACTGAGTTCACCCCGTATGTATCTACGAGTTCGCCTATCATACATGACCGGTTGTAAAGTTAAGAAATAATTAAGAAATCCCGTACATGTACCTTATTCTATTCCTTCATTTTCTCAATGTGATAAGTTCATCTCAACTTGGTGTGACGATCTGAACTGGTAGCACTAGCAGTTATTTTTTGCAATCTGTTTTCATTCCGGTTCTTCGCTAATCTTCGCTCTTCGTGCTTTACTGTAATATTCCCTGTATCCCGTGGATGGCTTGGCCTATCCCAAATCACCCCGGCCAGCACTTTTCCCATTTTTTAATCCACACACTTTATTCAGGAACTTCATTCTTGATTTGATCATGATGTTTCCTTCATGTTATTCTTATTTTATTGAAGATATTTTTCATGTAAAGTAAGTTGACAATGACTGAGTTCGTGCATTGGCCCGATGCATGCCACAGTACCGTAATGCATGGACATTGTGTTTACAATCAAACCCGAAGTAACTGTGTGTCCCGTGATGACGCTCATCATCGAAAAGCGCCCAATTTGAACGATTTCGTTTTGTAATTTAGGGGGGGTGCCAATATCCAATCTTTTCATGAAGATTATGTCTATCCTGGTGTGTTAGGCAAATAAAAAATATTCTTTTCTGCTTCCTGGCATCATAAGCTTTCCATTGATATATAACTTTATTTTCAATGAGGTTCACCTTTAATTAATTTATTACTTATTGTTTTTGTTTATTTCTTATTTTTTCATTGTGCTATGTATTGTTTTATTTATTCATTTATTCATTTTTGTATACATATTTATACATCAATTATCTGTTTTATTACGGCAAATGCCGGAATAAATATTCTGTGACATGTCACATTCAAAGCTGCAATTTCCCTAATTAATGCCATTATTTTATTGCTCATGTTGAACACTGAAACTTAAACCATAGATGAACTCCGCATCAATAACCCTAACCGTACCAAACATCAAAAAACTCAAATCAAGAAGCGTAGCATCAAGCAGGTATCTCATGTGATGCTATTGCGTCATCATGCGAACAGTCACATGGCGATTGAAAGCTTGGCCGGGCATGCTACACCCCCCATAGCCAGGTAGGCCTGTGCACGGGTGTGGTACCCGAGGGGTCGGGGGTTCAAAACCGCACCCGAGAAAAAATGTTTCTCTTTTTTCCTTTCTTTCCTTCCTCCTTCTTTCCTTCCCCTCGCCAAAAAGCAACTGGGGCGTTAGGGCTAATTAAGATTGTTTTTCATCTTTACCAGTTCATGTTGTTGTGCTAGATAACTGCCACTTTTTAAGTTATTATAATATTTAACACTAGATCTCTTTTGTTTTCTGCTTATTTACAGATAAATTTAATTCCTATGTGACATTGAAACTTCAGAATGTCAAATCTACTACCATTACAGTGCGGGGTAATCATCCAGCATGGGAACAAGATTTTATGTTGTAAGTAATAATCACATTATGCTATGTGTATGTCTGATCTGTCTCCGTAGGGAATTCTCAACTTTGGTTTGGGCGGGGATGTGCGGCAGGGACTTCGAAAATCTACTCAACTTTAAATCAAATGTGACGAAAAAACAGACCCAAAATTATACAGATTTTGGAAACTTTATGCAATTTTTGCTATAAAACAATGGGAAATGGCACTTTTTCAAGAAAATTTTGAAAAAACACACTTTCTTAAACCAAATTTTCATGAAATTGAGGGCCCATCAATAAACCAAGATGGCTGAAATTGCACTTAAGTCTAAACTTAATGGCTGAAAATACACCCGGATCTGCCGCACATCCCTGTACCCTCATTTCGCAGAGCCTCCCCTGCCTATCACTTTTATAATACATGTAGGTGAATTTTCTTTTATATAGGGTGGAACAAAAAAATGAAGTTTACATTATGTAAACTTTATTTTGTGTGTTATTGACATGATTGGGGGATAAAAAAAAGTGCTTAAAATTAATGCTCTGTGGAATGGCTTAGTGAATTTGCAATATACATGGTGATTGCAAAGACAGGCTTTTTGTTATGATTAATATCGGTGTATAAATTCATACTTTCAGTTCGGGTGAAAGTCCACTGGATATCGGGCGAAACAATAGATTAGAGATCATGTGCAGATCTTTCAATACAGAATGAATTCTCTCTTACACAAAGTAATACCAAGAATCAAACTGCTTGTTAAATAGATATTACTCAGGTGTCATTAAGAGAAAAAGTTGTAAGATTAATGGCATTGTATCACTTGAAATATACAAAGTATGAAGGGCCTAGTCTTCTGACAGTCTTTGCTATTACCTAAAGAAAGAATGCAGAAGTAAATTGAAAGTGATGAAGTAGATGTTTTTATTTACTTTTAAAGATGAGCAGACTAAAGATTTTTTTTCAGTTTTTCAACACACAATCAGACTACATAAAAGCAAAACACTGACACACAAAATTACACATGCATATTCACACACAAACATAAACAGACAGACATAGTCACACATTTATATATGCACAACTCATAGTGTACCTGCACACCCAGGTACCCCCACTCACAGTCACAGAGTAATCGTAAGAAGAAGGTTTGTTTGTTGCCTTTTCCCTCAAGTGAAATAGCACAAATGAGATTCAGTGTAAAAATTGCATGCTAGAATTCCAAGAATAGTCCTGGGTCTAGCTATAGATTCAGCATATATTAATTTGGCTGTTTGCATCAGGAGCTGAGCTTAGTGAAATTGAACACTGATCAAGGTACGGAGACTTGACGGCTGATTTAAGCTATTCTTGGATAAAAAGCATTTGAACATTTCGTTATTAATGTCTGGCTTCACATGCGATATGCCCCAATATGTATAATTATCATGCCAAGTATCGGTATGGTGTAGGTAGCCTTAGATGTGTATTAATTTCAGTGGCATGCGCAGCACATTGAAAGTGGGGCCAGGTTGTTCAGTTCCACCGAATGGAGTCTGATTAGGAGTGTAAGGGGTGGGGAGTGTGGGCATGTGACTAATTTCCCCCAATTTCCCCCGAATGACCAACAAAAGTGGGGGCCTGTGCCCCCCTTCCCCCCCCCCCTTTGCGCACGTCACTGATTAATTTGTCAATCATATGTGTATCAAAAGTTATTCAGTGACTTTGACAATGTCATAACTAAAACGGCAAAGAGTTAAATTCTGTAAGTACATGTACTGACCACAGCAGCTGAAGGGAGCATCCCATCATGCATTGCAGTCTATATGCTTACACCATAGCAAATACATACAAAACATAAGTAAGAGCTACTTAAATATTGAGAGCTATGGATAGCTTCACAATATTTTGGGATCATATTTTTTCAAACAAAAGTCTAAGCTCCGCTGATATAAGCAAGTAATTGAAAGTTGAAGTGAGAGATTTTGTATACACTTTGAATGACATGCGCAGTTCTACTATGGTACAGCAGAGCATCATGGGATACACCTATCAGCTGCTGTGAGTACTGGCACAGCATTTTGAGCGCAAGAATAGCAGCAATATATTGTAAACTTGTTTGCTACACGACACATTGTCCAATGTCATCAGATTACTCTGAGAATGGGAAATTCAAGTCGAAATCCATACACCCACTATGAAAGATATGATCTTAGTCCCTCACACAGGGGGTGTAGATTTCAAATGGAGTCACCCATTCAGATAATTCACACTCTCTGTGTGGAAGATTAAGGTCATGTCTTCCATAGGGGGGTATATGGATTTCAACTGGAATAGCTGAGTGCAACATAAAACTGCAACCCAAGCCAAGAAAATACCAAACCATGTTACAAATTGAACTATAATTGTTACATACTGTTGTTCTATATGGCTCAATTGTGTTTGGTTCGCTTTCTTGCTTTAGGTAGAATCAGTAAGATTGAATGTATTTTCCTGCTATCAGTGGTGTAGCAAAAATCACAATCAAATTACTGTAACCATGCTGTAACTCTGTAGCATCAATCCAGCTTGAAATGTGGAATGGTGGGGGGGGCATTTGGTCTGAATTGTCAAAAAGTGGCTGAAAAAAAATTGGTCATCTTGTCAGAAGGTGGGGGACACCTCCCCCGTCCCCCCTGGATTGATGCCTGTGCTGTAACCTAATACTGACAATCTATTAGAATATTTGCATGATCTAATTCTCATGAAAATTAAATAGCCTGACTCTGATATGGTGGTTTCAAACTCTTTAATTAATACTGTGGTAAACTTGTATATTTCATAGATAATGAAACAGTGCAGATTGAACCTGAGACAAAATTTAGTTATAGGCCTATTCATCTCAGGATTGAACAAGCTCAACATTTGCAATTTTCATAAGCACAAATTCATTTATTGCACACCAAAAAATAGTTGTTAATTATTAGACACCATTAATGCATAATTAATTATGCACCCTAAGGCTCAAGTAAAATACTCAAGCCAAGCTTAAAAGCTTATATAAGCATGCTGGCCTGTATTTAAAAAAAAAATAAAAGTAACTTAAAATTTATCGAGAGTTGTGATGTCATGAGCAAGCGACCGGGATTTCACTAGATCTATCCAGCACCCAGCCGGATATTGACCAAATAAGAGTATATAGAAGTTTGTTGTAAGCAAATGTAAGTGCTACTCTTTGCAGTGAGTTTTCCGTAGGGAGTTGTTAATTTATTGACAACGGGTCTATATTTGCTAGCATGGCGCCAGGTCCATCGGGTGCCAGATGCTATCTGTGGCGAGGAGTATCTTATAATAAAGAAGAAACAAGTTAAGTAGACTTTGCGCAAATCTGTATTTCACAGCGGTCAAATGAAAAGCAAAATGAGCGCAACGATATGTCACCAAAGTTTTTTTCTGATTTTTGTTAAATTAAATAGTGTGTGTTTCAACTATAACTTTGCGCTCACATTCTGATGGAATTTACAACACATTAATACTGAATTATTATGATACAAAAATCTAAAACTGGACTTTTCATGTTTTCCTCATTTTAACTAATTGATCAAATTGAAGAAAGATACAAAAAGCCAATAAACAAGATAAACTCACATGACCCATCAGCATATATAGGCAGATCCAGGAGGGATGGGTGATTACCCCCCCCCCCCCATATTTTGATAAGGGGATGGTCTATTACAATCATGTTGATGCCTACATGTATATGTGGGTTTCTGACCAAATTAACCTCATATTTGGTCATTTTAGCCTAAAAAGTGTAAAGTTTGCACTCTTCGCACAAACTTGTTACAAATTTCACCATTTTAGCTTCAATAATTATGTCAAAAGTTTTCATCAATACCCTAAAAATGGCAAAATGTTTGTCGCTAAAAGATGCTGGATTCATTATACTTCAAGAAAGACATTTTTTCCAACCCCATCCCTCCCATGTCAAAAAGAAATCTGTCACTGTCTGATAGAGACTAACAAAATTATTCTGAAGGGTCAAAAAGGTTTAAAGTTTGGGTTTAGGGATTTTATGCTATAGGATTAGGGTTAGGGATCTGGTTAGGATAAGGGTTAGCATTAGGGTTAACATTAGGTATAGGGTAAGTTTCTACATTTTCTTAAGCCCTATGTGAAGAAAAAATAATCATGTGCATGAAAATGTTGGTAAATGTGGCATTTATGACAAACAACCACTAAACCTAACCCCTAACCCTGACCCTAACGCTAACCTAAACCCCTAACCCTAATTAGCATATGGTGATGTTCTTAAATGCTACATCTACCAAAATTTTGAGAATTATCTGCATACGCAAAAATCACAAAAACCTTCATGCATGTGAAGAAAACATTCATGCTTTGCAGTATGTTTAGAAGGGAGTGGTTTCGTGTAGGCTGTTTCTAAGCAAACATGGTTTTGATTTCCCCCAAATGGGAAGTAAACAAAAATGTTGTTGTTTTCACTGTATATCCATGTAATAAACATGTACATACAAACAAGAGAGGAAATGTAAATTGTAATAAACAAAATGTTGTCCGTGGGAATATCTGTGATGTGATAAACACCTAAACAAGGGAATAAATAGCATGTACACAAATACTACATGTAGTTCTAAACATAGACTTATCACAAATGTCGGCTGCCTGCCTGCCAAGCAGAGAGGCTATAGTAGAGGTTTGCATTTCCTTCTGTTAATATTCTTTTGGGTTGCCGTGGGGACAGATCTGGGATGAAATGATGCAAACGATCCTCCATGGGGATGGCAACTCAAGCTGAGGCATATCTTGGGCCAGTTTCACAAAGACTTGCAATCAATCTTAATGAATTTGATAGGGGGTTTATGTGTGGTAAATGTCCATTGTACATATAAAGCTTTGTGAAACCAGACCCTTGTGTGATATAACAGTCTTATGGCACTGTTGTATTCAGTGGTTCACAGTGTTTCATGGCTCATTCTTACAAATACATGATATCATCTACAATGTTTTGGCATGTGGTTTCTCAGATTCTAAAAGCTGCAAAATTTTTTTTACACATTTTTGTGCATCTACATGTAGTTTGATTTGGTCAAGGATTCCTTTGCTGTTGTGGTTATTCTACATGTACTGATGTATGTTATTGCTGCTGTTGTTATGAATACATATATACAAATCAAATTTCTATACATGAACATACTGTAATATATGTGTTGGTCATAAGAATTACACATTGAAATCTTTTGTATTAATGTCCAACAGTGATGTCCATTTAGGCCATTACTTCACGTATGTTGTAGGAAACTTTTCAACATTCATGACATTATATAAAAAATTCTGCCTTCCATTACTGCATTTGAATTGAGAGGCAGATGCCAGGTGCAATGAGTGACAAAGATCTCACAGCCAGTTCCAATCTGGGTAATGCTTAACTGTCTGTACGCCTTACCCTGGACATCGATAAAATGATTAAATCAGAATGAATTAAAATCTGCTTTGTTTCAATGTGATGGGTCTCACATATTCACAAAGGAGTTCACACCACGACCCCATTTTGACATTTCCTTAGAAGGCACTGAATTACGTTGCATCCTCACAGAATGGTACTTATTCACAGATGACAGGAAATATTTTATGACATTTGGAATTAACCCTTGAGCAGACGAGACAAAATACGGCTAGAATATGGTGCGAAAATCAAGTGGCCTGAAAATGACCGATATTACACGCATATGACGTATATATGCTGGCTAGTAGGAAATGCATATATACGGTAGCTATATATAAGCTGACTAGTAGGAAATGGCGTGCAGTGGCCAAAAAATTGACCAATATAATAGAGCATGTGACGTATATCAAATATACAGTTTTCCTCACAGTGATTTTATTTAAGGATGCAAATGTTTGAACTGCAGCTTTAATGAAATTGGTGTGAAAATAATTTAGAATTTCTTATTTTAATTTAAATCAATACTAGTTTATATTTGTACTTACTTTAATCTATTAATTATACCTGTTTTTTCAAAATTTAAAATGTTTTTATTAATTGTGGTTTTTGATTTGGTTATTTTGGGTGTGATGTTGATGAAGCTGCATGACGACATCTTTGCAGTCTTTGTAGAGAGGGGGGTTAACCCCCTGAGCTCTACCTGCCGATGTAACATTGCCTCTGATTGGTCAATTATGTGATATCTTCACTTTAATCACCAATCAGAATGGAGCTTTGCAAATAATTCATCCCAATTTTTTTGCATGGTAAAATTATTCTAACAATGTTGCTGATTGGTCCAATTGATAATGAAAACTTCTTTTTAACCAATAGGCAGGTAGTTATAGGGTTAAGCATCATGGCGTCATATTGGGTATACATGATACTACTCTTGAAGTCGGCCATTGTCCTAATCTAGTGCTTCAGGATGCAGTTTGAAAAGATCACACAAGTCATTGACATACTGTGAAACCTTTTGCGCTGCATTTAGTTTTGCGTTTTTGGCGTTCCAAGTAGCTGACTGTGAAAGTAACACAACATGAATACATGTATATATTCCTTTCCTTTTGTGTGTAGTTCAATGTATGGAAGCTTAGAACAGCGAATTTAAAAACAAGTGAACCGGTTCAATATTGATAAAGTGCAAAAAATGTCACTTGTACGCAAAAATGTACACTTTTACCGTAGTATGGTTGTGCAGAGATGGTATTTTACACGCATCCCACAATGCATTTCTTCCATTTCAAAAATCTGCACTCCAGTGCAACATGGGTCGATCCCAAGGGGTCGATACTCGATAGTGATAAAAGGTTCCTTAATGAACAGTACATCCAGAGCTTGCAATTTATGTATATTTCTTGACTATCGACCCACATGTTTAGCCAGTCTATTCTCAACATGAAAACAAGTGGAACATGTACAAAGAAATAGGATTATCATTTGATGAAATAAGGTGATGTATCATGTTGCAAAGGATTCTGGGAAGAGTACGATATCTTCTCTGATGGTTGTGTTTTCTGTTTGCAGTTGGGTACGGTACTGCATTTTGTAACTGAACATTGTTAAAAAGTTTTTTTATTGTTTCAGCGTGTCTTGACTTTTCTCGGCTGAATTTGTACATGATTTAGGGAGTAATCCATGATGCCACATTGGGATTACTAAAGAGTTGATGTCTTACGAAGCTTTAATGCATATCTTATGGGGTATTGTCTGGTGATTTTTGCACAGTGCTTAGTTTGTGGTTAACCAGGCAATTTTGGAAAGAAACTTCCCTCCAAGATATATCTTGAGGTTCACCAATTTTCTTTGTGAAAATCCCTCAGACTCCAGCTTGACATTTGTGAGAAGACTTCCAATGCATGGTTGCAGGGGATAGTTCTTATCAGGCCAAAAAAAAATAATGGTTTGTCTCAAAGCTCACCAGTTGTTTGAAAACTAATTCGAAATGCAATTTTTTTAAAAAAATTTTATTCCTGACTTTTTTCATGGTATTCTTGTTTGTTTTGTTTTAGTGCCTTGAGCGCTCTTAATTGAATGGATATGTGCCTTGTTGCTATTATTATTATTATTATAAAATAAAAAAAAATTCTGCATTTCTTTTTTTCCAAATCGAAATCTCACGATTTTACAAATGCGCGCGCGAGCTTTGAGACAAACCTTTTTTTTTTGTTGGCCTCACACATTTCCCAAAACATGCCAAAACTGAGTAGAAATGCTTTTGGGGAGACAGAGCTTTTGGGGAGACAGAGCTTAAGCTTAAATAGGCTTTAATAAAGCATGCATGCACCCAACCACCTATATGTATAGAGCTTCTAGCTAGGGTCTATCCACCCACCCACTCGTTAGATCCACTAGCTATTATTGCAAGATATAGCTGGGTATACAATTACATGATGTAACATTATATGTGATACAATCAAGAACAATGGGCTATTCCAGTTTAAATCCATACACCCTCTATGGAAGACAGGACTTTTACTCTTTTACACAGGGAATGTAGACTTCAAATGAAGTCACCAATTCAGATAACTAAATTTAAAATACATACTCCCTATGTAGAAGATTAAGGTCAAATCTTCCATAGGGGGCGTATGAATTTCACATGGAATAGCACAATGAGGTGGATGTAGTCAGGTTTTATGACATAGATGAATCCAATTTCACACATTCCTACACCTCAGTGGCAGCCATGGCTGGTCCCCGCTGAGTATATCTCACCTGAAATGTGAAATGATGCGTCCTTGGCGGGAGTTTTAAACTGCATTCCATCACCCGTATTACACGTAGACAAAGGAATGATGAAAGTTTACAACACAATACAATATAACATTGATATTTTAAGCGGCTTTAATCCACCCAATTGGGCAGTCACAACACCAGCATGTTGCCGACCAAATCCGGACCATGGCTTGGCTCGTTGGATTCGTCTATAGCATGGTTTTGGATCACCACAATCCAAAGGCCCTATTCTAGTAGGGCTAATTCATTGCAGGATAAGTTACTACTTTGATATCATTACAAACAAAACAAATGAACCGAGTGTTGGGTAAAGGCCGGTGGTTGGGTAGTCATGAATCTCTACATGAATATCCATTTAAAAACACCATTACCAGTACTTTCATATCTCACCAAGTAAAATATCTCAGCAAGTATTGATTGCCAAATTTTTAATTTTACAAAATATTTTCATTTCATTTTTCTATGTTTTATTAGATTTTTGCTAAACCTATTTACATTGTTATTATAGTTTCACGGTAATAACATCAAATTGTCATGTTTTTGTCTAAAATATCACATCTCGAGGGAGTGATTGTGACAGGCTTTGTGTTGATCTGCAGGATTGGTGTCGGATGACGGTGAAGAAAACTACGAAAATAAAAACCAGAAACTATAAACATAAATATTACAAGAACGGTTTGCACAAGACAAAGTGAAATATTATGATATTGATTTCAGGAGTCAAGGAAAATCTGATTGAAAGATAACAACATTTATTATTTAATTTAAATGGTGGTAAAAGCGTGTCTCATATTGGAAGATGTACTTAAGGTAATGGGACACATCTTGTGTTGAAGGCAAACAAGCTTCTTCAAATAAAAATGACATTTGCTACATTTTTTTATTCTCACCATAGGGGCAATTTTACAGGGCAAATGCTCATGTAGGGAGATCGGTTCAGTTGTAAAATGTCTCCAAACCAGGCTGCTGAAATCAATTAGGGTGACGTCAGGCAAAGTGTCTAATTTCTTCTTGGATGGTACCCTATGTTTCTTGTTGCAAGTTTATATAACTCAAGAAATGTGGGATTCCATCACCTTATTTATATGGATAAATAAATATATCTGATTTTTCGTCATACTGTTATGCAAAGGTTTACTTTTTACTTTTAGTTCATTTTAATACAAATAATGAATGTTTATGAGTTTAATGGTAAAATTATTTTCATAAGCTGGGACTGCCTTTTGAAAATCAGGTTAAGAGCTGTAATTGCTCTCCTGGTTTCGTCAAGAAGAGCTTTAGAAGAGCTGTTTGCACCTGTGACCATTAAAGCATAAAGAATTAAATGAGTTATTAAGAAGAGCTATTAATCACTCTTGCAAATGCAACTTAAGAGGAGCTGTAGAAGAGCGATAGCTCTAGCTCCTCTGAAAAGGCAGTCCCTGCATAATGTTGAAGATGGAATGTTCCATTCAATGGTAGTTCATCTTTCACATTATGAAAATATTCTATCCATTGCACGAATGAAAAACATTCATTATTTGTTTTATAACTCATACAATACATATGATTCATTTTCGTATGAATAAGGAAATACTATCTACTGAAGATAGCAAATTAATGATCCTGGTATTAAGGAAAGCTATCCACTGAAGATAGCACTTGTATTGGTTGATATTAACAAGCAATTTATGCTATCTATTGAAGAGGTAAGATGAAAATAATGTCTTGATCTTGATTAGGATGTTTCTAATGAAATCTGATCCAATGAACAAATGCCTTAATAATTTTTTCTCTACCTTTTTCCCAATTGCTGCTTTCATAGTGGACCATACAATGATATTAGGTATAAAATCTAACATTAGTTGTAATAATTAACACTTGTATTTTAACTTTTATATCAGAATGCAACTGGACTATAATTTCTAACCTCCTCTGTAATTATTGAAACATATTTATTTATAATTTTGCATATATGACAAAATGGAATGTTTTACTATCTTAGCGAGATTGTATTTAATCGATTTAATCCATCATATTTTTTTTTTTTATTTCAAAATGTACTCACTGTTACTAAATTATGGTATAACTGGAAGAAAATATTAGGCTGAGTTCACATAGAAGTATACTGTATACGGTATTAGCTATACGCTATTTGATCAGGCAAGTATAGGTCAGTTTGCCAATTTTAAAACTGAACCTTCGTCTAATCAAATGCTTGTAACTTTACTTCTTGAGGTCACATTGCATTCAGTGAGATGTCATATAAATTTACCCACATATGGTTTAGTTTTAAAATTAGGACGGTAAAATCGAACTCGCACGATTCCCACTATACGATACTATATGCAGGTATGTGGCCTTTTCGAATAGTGCCCTCTTATGTGACCCGGTACTATGAAATTACCTTGCTCGATTTAAGCTATCCACTTGCACCTGCAAAACATGCACCGTATACCCGAATAGTATACTTCTATGTGAACTCAGCCTTACAAATATATTTACTGAGCTTCTTTAAGTTTAAAACACTAAATCCTGATACTAACAACAGTACCAACGTGCATGGAAATAGTACCACATTTTGATACAAGACTGCTTTGGTATTCATAAAAATAACCAGAATGAAAACTAATGAACTCTTTGTCTAAAATGTATGAGAGATCGTTTGAATATCTCAATTTGTAAAATAAACAATCATTAAGTATTTAACACTGGCTGGTGTAATAACCGAGTCTTGTTGTTTGTTAAAAGTAAATCATCTTTCAGGGCTAGCCCATTTAACCTATCTGTAATGTTGACTTTGGGTTGGTTGAATCCTAGCCATGTACATCGTGGCTAAACTGTGTACACAAGAGTAAAACTTTGCAAACACATCAACCATTATTGAGTTGTCTAACGATTTATAAAATCAATGTATTCCCAATAATAAACCAAACTTTGTAATTATAACTTTATGTAAAACAATCTTACTTTCTACTAAATAAATATTTCATTTGTACTAATGTTGTTTACCAGGGGGGGGCTGGCCAAGATTGGCTGAATTTTGACGTTGTCATTGGTTTTACACGTAAACACAAAAATGTCTCAAATTATTCCAAAACTGTACGTATGTTATTAAGCACTATTTTATCAGTCTAAATCTGCTGAGGTTCGCCAGTGAACCTCATTGTAAGTACTGTTTTTTGAATGTTTTGTATGAATAACGCACGGTATGTTTATGATATATACCTAAAATTTCCCCATTGTGTATCACGGTTCGCTTGGTCTAATGGTAACGGGTCTCGCCTGCGTGCATAGGGTCCCGAGATCGAGTCCCGCACACTCCCGGCTATAATTTTTTTTTCTTCACATTTATTTTGAATCCAAAAATATTTATTTTTATGTGAAAATTTATACATTCACTGAGAAATATATTTTGTGCATTTTTTTTTCTGTAACAGGGCCAATAGAGCTAAAAACACAACTCAGCATCGGGCGTCCCAATGTCCAGGCAGTGTTGCCGCCATATTGTCTGTTTTGTTTACGATATTGGCTGTTGCCACAATGAATAATGTAGTCCACCATCGTCTGGTTGTTTACTAACAGTTATCCATTGTGGTTTTGCTTTAAAGTGATTGTAATGGTTATACATCATGTTTTGGTATATTATATGGGGTTGAGATAGCAAATTTATTTCTACTAATGGATTTGCATTCAGGATCTGATGTTATTATTAATCCTAATCAATTTCATGTCCGATTTATTTAGTTGACATAAGAATCCAAGATGTAGCAAAAATACTTCAAAATGGAAGAGGCACAACAAGAAGGCAAAATAAAGTCATGTAAAACCTATCTACAGAAGTGATTTGGCTTTCTTCAGAAGCATCCACTATAATATGTACAAATGTAATAATAATGGTCTTTGTGCTAGAATAAGAATATTTAATATCTGCGGAAGATAGCATGAAAGCATCGTGGATTTGGCAAATGTAAGTTGCTATCTACTGAAGGTTATAGTAAGTGGCAGCAGTAACATATAATACATGGCAACTAATGATGTATGATCAATATGCTATCTACTGAAGATAGCAAGCTAACTAATTGTGTATAAATAAGAAAATGCTATCTACTGAAGATAGCAAACAAATGACACAGAACATATCAACTAATGATGTATGAATCAATATGCTATCTACTGAAGATAGCAAGCTAACTAATTGTGTATGAATAAGAAAATTCTATCTACTGAAGATAGCAAGCAAATGACACAGAACATGTCAACTAATGATGTATGAATCAATATGCTATCTACTGAAGATAGCAAGCTAACTAATTGTGTATGAATAAGAAAATGCTATCTACTGAAGATAGCAAACAAATGATACAGAACATGTTAACTAATGATGTATGAATCAATATGCTATCTACTGAAGATAGCAAGCTAACTAATTGTGTATGAATAAGAACATGCTATCTACTGAAGATAGCAAGCAAATGACACAGAACATATCAACTAATGATGTATGAATCAATATGCTATCTACTGAAGATAGCATGCTAACTAATTGTGTATGAATAAGAACATGCTATCTACTGAAGATAGCAAGCAAATGACACAGAACATGTTAACTAATGATGTATAAATCAATATGCTATCTACTGGAGATAGCATGCTAACTAATTATGTATGAATAAGAAAATGCTATCTACTGAAGATAGCAAGCAAATGACACAGAACATGTCAACTAATGATGTATGAATCAATATGCTATCTACTGAAGATAGCATGCTAACTAATTGTGTATGAATAAGAACATGCTATCTACTGAAGATAGCAAGCAAATGACACAGAACATGTTAACTAATGATGTATAAATCAATATGCTATCTACTGAAGAAAGCAAGCTAACAAATTGTGTATGATTAAGAAAATGCTATCTACTGAAGATAGCAAATTAATGGTCATGGTATTTACGACTAAAGATAACAAAATTTTATTATGTGTTGATATAAACAAGCAATATATGCTATCTACTGAAGAGAAATATTATAATTGGTATTAATAAGTAAATTTATGCTATCTACTGAAGATAACAATTATTATGGGTTGGCATGATAAAGAAATGAATACTATCTACTAAAGATAGCAATCCATCTATGTTCATACTATCACTTGCTGTACTATCAGTCTTGATATATGAGAATATTTCCACTGTAAAACTGATTAATGGTCAATTTAAACACTGTGATGCTTTTCAATGAAGAAATCAAGTGTGTGAAGCAATACCATGTCAAGGTTAGGGAACAAACCAAAAGATCGATGACGTCCTATAAACGAAACTAGTTTCGTTTAGGGGAGGGGTAAAATACTTTCGATTACGCTTGTACAAAAACATCGGTCTGAAGAACGTGTCATTATAATTATTATGTCAAAATTTTCAACATTTCATTATTACGTTTCTGGCAGGGAGGGAGGGGGTCGGCTGAGAAACGAAACTAGTTATGTTTATAGGACGTCATCGATCTTTTGGTTTGTTCCTTATAGTTGTGCTATAAACATCTATTATGGTGGATACCGGCTTTTTATATATCCTTCTTATTATTTTTCTTTTATGTGTGGTATACTAAAATATAATTTAATACGACTGCATTTCTTCCGTCAATTTAACAAAGTTTATGTTGAAAAGGCAAACTATGAATTCAAAGTGCAGTGCTTGTCTTCTCAACAATGTGGAAAGTAAGATTTGAAAAGGCTCACTGAGTATCGTGTTGCCTAAAAAACATATTGCTTTTAACCAATTATGCAAGCAAAATAGTTCCTATTTCCTTTCAATTTAACATGTGTGCTGTCGTTCCGGTAAAAATAACACCAGATATGACTACGCGTCTAATAACACAGACACGAGTGAAGTAGATGGTGTTATATCACATAATACAAATGTAATTCCATAGCTTGCTTTTATTGACAATGTTTGTACACATGTCGAGAAATTGATATTCTGCACGCTACTCTAGTTAATGGTATAAGATAGAGTTTATAAAAGCTAAATTATTTTACAAAATTTTACAAGTCTGTTCCAGAAAGGCTTGCTATTAGTTGTTATTTTTTTCCTTTTTTCCTCTTTTTTTTCACTCTACTCTTTACTAAAACTGACTGTGACATACACATAGAGGTGTGACTTTCTTCCTCCATTCTTACGTCAGAAAATTTATTTCTTTTCTATTACTACCTCAAGAAATAAAACAATGAAATAGACAAGGACACAAAAAATCTTATCGGTGACCAATTGGAATTGGCGTTGAGCGCGCAAACCGTGGGTGATTATGTAATCGCCTATTGTGTACCGGTTAACGGTACAACGACCTTTCGTACGCAAACGAAAAGAAATTTCACTCTCTGTACATAGGACCAACAGCCTAATGTCCCCTCAGAAGGATGGAATATTTCATCGTTCATTTACCCAATTCTAAATGAACCACAGGGTTTCTGACTATTTTCCCCAAGTCAATATCCCAGCAAATCTCCACCTCTTGGAATTGAACCTGAGACCTCATGTACCGAAAGCAAGTAGGCCTACCCTAATCATTAGGTCACACTCATATATTTTATGTCAAATCAGTAATAAAAACATTTTGTTGCTGATACCAAATCACTGAGCAAGGTTTTAATGCAGGCAGTTTATAAAAAACATGTTGTATCACTTTAATTAGTGCGATATCTCATTAACAAATTACATTTTAGTCCTTTTCGACAAAAATTTGTGCAAATGTAGAGTTTCAGTCATACGGTATGAAATTCAACTTATTTCTTTATTATAAAAAATTATTTCCATTATGCTCAGCGATGATTTATAAACCATCATGCCAAAACCCAGCATTGGTTTAAAAAAAAAAAGCAATTACTATCTTACTATGGGGTTTGTACATGTATGTAATAAATGGTATAGGATAGTCTAGGCATGATTATTGACAAATGTATAGCCCACGCATCCCAGAGTTAACCAAGGCTAATTTGTAAACGGAGAGCCCATGATTAAAAAGCGACAACCAAAATGAGATGGGTATCTGTCAGACGAGAAAGTCACCGCACGTCGTCACAGTGATATATGTCATCAGCGTGCTACGAGAAAACACAAATGAATATCAATCACTTGACAGTGTGAAAGCATTACCTAACATTTGCACAATGTTTGATGAAAACTGTTGGAATTACAGCAAGCGCAATTTGTAAATGTAAATTGCCCGGACATCTTGAAGGTCTTTTGATATGTCCTATTATCATATCAAATCAGTTAACCCAGACAGTTTGGTAATAGGTCTTGCTCTGATTAGGCAAAAAAAAAAAGTTTGTTTCGTGTAGCGTGCGCATTAGGTTTTTGACGGCTTATTTTGCGCATTAGAAAAAAAATTTCACTTACAAAGAAAAAAAAACCCAGAAAACAGAAAAAAATTGCAAAAAATAATATAAAACACTACTGGAGTAAACATTTACACATCACACAACAAACGAGCATAGTGAAAAACTACAGGAGAAAATATCACACATTTTTTTAAATACCTTTTTAAATCTACAGGTTGAAAGGGGATTATAAATGTAAATTCCCATTCCAATTTGCAGCAACGGTGTTTTTTTTAAATAAAAAAATGCATTTCGCATTTGACTTTTTTGACCTGCTACAGGAAACAAGCATGTTTTTTTGCCTTAAGGTGTTTTTAGTGGTTAGGGTGCAAATATTTGCTTGAAAATGATACAAGATGTGCAGATGGATGAGAAAAACTCATCTACCAATAAAATTTAGAAAATTCTCTGGCCAGCTTTTGTTTAATAAAGTATTTCTATTTCAAGTTATAAGTATTTGTAAATTTCCCTGAAATAAGCAATTTAAAAGTGATTTTTCTAAACGTAAATATAATAACTTATCTAAAAAAGCTGGCAAGAGAAACTTTGGAAACTATAGCACACTCCGTAGCGTAGTGGTAAAAGCCTAACAATTCCCCCCAATTATGAGTTGATCAAACTATAGACTAATTATCTTTGAAATTCTTCATCAATTTTAATATAAACATGAGAAGAAAAAAAACATCTCCAGATGTTTTGCAGTGAGTAGGCGGAGTTTTTGATCATTAGGAGAGAGTATCTCTCCAATCAGTTTTTGGCAATGGCTATTTTTAATTGAAGGAGTTGATTTCAGACTGATGTGATTTAGCAGATTTAAGTATTATTTTCTAGATTTTTTTTCTAGATTTTTTCTAGATTTTTTTCTAGATTTTTTCTAGATTTTTAGATTGATTTATTGTCATTGATTTCTAATACAAGAAGGAAAAGATTACCTAGTAGCACTTAATTTGGATGCAAATCAGAATTTGATTCCTGGAACTAATCACTGTAAATCAAAACTAACAAGCGGACTATTGCAAGATGCCAAGAACCCGCTGACTCTTTCATTAAAATCGCTGTCTAGAATCTGATCGGATTTCATCCAAGTGTGGTGAAATTAAACCCCTCCATATTTCACCTTAATTAACTCAACTACAGGAATTTTGTTGCAACTTGTAAGCCGAGTGATGTTTTAACCTGGCCTAGATTCAATGTTAATACCCCCACAATGGCCTCATCCCAATTGGCATAATTCAATAACCTCAATTAAACAATCATAGTGTGAAATTTGACCTCAAGTTGCAGAGTATGAGTTTTTGTACTCAAAATTTCAACGGGTCATTTAATGAATGTACAAATGTATTGGGGTTAAAGAACTGTGCCCCTGATAGATGAGCATGTTGTGGATCCTAGTTCCTCTTGTGTTTTACTCATTATTAAATTATGTTATGTACATGGAGTGGCGAATTGAACATCAAAAAAAATTTCTCTTGTATATTAGTGTGAAATGTGTATCTTTGATGTAGACATGCATAATATTGTCATCAATACCAGAAGTGTCCGGTACTCAAGGTCATTTGCATCACAACCCAGCTAAAGACTGAAGGTTTCAGTCGCAACGTCTGTTCGTCCGTCAAAAATAGGTATGTCTGGTTGACCAGATTTAAATTAAATCTTAATTGCTAAACCCAATGACCGCTCCCCCAGAAAAAAGAAAAAAAGGCCCTATAGTAGGGCTACTGTAGGTAGAGAATGTGTATGAAAGCTTAAAGCCAATTATCTGTTGTTCTTGTGAGTGCCTCTGCACTGCTCATGATGATGCCATAACCTGGCCTGTAATATACCAAGTGAATAACAAAACCTGTGCCTCCTATGTCTTTGACAATGGTCAAGCCTTACTATATAGCTGGGTATTATAGATTATCTTATTGCAGAGACTGTTGTAACCAGAGATCTTTCTTTGAAGAGTCTGTGTCGAAATATACCTGTGTACAATTATCTGTCCATTTCTAATCAGTGTACAAAACAACTGAAAACGTAGTGTTCCCTTCTGTTAGCCTCTGCTTTGCTCATGTGATGTCATACACCAAACAGCCCGGTATTACTCATGATGTCATACAATATTACTTATTGCGGCTGAGTATGTAAGTCTGCATTTATTTGTGTAGTACAGCCCAATTTAAATTTATGCTGTGGATAGTCTGCAAAGATCCTTGTATTCAAAAGTACAATTTTACTATTGTTATTATTATTATTTTGGGGGCAAGGGGGCAATGCTTGGGGATGGAAATTCCATTCTGGGGGTGTTGATGAGGATTATTAATGCCCCATATGCTCCCTTGTGGCCCCAATTTGTGGCATGCCACTTGATGGGCCCATGGTACTACAATGTCACTGACAGTACTATGTTCCATGCCTAGGTTTTATGGCATGGGGTGGCAACAGTTAGAGTTGGGCGACTATCACTTTTTTCCTAGTCGACTAGTCGGCAGCAAATAGTCGCGACTACGACTATAGTCGCGACTATCTGTGGTTAAAATTGGACTGAAAAATCGGGTGAAAGATTGGTGGCAATTTAGTATTTATAATGCATGATTGCAGTACCCGTGATTTCCGGCATCGCATCACAGTTTGTTACACAAACCAGCACTGTTGCGATACAAATTGCTACACTGTATCGCACGTTTGCGGTGCAAATATTTGACTGTAAAATGCTGTAATATAGGCCTAACTTTTCTGTTCAATTAAATTCACTTGCCACTTCCCAGCAACAGCACAAGAAACTTCATATAATTTCTCAAACCTTCAATATTCCAATAGCGATCTTCGTTCGTTTCCATGTTTTGCTGTGCATGAAAATATGTAAACATGCCGATGCGGCAGTGCATATTTTCCATGGTATGCTCATGAACGTGTTGCATCGTGCATGTACGATTAACTTTCACCTCCGACCTACGTCACCTGACCTCATCTAGACTACTGCATTTGTCGCTACAGGGGTGGCATTGCAACATTACGACTGTTTGTCAGCTAATTTGTTTATTTTCCTGTTGCTTTCTAGATATTCTGTTACCACAATAAGCATAGCTTTTTGAAATTACGTGAAAAGTACTTCTAATCTAATAATATTTTCCTAAATTTTCCCTTTTGGAAAACACTTCTCGGAAGTTCTCGCTGTTTCTTTCCAAAGTTAAAATAAACTCATACCTTCAGTAGTTGGTACAAACACCCAACCTGGGTCTGTACATGCACGCTATGACGCTGCTACACCTGTTAATCGCTGCATAAATTATAATCATAATGAGATGTTCGACAGTTCTAAGTAATTTGAGTTTTTTGACGGCTTTTATCTTGTGGGAAAGTAGTTCGACAACAAGTCAATAACACCAATTTAATGATGATTTATGGACTTTATGATTACTTGTTGGTTAGTGTTACTATTGGTAAGACAATGACTAACATTTTTTCACATTTTTTGCAGTTTATATGTTAGTATTTGGTTGGTTTTGGTGCAAATAACTGGCACTTTTAAAGTAATTTTTTAACACAAAAATATACTTGCATTAGTCGACTTTTGGTTTTCAATAGTCGTAGTCACGACTATCAGTAATAGTCGCGACTAACGACTATTGGCGACTTAGTCGCCCAACTCTAGCAACAGTATTTGCTTCCCTCTTGACTGTATGTTCTCTTAACGTCATGTTGCTAACTGTGCAAAGGCTGTGATGCAGGGTGATGCAAGGTAATCGGTTATGGTATACATAAATAGATCGGATGAAAGGTGATCCTTGTCATCAACCACCTTTTGAGGTGGTTTGTAGTGGGTGATGTGCGGTGGTGTCGCAGTAGAAACAGGTGACACCAAAAGTCGCTTAATAATACAGTATCTGTTCATCCGGTCATGTCACTAAAGGCACAGGCAGTGAATGGTTACCCGCCTTTTGCAGAGCAGTAAAAACGACCCAGTTGATGGTGAAAAACATAAAAATAGGGGCAATAAGAGCATGGTGATTCGAGGTGCACAAACACTTTGTTAAAGAGATTAGTCTTAAAGAATCCACCATGTTTGTGTCTTGCTCATGAAGGGCATCCCTCAGGATTATTTTGCATTATGCGCAACAAACTTTAGTTTAAAGGGTATGCTTGTTTGCATTTTGTGTATAATGTGTTTTGCTGATGTGGGTTTAGATAACTTGCTACATGCAAGATCCTATATTAATCCTACATAATAGGAGGTAGAGAATACGAGCAATGTACCTACATGACTTGTGCTATATGACTTATTTCAATCAAAATATTGTATCCAATGATGCGGGGCTACCAATAATTAGTGAAATGTAATATATACTTGAATCATGAGATGATGAGCAAAAGTATTCATGGACGTCTAACCACAAAGTTTCTCATTTACTATAAGGCATGTATAAATGCCATCTCATGGATGATACTCATCAGTTCAAGCTGCAGTAGATGATTTTGTCTTCCCATAATGCAGTATTGCAATCCAGTGTTTCTATAAACCAGCTCGTAATATGTATGATGTAATGTTGAACAATTTAAAAGGCGAGTGAGATATATTTTAAAGTGAGATATTTGTCCAGTTTTAGGCATTTAACTAAAAAAACTGAAGTGTCCTTATTAATTGATATTGATACATTCATCTTAGGCACAACATCTTTTTTGGTCCTATAGCACTATCAGTGCCCAAAGAGGTACCGATGGCACTTTTTATCATACCCTGAACATTTGTACAGTGCATTCGTTTTTATTTAAATGAAAAACAATAACACTATGCAACTGTTAATTATTATGCTTGATGCAATTTATTACATCTCCAGGGAGTGGTGTTAAGAGTCATCGGTACCTAACCGGGCACCGATAGTTTTATAGGACCAAATTTGATATGGTGCCTTATACACAATGTAGGTAATGGTTCAAGAAAGCCAATGATTATATGAATATTTCCATAGGTCTTGCAGGTGTTGAGGTGAAGCCAATAATAAATAAAAACAAACGTTTTAGGCATTTTACCCTCCTAAGAAAATCATAGGCATGTAGAGTATTTGGATCCTTACCTACGGTACCCAGAAACAAAAGAAAACAATTCTGTGTGATAATAATGCTTGTGTCACTCATATAAGACGCAGTCAATATGTCATGCCATGAACAGTCTAGTATCACACAAAAGCACCGATTAATTTCAGATGCATTTCGAGCAAAACACAAGTACCCCAAGTACAATTGAGCTATGCATCATGGGAAGACATGGTTGACTGCTGTGTATTATAGCGTAGGTTTGCAGTAGGCCAATGTCCGCATGGTGGTTAATCTGTAGAGTGTACAATCTGTCAGCCAATCATACAGATTTATATTGAAAATTACATGTTGTAGTCTACAACAAATATGAAATAAACTGAAAATATGATTATAATGTAATATATCTAATAATATCATCTTCTTGAAATCTATATTCATCATCTCCAGGAAGGAAGTACATAATTATATCATTGAAATTTCCAGTTATTGACGTAGGCCTATATTACAATTTAGTATAAAATTGGCATCATAGTTTTGAATGCTGAGTGGTTGAGTGTAAAAATGGGATATTCCAAATTTGTCATTTTGAGAATTAGGGGGACTTTTTTATGTGATTTTTTTCATAACAATTTCACTTAAAACAACGTTTCAGGTTTGTATAGATGACCTGTGGCCTTCATGGACCACGTCATGTCACATATTTCTCATCCATTATGGCATACAACCAAATGGTTTTGGTCCAAAGCATGTGGCAGCTTTAAAAGAAAAATGTAGACTCTTGTGCAGCCACAAAATAAGCTTTATCACAACACAACCAAATGGTTTTGGTCCAAAGCATGTGGCAGCTTTAAAAGAAAAATGTAGACTCTTGTGCAGCCACAAAATAAGCTTTATCACAACACAACCAAATGGTTTTGGTCCAAAGCATGTGGCAGCTTTAAAAGAAAAATGTAGACTCTTGTGCAGCCACAAAATAAGCTTTATCACAACACAATCAAATGGTTTTGGTCCAAAGCATGTGGCAGCTTTAAAAGAAAAATGTAGACTCTTGTGCAGCCACAAAATAAGCTTTATCACAACAGAAAAGGAATGGTTGGTTCAGTAAATACTGGCTAATCTAAACTCATTACTCTGTGAACCCACAAAAGTTCCCCAGTGGCATTTGTCATTGCGGTTTGAAAGAGGAAATTAAAGGAGGATGGTCTGAATGTCAGTCTTAGTTATTACTAATGTAAAGAGAGATATTCCATCTGTGGGTTGACCGCACATTACTCAAATTTAATATAGCAAATGCATTAGTGTAGTATCACTTGCAAATGACAGTATTAAGTACTTCTTGAAAACATTCATTTTGGTGCACATGTTAGCGAAATTTCATGCTTGAGCAACAATAAAAAGTGCTGTTATTTACAGTATGCTACACACATGAACCTCAGAACACTTAACAGGAATTAGCAGTCGACTGTGGCTCAAGACACAACATGTAAACCATTTAGCAACAATCAGGAATGTGCAGCTAAAAGCGCACATCACATACATACCACAATAAGCCATCGCACCCAGGGTCAGCTCCCAAAGTTCTCTATACAGGTAACCAAGGCAATAAGCAAGTCATTACCTAGGGGAATTTCAAGTTGCCTCAAATATTTCATCAGAACAAATAGGGACTACAGGGTGATTTAAAATGAACTGTACCCAAATTCAAATATTAAAATAAAATACTTACCGACATTTAAATAATTTGTGTTTGTAAGCTGTAACAGGATAGTATGTTTCCTATTATTGGTGAAAAAATCATGTCTTTACCTCTAATAGTTTTGAAGAAAAGTACATTTTTATAAAACACACCAATTTTGTTACTGCCGTATAGAGAACACGGATAAACTTAGTTCCATGTCTTGGTCTAAAAATGGAATGATGAATTGAAAATGAGATATCTTCTGACTAAAACCACTTATTATCAAAATTCAAAATTTCTACTACAGAACACTTATCACTGCTTTCTATGATAGTTTTTTGATATGTACAATCTCCGCAAATATATATAAAAAAATGGGTAAAGTTGGGTACAGTTCATTTTAAATCACCCTTTATGCCGGAGCTCCAACTCTCATCGCCAAACACCAATGCACCGCAATCTATACGACTTAATAATTGTGCTGACTTGACCGCTATTATGACATGGCGAGTTGATTCTGGCTGCAATGGTTATATGCAGGCTAATTAGGGTTCTGTGCCTGTGTAGACTTGCGTCCTAGAATGTTGCTAAATGCTTTAAAAGGTGTGTCATGGGCCACAGTGGCAGGCAAATTTTTGTATTTTGAGATGAGGCTTGGGCCCGGGGGCTTGGGTTTATATGCTTGTGCATAGCTCACTTAAATCACTGGGTTTTTTTTTGGTTTTTTATGGCGAGCAAGTTAGCACCTCTTATGTTTTGTTGCAAAATGAGTAGAAATGTCTTGAAATCTCAAAATTTGACTAGTTTGAAATGCGATGCACTCCAGCATAGAATTATTAATATTGACATGCACCTTTAACACAGGTGTACAAATGTGCAACGAAACACAATTATCACTAGTTTTGATTACAAAACATTAAATGATTTTACTCAAATTTTAATTTGCAATATTAGAAATGTCATATCAGTTTACATGCTTGAGCAAATAAACATGAAACTTATTTACTGTAGAAGTGGAAAATTTTATGCAGCATAAATTTTCACACTTTTTGCGCTTTCTAAAGCAGACCTGTAAAATGTGCAAGAAGTCGAGATAAAAATGTTGAAATTAGTAGATTTAAAAACAAGTAAAAGTTGTTAGCGGCAAACATTAACTGGGCAAAAATTAATCGCTGTATAAGCAGTGGCGTGTCCAGGATCATTTTCTGTGGGGGGCTCAGAGGGGCTTTCAGAGTTATGCTGGGCTTAATAGCTAAAATCACCAAAAACGGCTGATTTTGCATGATTTTTAACAAAGTGCATGGGGGGGGGGGTCTTCAGCACCCAAAGCACCCCCTGGACATGCCACTGATAACAGTATGTGATAATAATTGAAAACTTACGCACTAATATAATAGTGATTGATAACATCCATCTGTCATGGAGTCGATTAGTTTGTTTGAGCAGCGGATGATTTTGAGATAGTATAGTATTTTTCTCAGTTCCTTGATGAAAAGATTAGAAATATAATTGTAGCATAACATTTCATTGTAATACTTCTGTCTGGAAAAGTAACAAAGTTTTATCATAAGGAGAAAAGTAATAACTGCTCTTTGCTAATTACAAATAATTGTAATCCTTGACAACGCAAGAGACAGATAAAGCTGACACACAAGAAGAATGGTATGGGTTCTATAGCTTGGGATACAGGTTTTAGATTGAAATCTGTAGATACAATAATTATTTAGTAAAATATTTTTTTAAGCAAGTACAAACAGGTCTAGTGTTTATTTCAGTGAATCTTGAGTAGTGAGTACCTAATCATAGAGTCACATCAGCTGGAAAGGTGAGCCATGTGTTTTTACATATGATTTGACTGATTCTTTGTTGCCTTTTCATTGCTCCAATCTATTTTAAACATACTTTATGGCAGAAATGAGGTCAATTGAATGGCATGGCAGGATTTGAAAAAACATGCATTGGGCTATTCCGATTGAAATGCATACACCCCCTGTGGAAGACATGGCTTTAAAATCACACACAGGGGGTGCAGATTTCAAACAGATTCACCTATTCAGATAACCCCATTTGAAACTCACACTCCCTGTGTGGGAAAATTAAGGTCATGTCTTCCATAGGGGGTGTATGGATAATCAACGGGCCAGGAATAGCCTATTTTAATTAGGTTACAGAGATGTAAGACTTCCAGAAATTTCTGGAATTCCGGAAATGGGGCCAAAAAAAAATTCTGGAATTTTTTTTTTTAACATTTTCATAATTGGATGATGATAATTTGTCATAAAAAGAGCAAAATTTTTGTGAGGGGTGTGAACCCCCGCCAGGGGACCCCTGTTGCATGCCTTTCCTTCGGCTCGGCTGCTTGCCTTCAGCTCGCATGATTTTCAGAAAGTGGATCACTACCTCACTTACATCTCTGAAGTTAATATAGAAGATTAATATATTATTATGCTAGACAATTGTAATGAAAGTTTGATTAGATATGTCTAGGAAGCGTATTAGGCCCAATTCCTTGTCGCATCCTACAGTACAGATGCATCTCATCGCTCTTGTAAATTTAATATTTGAGGAATAATAGGGTGGATTTGAATAACAAATTATGAAATAAAACATTTATGAGTAATGTTAAAGTGGATATAGATATGATTTTGCTATTTTAATGAAAGTTTGATTAGATATAGGAAGCATATTAGGCCCAATTCCTTGTATATGTCGCATTCTACAGTACAGATGCATCTCATCGCTGTTGTAAATTTAATATTTGAGGAATAATAGGGTGGATTTGAATAACAAATTATGAAATAAAACATTTACGAGTAATGTTAAAGTGGATATAGATATGATTTTGCTATCTTAATTATATTACATCATTTGAATCTATAATATAAGTGTGTTTACCATTTAATAATGCAAGTGCTATCTTCAGTAGATAGCATCATTGGAATATAGATAGTAAGATAATTTACATTGACCAATGTTGTGCTATCTTCAGTAGATAGCATAATTGGAATATAGATAGTAATATAATTTACATTGACCAATGTTGTGCTATCTTCAGTAGATAGCATCATTGGAATATAGATAGTAAGATAATTTACATTGACCAATAGCATCATTGGAATATAGATAGTAGGATAATTTACATTGACCAATGTTGTGCTATCTTCAGTAGATAGCATCATTGGAATATAGATAGTAAGATAATTTACATTGACCAATGTTGTGCTATCTTCAGTAGATATCATCATTGGAATATAGATAGTAAGATAATTTACATTGACCAATGTTGTGCTATCTTCAGTAGATATCATCATTGGAATATAGATAGTAAGATAATTTACATTGACCAATGTTGTGCTATCTTCAGTAGATAGCATCATTGGAATATAGATAGAAAGATAATTTACATTGAGTAATGTTGTGCTATCTTCAGTAGATAGCATCATTTGAATATACATAGTAAGATAATTTACATTGACCAATGTTGTGCTATCTTCAGTACATAGCATCATTGGAATATAGATAGTAAGATAATTTACATTGAGTAATGTTGTGCCATCTTCAGTAGATAGCATCATTGGAATATAGATAGTAAGATAATTTACATTGACCAATGTTGTGCTATCTTCAGTAGATAGCATCATTGGAATATAGATAGTAAGATAATTTACATTGACCAATGTTGTGCTATCTTCAGTAGATAGCATCATTGGAATATAGATAGTAAGATAATTTACATTGACCAATGTTGTGCTATCGTCAGTAGATAGCATCATTGGAATATAGATAGTAAGATAATTTACATTGACCAATGTTGCGCTATCTTCAGTAGATAGCATCATTGGAATATAGATAGTAAGATAATTTACATTGACCAATGTTGTGCTATCTTCAGTAAATAGCATCATTGGGACACATTCTAAACTTTGTTAACCATTAACCGTTGAGTGTGCTATTTTTGCATCATCGGAACACTTACTACACTTTCATTGGAGCACATATTTAACTTTGTTGATCATTAACTGGTGGTTGTGTTGTTCAGTTGAGAACATCATTGGAACACATACTAAACTTTCATTGGAACATATACTAAAGTTTGTTAATCCTAATTGGTGTGTGTTCTATCTTCAGTAGATAGCATCATTGAAACACATACCAAGCTTTGTTAATCATTAACTGGTGGGTGTGCTCTCTTCAGTAGATACCATCTTGGAACACATACAGGGTGAGTCAAAAAAAGTGCAATAGAGAAAAGAATCCATTTTTATCAAAGAACCGAGTTGAACCTTTTAGGTTTGAAAACATTTTATATCTTAATACTAATTACGGCGTGTCCGTCCTCTGTCCGCGCGCTATCGCGTTTGCGTCCGCGCGTTTCGCGTTCATGCGGTGCACTATCGCGTGCTTTCGCGGTGCGCTATCGCTGAGTATCAACGGGAGTGTGCGCGGAGTACAGTGCGCGCATCGGAAAAGCATTACAGTGTGACTAACAGGTGCATCTCATCGGACCAATAATTATAGGCCTTTATTTTCAACATATATTTCAATACCGAACACGTGCACACCAAACACGCGTGCATATAGGCCTATTTCAGCAGAACATGACTATTTCCGGAAGGCATATGAACCGTTTTTGCGTTCACGCTTTCTCGCCATTGATTAAGTTGTGTCAAGTTGGGTCTTGATCATTGAGAGACGCATTTCATAGTTTAAAAAATCAGGGCAGGTATATGGGTTTGGGTAATTAGAAATAGGCCGATCACGAGAAGCGCCCGACCCGAGAACCGCGAAATCTAGTATGATATATTCATCAGCAACCTTGTGTGAAGAAATAAAGGAATTAACATTTACCGTTTTGTTTTTATGACACATTTTATAGCGATACCCAATTTTAATGTTTGTCCAAGAGACATCTCTGTGTAAGGTAGATTTGGAACAACTGCCATTTTCTTATTAAATGGAGCACCCAACGTGTTATTGCCCTTGGTCTTTTTTAACATAATTTGTTGTTATTTTCATTTTACCTTTACTTTAAAGATGTTTATTCTCAATCAAAACATAAACATTTGTAGGCGGGTTTTTTCAAATGTCAAAATAAAATGCGCGCAAATTGAAGTGGATTGAATTACATAATATCCAGTAAGTTGGACATATTGGGATTAAAATACTGGAGTTGAAGTCGAATGAGGTATGAAGGACTTAAAGTAATGTTAGAAAGTTTGTTTGAACAGAAAAAAAAAGAAATTAAAATAACACAAAAATCAACCTTTTTAAAGTTGATTTCAGTTTCAGAGCTAATGCCTTTACCGTGCATTGTGTGCTCTCATTCAAAATACATGGTATCTCGTGGACAAATAACGAAATTGGATATCGCAGCAAAAGGACTTATAAAAATTAAACGGTAGTCGCGATTCACTTCATATTTTCACAGAATGTGACTTTTGAGTATGGCATTTATAAAGTTTTTCAATAATGAGAAAGTTTGACTTTGTTCTTGCATAAATATTGATTCTTTGCTCTATTGCACTTTTTTTGACTCACCCTGTACTAAACTTTGTTAATCTTTTAACTGTTGGGTTTGCTATCTTCAGTAGATAACAACTTTGTTAATCATCAACTGGTGGGTGTGCTATCTTCAGTGGATAGCATCATTGAAACTCATACTAAAATTTGTTAATCTTTAATTGGTGTTGCTATCTTCAGTAGATAGTCCCTGGGAACCAAGGGAGAATAGTCAGCATATGCTATCTTCAGTAGATAGCAGAATACATATCAGTTGTAGTACCAGCTATCATTGTCCACTTATGCTTCTATTAGTTGGAAAGTTGGAATATTAAATTTGTGCTTTAATATTATATCAGGTTTGTGAATAAACCATGAACCAAGATCTGTGCCAGCCCGTGTTATCTTCAGTAGATAGCATCATGCTCCGAATACATCAACTGTAGTAGCAGCTAAAAGTTTGCTGTCCACTTATGCTCCTACATGATGTAAGGTCAATCAAGACAAGGCAAATTACGCACAAGCACAGAGATGTTAACCTTAAGGATGCTGTTAGGTCTATTTGAAAACTTATACTAGACAAGATAAGAAGATGGTGTGTAACCTTAGTAACAGGAACATAGTTGTATAAGTGAATTATATTTTGAATACATGTTACGTTGGTACATTTATTGTAATCAAACAGGAATGGGGGGGGGAGAAAACAAACCATCATCTTAATCGAAAAAGGTATATCTAGCTCAAATCTGGGAGTCTGCAAAAGGCTAAGTTAGTAGTTTAATTAGGTTTTTACCATGCATGATGTTATTAAATTCATATGCATACACCCTAATAAGAGGCACTTTTACAACTGCAATTGCCCCTAGAGATCGTTGTTGAATAATGATATGTTACCGCAAAAACTATAGTCTGTTGGGTAAGTGGCTCTAACTTATTCATTCCAATGTCACTAATGCACTAGGATGTTTGACAAGCTCATCTAGCAATACAGAGTTCTTTAACTGAAATAGGTTTGTACATGCGTAGAATGACTTCTGTATGTTTTGGGTATAAAAACTCATCCTCCACAATTAGCAGTAAAATATTACGCTATGGCAGTTGATTGAAGGTTTTGAACTGTGCCATTGAAAATGATATTATTATGGCTTGTGATAGTGTTCATGGTGGCATATTACAAGCTTGATGAGAGCGGCTTCCTGTTTAGTGTTAGGGATTGGTTTGATAATCCTATTGCAGATAGCAATTAGGGTATGGCATGTTACCAGACTATTGCTGATCCATAATTCACATTGTCTCTACTTATATAATCAAATTGTACAGTCGACTGAACCAAAAATCCACCAAATTGATTCAAAAATGTGACGTGATCAAGGGGAATGAGTCACATGTCAACCCTGGTCGAAAATGAGTTTTACATATTATGTTTCTAAAGAGGACATTTAGAGCTTTCTGAAACTGAAAACCCCATGTTAATACGACTTTTCTTTGCAAAGTTACATCAATTTATCAAACCCTGAAAACAATATAAAACAAAAGAATTTTAAAACTTTCTTTGCCAATATCTCAAAATCAATATTAGCGACATCCGACTCATTTCCCTTGATCGTGTCACAAATGTTTAAATTGTTCATTTTCATCACTGTATTTTTGAAGATGGCAATAAGGTTATTGCATGTTACCAGACTACAACTGATCCATAATTTAAATTGTCTCTACTTATATAATCAAATTGTAGGGTTGACTGAACCAAAAATCCACCAAATTGATTAAAAAAAGTTAATATTGTTCATTTTCATTACTGTATTTTGGGATCTTCTTGTAAATGTATATGCATGCTTAAAAGTATTAGAGTTTGTTAGAACTTTGTATTTGTAGAGAGAACTTAGTAAGAAGTTATGGCAAATTATAAAACCTTTTAACCTTTTATATTGCATATAAATATTTAACCCAGAAAACACCCACTTTTGTCTTCTCGTAGCTATTAAGGATAGTGTATTAAGAGGGTTGACAGCATAAAAAGCTGCCATAACGGTCAATCTGAAGGTGTCTTTAAATATTGCCTAATTTTTTATGTATTTTTAATTTAGGGTAAGATTAGGGTTATGATTAGGGTTAGTATTAGGGGTTTTTAAATCTTAAAATGGTCACAAATGGCTAGAAATATTCTGTGTGTATGAGACTGATTTTGTCTCTAATACGCTGAATGCTAGTATGCTGGTTTATGTTAGTATTGGGTCATATTTTCTACTTGGTATCTCCTATGGCAGCTTTGCTGATAACATTTACATTGTCCTATAGCCTTGGGTACCCACTATAGAACCCACAATGTAAGTGACATTTCTTTTATTGAATGAGATCAAGTATGAATCCTTGGCTCAGTAATGAGGGTTCTCCAGTTGAAGGATGTGGGCGTCATTTGTATCAACTACAAAATGATTGCGGATTAGTATATTTGATTGCGGTGGGATTTTAAACAAATGATGTTATATGATATAAAACTACAAGTGCTTAAGGCGAGTGGGATGGCAGGAGCGACAATTTTCCAATTTTATCCATTTAAGAAAACTGCAGTGTACCTCTTAATATTAATGCATTGAACTTATAGAAAATGAGTTAAGGAAGCCGATAATCACATTTTTTGTGTGGTTAAATTATTTTGACAATGTTGCTGATTGGTCCAATTGATAATGAAGACTTCTTTTTGACCAATAGGCAGGTTGTTCTCACTGGGTTAAATGTGAGGTAAAAACATTGAACCACCTACGTATAACTGACTGTAATATCCTGAGAGGAATAAAGAGGGTGTAGTGAAATTGGTTATGTGTAGTACATCATAAAACTTACAATATAAATCATGTCATTTCGCAATTTTACAAGGCAGTCTTGGTTTCCGGAAATATTCCACTGCATTATGTATTGTATTTTTGTGGAAGAAATCCTTTTCATTCGAGTACAATACATTTGTGAATGGAGTGTGGGTTTGTCTCTTCATTTGAGTGTGTGTGTGGGTCTTATTTTGCTGAATTATTCAGAGCAGTAATGGGTTGTTATCCGTTTGTCTCAGGTGTGTCTTATCACTGATACCTTTTAAGGCTTGAGTGATATTAGCTGGGGAAAACCAATGGAAATACATAGCCAAAGGTTTTTCTTTAAAATATACCTGTCAACTGTCTAGATTTAATCGGATTTGTATGAATTTTTGAGTTCCAAACCCCACACAATTTGAACAATCAAATTTTCATTTAAATTTTCTAAAGAACAAACTTAGACAAAATAAATGATTGAAATGACCAAAACGCATGAATAAAAAAAAAAAAAAAAAAAAAAAAGTTTGTAACATCTGAATAACAAAATCAACTTTTGGTATGAAATATTTCTTCCTTGGGTGTTTTCAAATGTCAAATACCGGTGACTTCTAAGGGAAAGCAGTGGATCCATGTAGAATGTCCAGATTATGGTCTTTTCCATGTTGACAAACCATGCAAGGGGTTGTCTATCTATGACTGTTGTCCTTAAAGTTATACTACGAGTTGCTTTATTTTGTGTTTGCTTTAATGTGAACAACCAAACATGTGGTTCGTCAACTTACAGGTGGACACATCATTGCCGGTTACCTGTATATCACAGTGTATAAGGAAGATTCATAAATGTACAGGTGGACACGTCATTGCCGGTCACCTGTATTTTACAGTTGCCTTTTTAAGTGTGTATAAGGAAGATTCATAAATCTAGCATCATTTTAGTTACAAATAAGTTTCAAGTATAGAGTGGGAATTGTGTGGGCTGAAAAGTGGAAATTGAGCAGTGAAGTATGAGCAGAAAAGTTGCAATGTAACACAGCAAGACATTCTTTGCTCTTGGTATTTGCCTATATTTTGGATTTCTAGTTCATGGGTCACGCCATATTATCGATGTGAAATTGGCGCATCATTTCCTGAACAGAACTGATGAGCTATGCATTAGATAATGATGAAAATTGATCCAAAGTGGACCCAGTGGCTAGCTGATGTTGGCCTATATTTGAACATTATATTGGCTTATTTCGATTTTACCATGGAAGCCTACTCAGAATTGGCCTAGACATGAATTATTATACAGCTAACAGATAAAACTGTCTAATCCCTCAATGAAGTCTTAACAATAATGTTATTAATTTTGTGTAGGCTTACATGTAGGAGAGACCCGTATTGTTAAGACATGTAGGTCACCAGTTTTTATGACTTTAAGAATTCATGCAAGATTCATGTTTTGTTCCTGATGTTGTACAACTGGTTCAATTTTTATTGATCCAATGGCATAAATAATTACTAATTAATTAAACAATATGAACACTTGGAATGGACGACTGCAAAACTAATACCTAAGACCCCATTTACCATGTACAAATTCTCAGGACCTGGGAACCTAAGACCTGGAAAACTAAGACATGAGGTTGGTAAAACTTTTTAAGACCTGTAAAACTAAGAACTGTGTACTGATGTATGAGGCTATTTGGAATCCAGATACATATTGCCAGGTTTCATTCTAATTGTCATGCTTTTCCAAGATGAATCTCTGGAGTAATCATTGCAATTTTAAAATAATTTGTTTGAATCATTTGTGAAGCTCTTATTAATTTCCTATTAAAGGGCATTTCGTGATCCACAGCCTCATCCCCCACTTTTCTCAAAAAAAGTTGAGATTTTTATATCACTGGAAACCTCTGGCTACATAATGTTTATGTACAAAATATTTCTTGCAGATTATTTCGTTTAGCAAAGATATTGTGAAATTTGAATTTCGTTCTGGTGCACCAGAACGAAATTACAACGTATTGTCTATGGAGCAGTGCAATACACATAATCATGCATAACTCGCAAACGCAATATCGGAATCAACTGAAATTTTGGGAATATGCTTTTTTCGTGGATATGTACTGAAAAATGTCATAAAAAGAGGATGCTAGGATCACGAAATACTCCTTTAAGTAGTTTGTATCTATTTCCGAGGTTGAATATAGTCAGTATTATTTTACATCAAATCACAATCGTTTTGTTCATATTCAGTATGAGAGAAACAATAATATTTGACTAAAACATTTCATTTATTTTCCACACGCTTGGTTCATTGACCGCCAGTGTTGGGATTCTCAAGTATGCATTCATGTTATTATCAACCTGATATAATCAACTTGAAATTTATCCAAGATGTAAAGCGTTTTGTGGTTTTTAAGTGAGGTTTTTTTAAATGATGCAATACCTTGATACAATCTGAGTACATAAAATATATCATTTTAGGTATTACCGTATTACTGATTCAGTTCTTTTTGACAGTTAGGGGAAAACCCTTTTTGTTAAACAAGTCAAATATTGAAATATGACATGTGTTTTTTTTATTATTGATAACTTTGCAATGATATTTCTAAATTCTGTTTCCATTAAAGAGTATAATATACCGTATATTTTTCATAACCCTGCATTTTAGGCCCGAAATAAATCTATTTCCATTGTTTTAACAATTTGAACTCAAAAAATTGAATCTTCATGAAAACTGCTATATTTATTGATCATGACATGTTCTGAACAGTATCTATGGGTAATTAATGGAGTGCGGTTGTGATTATTCACTAGTGTTGGCAGATGCAAATCAGGCTGATCTGAGTTGAATCGGGATCAGGAAATACTTTTTCAGCAGCAGGTGAAAGTTCATATATATTTCATAACCCTGCATTTTAGGCCCGAAATATATGTTGTTTACATGGTATGATCAAAAACATATTAGTTTGGTGGTTACCGCCCCGGAGGAAGTTATTTACTGCTCTATGAGCCTCTAAAATACACACAATTTGCTTCTGGAATCAAAATTGCTGGAGCAATGTAACTCAAAACTTGGAATAAGAATGTTTGCGTGATGGGCCTCAACGTGAGGTAGAAACCCGGGTAGAAAACATAATGTGTTACAATCGGACCACAATGTGGGCATGCACCTTTAATATTCCCACAGCAATATCAAACAAGAGGCAGAGGACACGTTTGATAGATTTGTTCAAAAGAATTGAGAACTAATATCCATGAAAACTTGTGGAAATCTGTTGAAACTTTATATTTGTATTAAATTATGCTATTAAAGAACATCATGATATAATGTGGTTACTGTCATGTAGACATGAAACTTGGAATTTGATATTTGTTATCTACTGAAGATAGCATGAAACTTGTGTAAGTGCTTTACAGCTTCTATCATCTGTTTGTAACTTTGAAATTTTTTCTTCATAAAAATCACAAAAGGGCTAAGTAACATGGTATAGTGTTACATTGGTGTGGGCGCATAGTGCTAAATGTTAAAGACATCCTGCTGACAAGATTGAAGCAGAATCAGGTGCATTTAGCCAGAGTTGCCAAACCTGCAATTTGGTAGCCCAATTGGGCAACTTTTGAAGATTTGCCCCGCGACTTTTGACAATTTCCTGTCCCATAGAAACCAATGGTTAAGAAAAAAATTGGGCGACTTTTCAATATTGGCTCCCGCGACTTCTGATAGTTTCCTGCACCATAGAAACCAATGTTAAAGAGACAAATTGGACGACTTTTGGATTATTTGACCCGCGATTCGGGCTGAAATGTTTTGGCAACCCTGCATTTAGCTCGTAGCTCTCCAACGCATGCCATATAAAGGATGGAGGTGATTTAACCTCTCATCATTTCATGGTATTTGTATCAAATTCAGTGCAAAATACACCATGTCTTGTGGCAAGATACATGATGTCATTAACACTTGTACTAGTGATAGTAACCTGTTTAGTTGGGTTATAACATGGTGGTCAGTGACTTTAAGGATACGGCCGGATGTTTGAGTGATGGACTGACTTGAGTAACTACCGATTCAGAAACAGCTGACCGCAGGACAGCTGATTGACCGCTGACAGTCAGTGTTGTCGTTGTATTATGTGTTTGTATGTTTGATACTACATCGTGACACAGTTTTGCATGATGTGAGGGCCTGTTCTAAATCGGTAGAGTTTTAGTTTTAGTTTTAGTTTTAGATAATGAGAAGGGCCCAGAAATAATTGGGAGGTTTAGAATTGAGGAATGTTATAAAGAGTAGGGCAACATCTTGTTGAAACTTACAAGTACTCCTACAAGTCCTACAATCCTACAAGTTTTAAGTTATCCTTTTTCAAAACTGTTAGAGAATATTTCCACATCTCTAGTGGTATTTGTAATAAAAATGATTGTATACATTTAGCATGACCTTACTTAGTTTGAATGTGCAACTATAGCTACATACGTCTTTTGAAATGCTTTACATATATTCTGAATTCAATATTATAGGAGTTTTGTATGTTTAGCAGTATCTTGGTAAGTTAATCAAGTAACTCCACAGTAGGTTATTATGTCCATATCCAATATATTGCTATGTCAACTCCCCTTGAATACACAACATGCATCTATTTCAATGCACACTCAAATTCATTGAATAAACTTGCAGACATTTTGTCTTCTCATTGGCCTTGAATGAGTAGTCTACAGATGCTAATTTAAGCCAACTCCATACCAAGCTTGTGCACAAATATTCATCTGATTTTCAAAACCACTGAGCCAACACCAGGCTTGTTTGGTCTCATTTGAATGTGTTTTTCATGCAGATATCAAATACGATATTAATAATATAAATTTTCGATTTTATATATTTAAAAATTTTTTTAAATTGGTCTGATACCTGCTTGAAATGATTGCATGGAGATGGTTATAGGAGATAATCAAATCATGTTTGTTTGCTCTTTGCAGCAGGAGATGTTTCAGATTTAATGTCCATTTATGTCTTTGTAGTCCTTTGTTTAAATTATAACATTAAAAGCAATGTTTCCTGGAAAATATAATAAAGCAATTCAATTGAAGAGTTTTCAATATTTGTTTTCTTGTCGCAGTGGGAGATGTTTGTGTTTGTTTAATGTCCAGTTATGTTTTAAATAACTTTTATTTTATATTTTAAGCAATGTTACTTGGAAAATGGATTTTTAAGGGATTTTGAGTGTTTCTTCTTCGCAGCAGGAGACATCTTTGTTCAATATCCAATTGGCCATTTATTTTTGTACAGCTTGACCTTTACCAGGTACACTTGCCATAAGGCATGATTGAGACATATTTTGTCTATTCTGTTTTTGATTTGTATAAAAGTAACTTTAAAACTATCACAAACAGGGAGCTCTGGACTAAAACAGGAAAATGTATAATTTTCACAAATATTGTCACAAAGACATTAATTTTCACTCATTCCCAAAGAGATTGGAGGTGGTAAGTTTTCTGACAAAAGGCAAAAGTTGCAATCCGATTCCTTTAACAGTATTGAGTAATTAATAGAAATGTTTCCAATTTAGGTATTTTCACCAGTAACTTGTATTAAAGATGTTGAAGCAGCCATGCTGGTAAAACTTATCATGAAACTTTAGAATTTAAGTAAAATTCAAAGATGTTCGACTCTAGAGAGTATAAACTCCAAATGCATATTTTGATAAATCTGCCATATTGAATTTCCACACATGGGACCAAAGTTATATGCATCCGCCATAACGCCACTTATTGGCAAAGGCCCAAGATACTGAAGATAGAACAATAATTGGTGTTTATGCGTGCTCTTTAAAGCAACATTTGTAGCGTGTGTGCCACATGTGACTGGGGGAAGTAATCCACTCCCCACCATTTTGTCCTCCATGAGGGATACACAAACATGACAGAGTCTGGACTCCTTTAAAGCCATATTATATCATTTCTGTAAAAATAGATTAGTATTTATTTTCCATAAAAGTGAGGTAAAGCATAGAAAATTGGAATTTACTACTAGCACCCATGCATGTTACTCCCGCGGTTGTAATACAGTACGATCCTCGGGGTGTGTGTGTATGTGTAACCCGCGCGCTGTGTACGTACTGTGCATGCGTGTTCGACTAATATTTCCATCATAATAATAAAACTACAGCACCTAGAGTCTTGATTTTTGCAGAGTATCTTTATTGACTTAAATACATTACAATCGGGTAAAAACCAGAATTAAATATTTTTTTCGAGGGCGTTCTCCTCAGCATATTTTCTAATATGGCTTTAAGTTTTACCTCTTTGGTAAACTCACTTTGCCATAAATTGTTTATCATGATGATAGTTACCAATTTGTCATTGACATGAGCGCAATCTGCTGAAACATGTGTCATCCTCTAGAGTTATAAATTATTAAAAAGTCTATTAATTCAAGGTCAGATGGAACCCTTATTAATACTTATTCAACCTTAATAGTTAATGTTGTGGGTTTAATTTCACACACGCTATAAACATCTGTGTTTAACACACAATAGATAGTACTCTATAATGATAGCTTTTAAAGTGATATAAAAAAATGTTCTTTATATTTGATGAGTTATATTTGCTTGCATCTCAAGTTGAGAAAAATGGATATATATCCATTTTTGCACCTGGATACATATAGGGCAGATGTTGACACAGTTTGAAAATGACATATCGTCGCTGAGTGGGAAAAACCTCATGTACTTTTTGCCCCTGAACATGGATGAAGCAAACTATTCAATATAAAGTCTACACCTACAAGGCTTTATCCATGTTCAAGGGCCAAAAGTAAATATGAGCTGTTTCCTGCATGTACTTTTGGCCCTTATACATGGATGAAGCAACCTCTTCAATATAAAGTCTACATCTACAAGGCTTTATCCATGTTCAAGGGCCAATAAGGTTTTTCCCGCCCAGTGACGATATATCACCTTTTTCCATGTGAACTCCTCGTAATGTTCAAAATAAACAATAATCACACATTGATAGTATGCATACACGGACATAATCCAGTAACACTCTGCTGATTTCTGTCGTGCTGAAAATAGATCTAATTAAAAGAATATGTGTTTGATTTAATGCTCCATCACCCACTACATATTACGATATCAGCATGAACTACAACGACATTAAACCTTTTACTCAATAATTCCCTCTGTAGTACTACATAATTGCCAACATACTCCTCAATTGGCTTTACTATGACCCTTTTTAACTGGTTTGATCATCCAGTGGATTTAACTATTTACATCAGTAAACAAGATTTCCCGTGATGCTTTGCCTTAAATTGTACAATATCACATATTGGGTTATTTTAGTTGAAATCCACACTACCCCTGTAGAAGATTTTGAAAATATCTTCCACAGGGGGAGTATGATTTTCAAATGTAATTGGTCAGAGTTGATCATTTTGAAACCTATAATCCCCTTGTATTATGGCTTTACCTGTATCTTCCACAACTGGAGTGAGTATTTCAAATGGAAGTTACCCAATTGTCTATTCTATGTGATCTCTTGTGCACACAGATGGCATCACGACATGAGCGCCCTGCACGCTCACGGCATCACGCTGTGAGCAACCTACATGCGCAGGCTGCACTGTAATATACTTACAAGAAATGCGCTCACTATGTGATCATGTCCAGGTTGCGGATCCGAGTGCCGTGTAGAGACACGTTCTATTATGGATGCATATCCAAGGAGATCGTATTGATGTGGATCCCGCTCATGCGGGGTGGATGGGGAAGATATCGTCTTTTTTGACATTGCATATGGATTTTTGATAAATATTTCTTAATGTGTGATATGTTCTGAAACAATTTTTTTTTCATTCTAAATCTGTTGTGGTTAGAGAGTGAACCCCACTGTGTGGACTATTTTTTTTAAATTTCTTGCATAGCTAATGGTTAAAATACAAAGCCGGCTGATCTGGATCACTGGATGTAGGATGTACAAATCTGTTATAAAATAGTTATTGTTTAAATCTGGAATTTTAACAGCTTAGCAGCAAACTCCAAATGTTTTTGACCATATTTGCAGAAAGATTGGAAAAGGTTGCCAGAAAACTTTTAAATGGCAGGTTTTATAAAGTGTATATTAAGGGTATGAAACATTTTCATAACATTCAAAACATTGTTGCAAAATATACTAACATAATGTTAGTTAAATACTGATGAAACATTTGGTAAAGAATATTTACACAAAATATTTTGCAATAACATTTTGACAACATTTTAAAAATGTGTGTTTTCTTACAAAACGTTTTGAAACAACGATCTTTATAAAACCTGACATTTAATGTTATTAAAACATTTTTACCAAAACCAAAACCCAAAATATAACTTGTTAAAATGTTTTGCTGGGTTATGTGCTGGTTATCTAGGCTCTGGAACTAGGTACTATAGGAAGGCAATGATTCTCTTTTGAAGGATTTAACCATCTCATAACAGGTTGAGTGCCGGCATTTTTACAAAATTAAAAATTTGAATGCAGAATAATTGAAATAATATCAAAATTTTAGCTTTTCACTGTATGAATTCATTTTAAAACCACATTCATTGGAGTACAGACATGCCTAGTATTGGTTCAGTATATCTTAAAGTAATCCTGTTACATTTACAAATTCAAGTTTTCAATGATGGATGATTTGTGTAAAACCCCATAGCTGTGTGTGAAGCAATAATGTGCAGTCACACACAAACTCACTACAATATGCAATATTAGCATTGAGTACTGGGACCCAACTACTAGCTAGCGAGCTAGCGCATCCATGGTTATACATCTTATGCTATTACCTGGCTAGCTAGCTTGCCTGTCTTGGTTACCATATCAGCAGCACACCTGTATGACGTCTGTAAGCCATGTAATAATGCACGGGCCTCCTTTACTGAACAGACCAGGGTAGTTACAGTGTGTTCCAGGACTAAATGAGTGGGTTGAATAACAAGGTCCCTCTTCACTGTGAGGTACTCACTATGTAATTTGTAAATGTTGAGTATGTAATGAAAACATGGTCTCAACACATACAAATGTTATAGTGTGTTCCATGACTAAATGAGAAAAATCCTTGGGTACTCCTTGGGTACTCCCTGTGTACGCATCCGGGACTAAATGAGTGGGTGAATAACAAGGTCCCTCTTCATTCACTGTGAGGTACTCACTATGTAATTTGTAAATGTTGAGTATGTAATGAAAGCATGGTCTCCACACATAAGAATGTTATAGTGTGTTCCATGACTAAATGAGAAAAATGAGATACTCCCTGTGTACGCATTTGTAACTATGGTTGATCGTAGTAGTGTAATAATTATTATGTTCCATACAGTGCTATGGTGTAAATGAGTGCAATATCTCTTACAATTATGACAGTGCTTATTTCCTTTGTTCACAAGCTCTTTTGTCATGGAATAATGCACATCGCTAAAGCTAATTAGGGACTCTCTTTATAACTAAGTTATATTATTTTGCTGTGATTACATCCCTTTGCAGAGTAACAACCACAATCAGAACCAGAACAGGTCTCTTAACATAAAGAGAGTTGGTTGTATGCTATAGCTATAGTATGTTCCATATTTTAATGGGCAAAGTTATCCGCTGTCGAACGTAGTATACATCCATGCTGTCTTCAGTAAACAACCATTTGCTATCTTCAGTAGATAACTAACTATATGGGGTCTTCAGTAGATAACCATTTGCTATCTTCAGTAGATAGCTATATGCTGTCTTCAGCAGACAACCATTTGCCCTCTTCAGTATAGATAGCTATATATGTACATCCATATCAAAAGGATGCACTTTTCGGCTGCTACACGTGTCTCATTTCACATAATAGCTAGGAATAAATACCAGACTCATCTCAAGTGGACGTCACTTCAAATCATCCCCAGGTCACATGGTTTAGGAATATGTTCTCTGTAGTAGACAAACATTTCCTTGGATAGCTTTAAGTTGTCTTAATTAATGGATAACAATCTATTGTCTCTAGAAATCACAGAGCATAATATAAATGGGGCTTTATGGTAGATATCCATAGATATCTATCTGCTATCTTCAGTAGATCTGCTATCTTCAGTAGATAGCAATAACAATATGATACCTTTGTAGATGTTTTGCCTTGGCAGTTATCCACTCTTCAGTGGATAAATATCTATCCTAGGTCAGTGGACTATTGCAGGGATATCACTTGCAAGTACTGCCATTGTACATCAGTACACCTGTATATTACAGATCACTGTAATAATGCATATAGGTCTCACAGAATAGACTGGGTTAGTTACAGTGTGTTCCATGACTAAAATGTCTTGGGTTTTGTTTATACAAATATATTACACTATGAGGTACTGCTAGTGCACAATACACTTACAGATATTCACCAAGTAAAAATAAACAGGCCTCATGTCATTCATGTGTATAACAGGTTTAAATAGCTAGCTATAGCGTGTTCCAGGGTTTGTCTTTGGTTTACAATTAAACAATTATTTGTATGTACCCCAAGTGTGAATTGATGTCGGTAACAAGACAAGTCTTGTTTGTTTTTATAACAAACTAACTGTAGCTCATCTACCCATCCAGTTAGTCTGGAGAGAGTCTGTCTCTCACTCCTCGTCTAAATCCCCGCTGGAGTGAGTATAAGCAAGGGGTTGATTGCTTGCTAAGCCCAGTGAAGCCCTGAGGATTCTAGGGTTAATATCCCAGCAACCTGACTGAAAGAGAGAGAGAGTAGAGAGATGATAACTGTTAATGTTTAGAACAACAGGATAGGCTGCCCCTCTGTTCATTATGTAATGAACTCTCTGTACGCGGTTGTTGACTGCAGACGACATGTTATAATTTCAGAATTGTAAATTATCATGACCATATTTGGAATCGGCATGAAAAATGCATTAAAATGAGTACAAACAAGCCTAGTATTGGTTCAGTGATTCTGTAGATAACTCTTGATATTTTGAGAAAATATCTCCAAACTTTGACTTCTTATGTTGAAGCCTATGGCTAGCATGCAGATACAGAGCATTAAATGTCACATACAGGTGGAGTTGTATGACTAGCTCGACTGTAGTTGTAGTCAACTCACAACTGTTAGCAGTATTTACACTACAAATTGTTTTACATCCATGTGAATGTTGCTAATGGTATATATTTATGTTCATTTACGAGCCAAAATTAACAGTATTTTCAGGTTAAATATACATTGCTTGTACCATCCATTCTTCTGACCATATTTCAATGTATCATGCAATTTCGGCACTAGCTTAAGTTGAGCTTGTTAGTCAGATATAAGCTGCAAATAGTCATCAAAATCTGACTATTTGATGTTGACTAGTGGACTTCTATAAAAGCTACAGTAATGCAACCCTAATGTTTACAACAACAGTATAGGACTGGCCTTTCTCTACATTATGTAATTAAATGTCACAGGCAGGCTATCATCCAAGCACATCAAGTGTATTTTCTTACTGCGATGACCCACCGGGACAAGACTGAGATGGACCACTCTAATAAATCAAAATTGATTTACTTCGCTCGTAGTAGGTCCTGTGTCACAACCTGGGGTACCTTTGTGTTACATAGTAAAAAAATGAAATGGTTCATACATTTTACCTACACATCTCATTTGAAGTGGTTCATCCTTCTGAGCATTTTGACACCTTTTTTATGGAAATCGGTTAAAAAATGAGAGAGTGCGGGCAAAAACAATCACAAAGTAGGGAGGATGTAGCCCCACCTCTTTTTCCACATTTACAATCATTCTGAGCAAGTATTGGTCTTTTAAATGAACTTTTGTATTTATTCACTTGGTTTAGATGTCTGGGAGTTCATTTAGACATTTTTTTACTAGATTCAAATTTTTAAAGGGGGTTTTAAATCAAATTTACAATATGAATTCCTCCCCCTAATCCTCCTCCCCCTAATCCTCAGCCACCCTTGGCACATTTCATGCCAAACGTCCTAAGAAAATAATTGAAAAATATTTGAAAACGGGATAAAAACATGAGTAATATAAAATAAATTAGCCTCAATTTAAGACCTAATTGAATCTTCTAAGTGAAGGAATACTCAAGAGACAGTGTTTTGAAATCCAAACTGCACATCAAAATGTAACAAAGCCACCTTTTTGTGTACCCCAGTATATGGCACAGGATCAGTATCATTTGCAAAAAAGGGTCAGTCATGCACAGTTTCAGTTTCTCACTTAGTATAGAGCCTTATTTCCTTTCATTTAGGATGTGACCAAGTTGCTTGGTTTACATCGGGCTCTTCCTTTTGAAATTTGTCTCACTTCTGTGAAAGATTTTTTAAAACTCTTCCACAGAAGGAGTATGTTTATCAAATGGACATGGCTATTATTATTTTGAAGACCGCACTCCCCGTATATGGCTTTACCTACATCTTACACAACTGGAATGAGTATTTCAAAACAAAGTTACACTAAATGTCTATTCTATTTAAAAGACATACTCCCTCACTGGAAAACTTTGGCTAAATCTTCCACAGGGGGGTTTGGGATTTCAAATGGAATAGCCAATTACATGCAGACTATAAACATTCTCATCTGTCTGGACACAGTTCTTTAAACCCAATATGTTGGTACACCAACAGAATGACCCTCAAATGAGTTGGGTACAAAAACTCATCCCCTTACAAGTTGAGGCTGAACTTGGAGCTATAATTATTAAATGTGGCTACCAAACAATGCCATTGGAAATGAGGCTATTTTGGTCCATTGTTGCAAGTCTCAGAATTGTATTATGTGTGATTCACAAAATGTAATTCTAAAGGCTTTTGTATAATCAAATAAAACATTTTCTGCATGAAACAAGTGATTCAGCACAAAAAAAAAGAAAAAAAAGAAGAAGAAAAAAAAAAGAAAAAATGGTGAATATTGGACTTAACTAGAATTTCAAGAGATGTAACAAATGTATAATAAAAGAACAAAGTTGTTGCAAGTTGAAATTGAAAACAAGCAAACAGATGATATTTTTTGTTATTTTTTTGTGCAGGATCATAAATGTTCCCATTTTATCATGAATAATATCCAACAAAACCCATATATATTATATTAAAAATGAATACAGTATTGATAAAGCAACATATTTAGTTATAATCAGAAAAAAATTTCAATATTGATAAGACAAACATATGTATAGATAATCAATGTCTTGAATGAATTGTCGCGTCCCAGCGAGCAAGCAAGGTAATTGAGGTGCATCAGCAGTCACTAGAATCCACAACATGCTCATCTATCAGGGCACAGTTCTTTAACCCTAATACATTTGTACATTCATTGAATGACCTTTAAAAATTTGGGTACAAAAACTCACACTCTGCAACTTGAGGTCAAAGTTTGCACTAGGATTGTTTAATTGAGGTTATTGAACTATGCCACTGGGATGAGACAATCGTGGTTCATAGTGAGTAGTGTTTCTTCTATTGTCATTGCCGTAGCTTACGTCACCGGTGGCCTTCAGATGTGTTAATGTGCCTTGTCTTCAGGTCAAATTCTAATTGTGTCGTGCGGGACTATTGTTTGACAGAACACAACACATGAAATCTTTGGTTCGCGAGTAGTTTAATTTTGCTATCATAATAAGATGTCTAGGGGATGCAAAAAAATAATCTCTGCATCTTCTTAACGCATCATGATATGAATGTAAGACAGACAGGTTATAGTTGTACATACTTTATGCCATCTAAACATGTTTTTTTTTTCAAAACATGTTCATTGCATACCTGAAATACAAGTTTAAAAAAAAGTAAAATGCTGTATTTAATTAAATTAAGCCTTAATTAAATTAACCCAATGTCCACTGCTACAGTCTTTTTGCTATCAGAAGCAAGTTCTTCAAAAATTATTCTCTTTTTGTTTCTATTGTCTGAAATCTGATATAGATATATCATCAATTTTTTGTGAGGTTGTATTTCACTGTTGTCAAATTAATGCAAATATGAGATTTGTCATGGTTTTTAAGAAGAATCAGAAGATTGAAAATGGTAATTTTTGTTTGTGATAGCAAACAAAGGATGTTAGTGAGACATTGAACCTTTGAAGCGAACATGTTTGTAATCAGGTCCCTGGATACAAGTACCAGAAAATGAATGTATCCGATACTACGATGATGGCAGCTGATTTCTGTTGGATGTTCATCGGGTGCTCATGAACTTTGCTACTTTACATGTATTCTTATAAATTATGCACAGACTAATTAAGAAGACCACTACTGCGTAATCATTCTGTGATGGATGAGCTTAATGCTCTGTGTGCTAGCCATGCACTTCAATGGAAAAAGTTCCAAGTTTTGAAATATTTTCTCAAAATATCATGAGGTATCTTAAGAACTACTGAATCAATACTAGGCTTGTTTGTACTCATTTTAATGCATTTTTCATGCTGATTCCAAATATGGTCATGAAAATTTACATTTCTGAAATTTTTGAATTTTCAAAAAAAAATTGAAACTTGTCGTCTGCAGTCGACACCCGCGTGAAGAGAGTTAATAGTAAGCACAACAAAGGTGACCCAATTCAGTAAAGTGTGGTTTTTAACACTTTCATGCGTGATGGCTAAATGGCGAGCACTGAGGTCAATTATGTTATAGAATAACAAAAGTTAATATTTTGATTGTTTTTTGGGTGGTTTATTTTGTATGTTATAGAAACAAGGTTAAGTCATGTTGTGTTGCATATGACTTATTTAGCTAATCCGATGATGTGCATGTGTGAAGTGGCATGTGATACATTGCTTACCAAATGTGTGCAGTTATATCTTCAATATTTTGTTACTATAGCAGGCAAACAAATTTCTATTTTTAGCATGAAATTTCTATTATGTATTAAGGCTGAGTCATGCTTGATTGCAAGTGACTTATTTGTGTTGTTCTTTAGAGACAAAGACTATTATACTGGTTTCAGTTTTTATAGCAAGTTCAACTGAAGATAAGTAACAAATTCAGTCATTAAATTAAAAATACACATTTAGATATTTTTACTATGTACTGAAGATAGCAAAATTTAAAATTATGGTCAATTCAGTATTATATAGGCTATAACATATCACTTACCACACTGTATCCCATGTACTAAGATAGCACTTATTGTATCTTCTGCTTTCTACTGAAGATAGCATGCAAGTACATTAGATTACTATCTCCGGAAAATACTTTCTTCAAATTGTAAAAAATCCTACCATACAATATGGCATTTACAACAAGTAAATTTCTTACAATTGTAAATTTTGCTGTCTACTGAAGATAGCTATATATCCTATGTACCAAGATACCACTTATTATAACTTTTGCTGCACTACTGAATGAGAATATAACATACAAAATACATTAGATTACCATCTCAAAAAAAATCTCATTTTTCTTGTTCTTCTAATTGTTAAAACTGTACTATTCTAAATCTAGCATAAAATATGGCGATTTCTATCAATATTAAGATAGCACTCATTATAACTTTTGCTGTCTACTGAAGATAGCATGCAAGTACATTAGAATTAAATTGTTATCTCTGGAAAATGTTTTCTTCAAATTGTAAAAACCCCTACCATTCTAAATGTAGCATATAATATGGTGATTTCTATCAGTATAATTATTAAGATAGCACTCATAACTTTTGCTGTCTACTGAAGATAGCATGCAAGTACATTAGATTACTATCTGCAGAAAATGCTTTCTTCATTTTGTAAAAAACCCTAAATCTAGCATACAATATGATGATTTCTATCAGTATAAATAATTATTAAGATAGCACTCATAACTTTTGCTTTCTACTGAAGATAGCATGCAAGTACATTAGATTACTATCTCCAGAAAATGCTTTCTTCAAATTGTAAAAAACCCTACCATTCTATATGTACCATACAATGTGGTGCTTTCTATCAGTATACTTATTTGGATAGCACTATTGTAACTTTTGCTGTCTACTGAAGATAGCATAAATTAGATTACTATCTTTTGATAGTAGTTTGTTTTCCTTATTCTTCAAATTGTAAAAACTCTACCATCCTAAATCTTGCATACAATATGATGATTTCTCTCAGTATTCCAAATTTGTCCATATTATTTTCTCCAATATAATCATAGTAAATATCATGTTTATTTTAAAAATGTTATCCAAATTTCATACCGTTGGGTTATTGTAATGCCTAGTGTGGGTGTTGTTATTATGATGTCCGCTTGTTAACCAATAATAAGTAAATCCTTATCATGCTTATTGCATTTCATGCATAGGTCTAGATCTGTTATTATCACAGCATCCCTAGCTCCGAGGTACCTACAGTTGACTTGGCCTGGCACAAATTCAAAGCAAGGGGTATGATTATAACATTTATTGCTATTAACAGTGAATTTGGTTAAGTTATTCACTATATTAAATCCTATCATAATGCTTCGGTTCGTATGATTATTGGAAATTGAAGTTGATATACCCTATTGTCTGGAATAAACGCATGGGCTGTGTGATGGTTTTAAAGGGGTGTTTATCAGAGGCAAATTTTCAGGGGGAAAACTTAGATTCATTCGATTTTGCTTTCGATTCATTTCAGGGTTCAAATCAAATATGAGGGCACCCATAGAACAGGATATTATAGCGGTAAATACCACAAAATTACATCTGTAAGAGCATTTTAAGCAAGAATGTGATTTGCTTGGTGAAATTCTACCATAATGTGACAATGAACTGGATTTAATTTTAAGTTAGAATATGTTTTTGTCCATGCAATTTAGCAATTGTGACAAATAGGTCAAAATTGTGTCAGTAAGCTGATTCAGTATTCAGAGTACATCAGTACAATGCATCGTGTGTAAAATATGGGATGTAACATGGAATACAATAATAATACTCCCATCGATGGCTGTGAGAATGAACTTTAAACTGAGTGGAAATTTTGATGATTTTCTTTTTCATTTACAACATTGACACCTGTGAGGTAGGCTCAAATGATCTGTGTTTGTTTATGAAAGTTCTGTGGGGATGCTCAAATCTAATAATCGGTTTAAACATTTTTTTACAGTTTTTTTTTAAAAGTGCGAAGTTGAAATACTGTGTGAATCAAGCTGCAATATCCCCAACAGATTGATACCCACAATGCACCAAACAGGCTTATAGTCAATATACATTGAAGGATGATGAACTGAAATCCTTCACCTTCCGTGTGATGATAAAAATAGTTATGGGATCAAAATCAATTTATGTTATTCCAATTTTGAACTTTTTCCTCGAAGCAAATACTTTGATAGTGCTTTTGGCTAATTGAATTGAGTTCATGCATGTCAGTTTGCATATTTATCTGATTGAAGAATTGTCCTGTAGTGATATTTTGTGGGGACACCATTTTCTTTTACATAAGGAAGTCCAAAATCTTGTTGTGTAATTGGTTGTGTGCAGAGAGCTTGAGGCTAATTGAGTTTAAGATTCATGCATGTCCAGAGGAGTATTATCTGATTTAGTTATCATGCATGTTCCCTTTAGAATGCAAAGCCTCTTGGCCTCGAACTATATTTGATTTGTATAAAATGGCACGATATGATTTAAAATGCAATTATGACATGCAGGTTTATTTTAGATGAACAAATGCCAGGTTGACAAGAAGAAAAGTGGTTGTTCTATTTTACATGCTATATGTGACCTGCTCCCACAAAATTAGTGTAAAGTTGCAAAGATGTAACTTTTCCGGATTTATGCGGAAATTCAGATGTGGGGCTATAAATTTTAAAAATCAGATTTTTGTAAAATTTGTTTTTGCATTTTTTTATTTTTGCTAATTGTTCCGATCTATCGATGCGAAACTTATGGAGCTGATCCTTTCTGTGATGGTTTTATTTTAAGTTGATTAAGTGCTTGCACTGATCTCAAAGTGCGCAATTTAGAATGATTTATGGAATGATTTGGGGCATCGTCATCAGTATCTGTATTAAGTGTGCTGCACTGTGGGTCTGGCAGCACACTCTACAGTCTGTCCACATAGAAGTACAAAGTAAATAGACCTCGGAAACTGGAGGTATGAGAATGCAATGCTTCTTTGGCGCCCCAACTGCTGCGCGATTTGTACTTGCCGAGCGCACCACGCTCTTTACGCGTCTCGTCGTGTTCGCGTGTGACGCAAAGCATCGAGCCCCGATGCCACAGATTTGGTTTGTACTTCTATGTGGACAGACTGTAAAGATCATCACTTTGAGGTTGGATCACAGCATAGGAAGCTCAAGAAATCCAATGATTTTTATAAACTCATTAAGTACGTAATAATGTTACGTTATTAAGTGGGTGTATGTTTTTGTTTAGTAGTTCAATATTGAAAGTATGTTTCCTTTCTCATTAACAAGTGGGAGTATGTCACATTCATAGGTGTTAAGAATAATACCAGATGGGACATGATTTAATGAATTAAATTTTAGAAGAGATAAATTATGTCAAGTATGGTAACAGATGTTGAGGAATTAATGTGTTGGTATTAATGTGCTGTTCCAGTTACAATACATACACCCCCTATGGAAGACATGATCTTAATCTCCCACACAGGGAGTGTGGATTTCAAATGGTGTTACCTGAGTGGGTTACTCCATTTGAAACTCGCAACCCCTGTGTGGGCGATTAAGGCCATGTCTTCCATAGGGGATGTAAGGATTTCAACTGGAATAACCAAATGGAATGAAGTTGTAACATAGTGAGTAACAAAGGAATGATGTATACCAAAAAAAACCCAGAGAAATGTAATATTTTTAAAAAATACTTCAAAAGAGGGTTGTATTATAGTATTCATGTCAGTTATGATCATAGTGACTATAAATAATTTTAAATTGGTAAGTGCCGTTTCGATGTGATGGGATCACATATGACTGACATAGTATAAAATAAAGCCATCATTTTTCCGTGTTCTACTTTTGAAATTCCGTTTTGTCAATATATCCGTGTTTTTTTCCGTTTTCTTTTGTCATTCTGTGATTTGTCTGTTTTACCATGTTTTATCCATTTTAGAAGCAGTTTAAGACAGATCATATTGCAAACTTTACTGTACTTTTTATTTTATTGAAAACAACAACAGACACACATTTTTTTATTTTTTTATTTGTGTTTTATTCACTTTTTTCAATTATAATTTTTCCAACTACATGAACTCCTGTTTTCTGTTTTCAACTTCCAATTCCATGAAATTTTTTCTGTATCACAGAAAACTAACAGCTCCAGTGTAAACCTGATAAAATAAGCCTTTAAATATAAGGTTTTCTGGGAATAATTACCTTCTGTTGACAACTTGCATACATATTTTTTCTGAATTTGATCAAAATAAGATTTTCAAACTGGAGACTAGCTCATACACATTTATTGAATACCAAATTACATCAGATAAGAAGCCCTTCAAAAAGTAATCAAATAAAAGCAGTTTTGTGTCATCATACGCCAGTGAAAATAAGAGTACGTACTTGTGGCCATGCATGTAATCACGTTTTATAGGAGAATATTGGCATTTATAGACAGTAGTATAAGGTTCAACCTTGTCCTTTAGTATTCACTGTACACCAAAAATAGTTATTAAAGAGGAAGCCTCGCTTGAGCAGTTCTCCTGGGGTGAACCAAACCGGCATGGTTATCAAATGAATCTGTAGCAAGGTTATCTCTGAATTTGACAGAGTGCTTATTGATGTTTTAACGTTATTGCATTGCATCAATTAGCCCCTGTCAAATTCAGAAATATCCTTGTCATTGATTAATTTGATAACCAGGCAGATTTGGTCACCCCAGAAGAACGGCTCTGGAGGGGCTTCCTCTATAAAGCCATAGTTCAATGATATCCAATCAACAGTCAGAGCTCAACTTGACCTCAAAGTGTGAAGTATGATTTTTTGTACCCAGTGTGTTCGGAGGTCATTTCGCAAGTGTACAAATGGTTGAGATTAAAGAACTGTGCATTAGCAGGTGAGGTTGTTGAATATCTTATATGGATATGCCTTCCTCAAGGCAGTATCAAAGTAAAATCAAATTTTGTAATAATCTTAAAAACTGGTCATTTTTGCAGGAATCTGTGGTGCTAGGTAGGATAATTTCCTTGTGTCAATTCCTTTGTAAAAATTTATATTTTTATACCCTTATCATCATCAAGCTTAGAGATACAACACAAAATAAATAACATATCTAAATTACTGCATTGAGGAGGCATACGGACTATAGTACTTAAGGCATGCTCAGATGATCATAGAATTTGTCGTTGATAGCAGAGATGTAAGACTTCTGGAAATTTCTGGAATTCCGGATATGGGGCAAAAAAAAAAATTCCAGAAATATAAAAAAAAAAAAGAATTTTTTTTTTTTTTACATTTTCGGAATTGGATGATGATAATTTGTCATAAAAGAGCAAAAAAAAAAAAAAAAAAATTTATGGACCCTGTTGCACGCCTCGCCTTTGGCTCGGCTGCTCGCATGATTTTCAGGAAGTGGATCATTACCTCACTTCATCTCTGTAATAGGTGTACTTGAGAATTGCAATTCCTAGTCAATCCCCGACTGTGTCTCCATGCTACACTATTGAAGACTAGAATCCTGGAGTTATGTGACGCCTACTTTGGAATTACAACCGGAGGCTTACTGTGACCTCTCTAGTAGTGAGCCAAATTAAACAATATTAAATATAATTAAACCATGGACATAGGTTATGCGCAACACTCGATAATCGCAATATGACCTATTCACATGGCAGAAGCACTTGTGGAGGACTACTTGAGGATCACTCTGCGAAACTGCAAAATTCTTTCAATTTAGGGACAAAAGTAGGGATTCAATTCCTCGAGACAGTTCAAACGGCAGATTTCCCCAAGTTTTTGTTTGAGACGCCCTTCATGTGAAGAATTGAAAATTCCTTACACTATGGACCACAATGGCCTCATCCCAATGGCACAGTTCAATAACCTCAATAAAACAAAAGAAGTACAAAATTTGACCTCAAGTTGGAGAGAGTATGAGCTTTTGTACCCGAATTTTCGAAGGTCATTTAATGAATGTACAAATGTATTAGGGTTAAAGAATTGTGCCCTGATAGATGAGCATGTTGTGGATCCTAGTGTTACAGTAGCCATGATCCAGACAGATAACCAAACTTGATATCAGTTTATGACACTGTATGAATGATAACTTGGCATAAAGTAACAAAATGTGCAAACAAAGTGAGAAATTTGATGGATTGAAATCTGATAAAATGATTTTTCCTGGCTTTGAAAAGGTCATTCGGCTTGTTTGAAAAGGTTGATCTTAGTATTGATGCATGGATAATGGAGAGGGGTACTCTGTAGAAAAAAATAGATGCCACTTTGCTAGTACTTTGGGTCACATTTTTAACTCCTATTTATAACCAAGGGGCTTTGTTTGGCCCCCACAAATATGTGGGGTTTATGTTATCGCCCAAATGGTTGCCTGCCTGGTTGGCTGTCTGGGCGGAAGCAAAACCATTTTAATCTACTGTGCAGCTCCATTATTTTGTTTTCAGAATCTTGCATCCTATACCTTAGTCCGGGACCTTATTGTATAACCTAGCTGCATAAGGCTCTTTATTCTGAAAACACAATAATGATAAAATTGGATGTATTTTTAATAAAAATACATGAATTTATCAGTCTCGCTAGAGTTTTCAAATATCGGGCTCGACTACGTTGTGAAACTCCAGCTCGACTGATACATTTATGTATCATGCTCATTGCATTAAATATTTATATCAAACTTGGTATGTTGATAAGATATGGTGGCCTGAGCTTGTGCTGTATAGTTTTTTGTCATGTAACATTTATTTGCATATTTATGAATATTAATGAGCTTATTTGCATATTTTGCTTCAATTGCATATTCTTTGTAATTACAAACCTTTGGTGTGGGTGCCCAACTTAATTATGAATCATGTAATTCTCGCGATTCCAAATACAGCGCGCCACCTACGATCACGCCTGGCTGATCTACTTCGCGCAGAGCATCATGGGTAAAAGTCGACATCCATGACGCGTCGACGATGAACCATCGACCCTGGAAACGGAAACGAGTGTTGCTGTCGATTTATACTCAACCATTTGTTTATTTTTTTCTTTTCATTGCTGTCTCCTTTTTAAAGTTAATTTCGACAGTCATGGTTTAGGCCTACCTCTGTGAATGTTCAGAGTGTTAGGCCTATAGTATTCCCACACAAATGGGCATCAATTAAACCCTTATTTTCAAACTTTTCCGAACCCGAGGCACCGGCAATAGACTTGATTTAAAAAAAATATGATTGGGGATACTTAGACCCTCATGCATATATCCTTTTAAAAAAACACCAATTTTGTTTTAAGTAAAGTAGGCTTACTCTTATGCAATATTTAAAATAACGAAATATTCAATATTTTAACAGCATGAACAGCGTAAAGCATTTACTTTTTTTTAATACGATTAAAACGTTTTCGAATTTCAAATGTAGGCCTACTCTTCTCCTATTCAACTATCTAACTCGATGTCAAAAATGTTGATGTCTCTGATCGACCATCTAGGCCTATAGGCCTAAACCCGATGTCAAAATGTCGATTTTCGAGTTTGGGTAGGCCTGTAATAGCAATGCTTTTGATGCAAGACAATTTCAAACAGGAAATTTAATCTAAAACGCAAATTCGTGCCTTTTTTATTTCTTGTTTGGATAACTTTTCCCATTTAATACCATCATGCATGATACATGATTAAGATAAAAGCTTTTGGTTTTCATGAATGTTTTGAACGATTGTCTTATTTTTATTTTTTTTCCTAACCTAGGCCTAATACTAATAGATGTTTTACATTTAATAACCTTTTCACGAACTTGAACTTTTCTATGAATTAATTGTTTTAAAGCATTTTTCGTGTGACGTTTTGAAACGCTCTTTCTATATAGGTAAACAAAACACTTTGGCCCCAATGTATAATGTCGGGAGAAAATAATATATAGGCCTAGGCCTACTTGCACTATTAAATAAACCTGTTAATTTTTAAAATAAACTCTCGTGGTGCAATTCTGTCAACAAAATTACATAGGCTAATGAATCGGGGCTGGGGCTCAGCCCCTCAATAAATTTGGTGCGGCTCGAATACCCTTCTCTATAGGCACGCTTTTCATTTTCATTTAGACCTATAATGCCTCCAAATTACATTGTTAAGCATGTTAAGTTATCTTGTTTTTGTCAAAAACATCAACTGCAAATTGTCCCTTTTTTTGTATAGTAGGCCTATGCTTCACCGTAAATCGGTGTGTATGTGTGGGGTGTCCCGGTTCGCCCCTTCAGTCTCAAATGAAGCAGGCCTAAACAACGCGTTCACCCCTCCAATAAAGCCCATCCCCAGATTTGACCTCTTAATTTTGTAGGTTGAGGCCTTGATCCATGGACCTGATCCATTATTTAATATGCAAGAAATGTTGTCCCTCCTCAATTTAAACCTTTCCAATTTGGCCAAAGTCCACAATGCCGTAAAGGTTGGGCTACACTACAGTAACAGTGTTGACTTATAATTTCATGAGAAAGAAAAGAAAATGGGAAAGAGTTTAATCTTTCCCATTTTCTTTTTCTTTTAAAAACACGATAGGCCTAGGCCTAGGTGTTTAAAATTGTCCAATTGAATATTTAGTCGAAAAAGTTATTGATTTTTCAATGTTGTGCCGAGTGCCGACCGATATTGACTAAAAGAAACTCATTCCAACCAACGTGTGCTATTTGGGAGTAGGGCTAGGCCTACATTAAGAGTTCATTTCCTTGGGTTATGAATTATTAAAGGGGAAAGATGAAATAAAGATGGCATGACATGCAAGAAAGCGGAAGTAAAAATAAAATATGAAAAAGAAACATGAATTAATATTAAAATCAGGCATGACAATTGTCAAATTTAAAACTTAATTGTGACACGATCTGGTCCATGGGGGCCAAAGGAGGCATTTTTGACAATTGAGTTACTGTAATTATTAGTACATTACACGCATAATAGGCTATCATTTACTGAAAACAAAGGTCTAGCATACTTGGTTCTAAAGTTATGAAGTTTTTTCATGCCCATTTTCTGGATATGCCTTAAAATAACGATCTTTTAAAATTCATGTACTCTTTTGCAGTTTGAAACTTTCTTCATCTTTATTATAACGCTAGAACTCTATGAGGTATTGTTGAACTTATGCATTAAAGTCTCAAATTGAAATATTAACAAAAAAATAAAATGTTATTTTTATGCGGTAGGTTATGCCTACAAAGTATTTTTATTATGATCGTAATTTTTTAATGTTTGATAGTAAAATATAATTAAAAATACAAATTTAGGCTAAAAATAAAATAAGGACAAATCAAACAATTACAATAATAACAAAAGCGGCAATGTTTATACATATAGCCTAAATGAGACATTAAGAATCTGTTTTAAAATTTACTTGGATTTCTTTGCTGTAGGCCTATCCCGCGCGGCGGGCCGCTAGCGAATTCGTGCAAAAAAAACATTTTTAGAAAATGTAGGCCGATTACAAAAACGCACCACCTAGTATGGATGTTTTTAAGTATGCTGGTGTTATATTATTATCATATTGAACAAACAATAAATTCAGAAAGAATTAAAACAATTTATTCTAATAACCGAAATAAAACCTACGCGTTTTCCATTAAAAAAAAAAAAGGACACTGAGGCCTAGGCATTGACTAGGCTCGCGCGTATCGGGCTGAAAAGCATAGTATAAGTTTAAAAACAAAAAAGGGCGGTTTTGGAAAATGTATAACAAAATGAAAACACCTAGTATCAACACACGGTTTGCGGGTTTTAGAAAAGGACATCTGTGAATATCAAACTGCAATATTTCACTTCAACACAGAAAATCTCAAAAAAATTCAAAAAGTACTATAAAACATTGTGTTTTAAGAGTAATAATCGCAAACATGGTTAGCTATGGTCGATGAAAAAGGTTGTCGACCCCAGACACGGGAAATGCCAATTTTCACTGCCGTCGTTGGTGGCGCGCTGTATTTGGAATCGCGTCAATTGTAGTTTTATGATGTTACTGTATGGATGGGTAGAAGTGGGTCATTTTTTTGGTTACTAGCACTATTGCAAAGTTCTAAAATTGCTACTATAAATATATGCCGATCTTTTTTACCCACTGGCTACCAGATTTTCTTCTTCAAATTTATTGTTATATTTTCTTTTATTTTCTGAATAGCATTGACAAGAAATAGAGAAGAATGAAATTAAAAAAGGGAAATTGATAGGTCAGGCATACCCTTATATAGCCGATAGATCAGGTAAACCCTTCAAGTTTCCACCACAAGAGCAAGTAAATATACCTCAATATAGAGCTCAACCGACTCTTAACAATGTCTAATCTTCACTTATTTGCCGACATGTTCCGTCACCTGTCATCGTGGCTAGGATATTAAGAGGAGGCATATACCATCATACTTGAAAGTCATACTTGAGCTTGAGTCTGAGACTTGCACTTGTCATAGTAGGCAAACATGATCTAAACAGGGTTATGTAACTTGAAATATGATATGGAATGAATATTATATCACTGGGTGTTAAGATTAGTATTGAATAATATTATTATTCTGTGAAGGGTTTGAAATCCAGGGATGGAACAACCCCTTGACCTTGTGGTTCAAGTTTGTCTTGTAATTCAACAATGGTGACTGACATTGGCTGGGTTATGTTACCTTTAAGCATGAAATAAGAGTATGTCAGCTATATTGGATGTTGTATTATGTCAATTTTTTGCTTCTTCTGAAAGGATACTATTCGTAATTGTTTTAGTCAAGGTAATCTAGTTTATGTAATTTGGAATCAACCCCAGGGGGTTACTTAGTACAAATGACCATACGGGGATGTGCCGCTAATATGGGTAGCATTTTCGGCCTTTTGTTATATCAATGACTCCTTTTTCTTAGCCAATTTTGGTTTATGAATGGGTCCTTTTTTAAATTTTTTTTGGAAAATTTCCAAAAAAAATTGGGAAAATTTATAAAAACTAAGACAATTTGGTTAAATTTGGCCGAAAAATTTGACTTTTGGTATATCAATGGGTCCAAATTTCTTGAAAAATTGGTATATTTATGGGCCCACTTTCAAATTCTCAGTGGCACGTCCCTACCAAAATCAAACAGTTTTACCTCTGTGTTCAGAATGTTCAATCATCACGACAAATCATAAACAAATCATTTTTTAATTTAATTGACAGGTGACTATAGATGCAAACTAGTATTTTGAATTCAGTCTCTGATTATAATAGTTGATTTTTTTAAGAAAACATGTTTATAAGCAAAGTAATATTTACCAGCCAGGTACCTGTTACATCAGAGTAAACCAATCGGTTCCATTAGTGTCCTATTTCCTATCAATTAACAACCGCAACTGAAGTAGATGATATGCATACTTGGGTTTCACTTCTGTGAGGCCATACTTGTTCCAAATACAAATGCCTTTTCCAACATATTCTTGCAAATTTAAATGGAAGTTTTATATTGTTTATATAGTCAAATAATACCTGATAACCCCTTGCAATTAAAAAATTCTTCAGGGAACATTTTGCGATGCCATCTGATTTCGGTTGTTTATTAAAATTAAAAAGGGTCTTTTTCAGATCAAAATAATCTGGTACTGACTCAGAAATATTTCAATTCCTATCGGGAATCATGATCACTCTGTTGTGGTGTTTCTAGATGTTTCCATTGTTTATGTTTCCTTTAATTTAAATATAAAGGATGGAAATAATATTCTAAAGAGTTTTCTAGAAAATGAAACCAGGATTAGATTGTATTTGTGGTACTTGCACAGCAAAGTATACCAATTCAAGATTGCTATCTACTGAAGATAGCAATTTAGTAAGTTTTAAATTTCTATTCTCATTTGCTTGTAATCTATATGAAATTAAAGACACATGTATTAAAATATAATTGGTTAATGCAGAATTATGCAAATTTAAACAATAGGTGATTAAAATGATAATAACTTGAAGAAAATTACAACTGTGACTGCAGTTAATATTATGTATGTGCGGGCGGTAATAACATTGCAATGATGCACAGTGCATGTGGCATAATAGGGAATATGGCCTCAGACTAATTGCCCTGTTTATATCTATGTCACTTGATTGCAGCGAGATGCTACAACCTTGAAGACATTCAATTATATTTTTCACATCAAATAATTTTGCTTATTTTTCTCACTACATAAACTTGTTAGACATACATACCAGATTTTGCTGTATATCTTCAGTTAATTTGCATATATATATTGAGAAACTATTAATGTGTTTTAATGTAGAAAGTTTGAAAATAGGTAGTGTAAATGTAAGCAATGCAAAAATTTGTAGTTGTTCATTTTGTAGCTAACAGTCTGGTAATAAGGTAGATAGCGCAAGTCAGACAGTAAATAATATAATGGTACCTTAATAACGGGATATTTTAGTGACGTTTTTATTTTTCTTGATTAATTTCAGAACCGCAAATTTAAAAACCAGTGAAAATTGTTTTTGACTCAAAGGCTTCAATGTTATTAAATCATTTCATATGGCGAATGAAAGAAACTGTACACTGTTTGGAACAGCTAAAATTGCGAAAAATTAAGACTGCAAAAATATCAGGCTGTATAGTATAGGGGCCTACCTGCTTGCATGACGTGACATTTGCAGAATTACCCTTTAACTGTTTATTTGTTTGTATTTTCACTTGAGTGAAGAAGCAGTGGTTTGTCATGGTGTAAAATCAAAATAGGAAACTATATGCTGAGTTTAACCTTGTGAATTGACTTGTATGATGTGAACGCTATAAGGGAAAATGAATTGCTGAGGTACTGCATGGGAAAGTATATGTAGTAATGCCTGCATGGGTTTTCAATTTGTTGATAAAATTACTTGAACCCCATAAGTACAACATGCTGATTGGTTATAAGAATGCTATTATGATTTATTGAACCAATCAGCAACATGGTAGGAATGATGGTAGGGCTGAAGAGGATTGAGCTGAAATATTTATAAGCTGTATTTTAATTGGTCACTCAGATGAATAGATCATGTAATTAACCAATCACAGGCTCTGTAAGTGCACAGAGGGTTAATCATTTATTCATTTTAACTACTACTTATATCATTAGCTTGTATATTTAAACTTCCACATTGGGGAGAATGTTATTATACCGTAATATCGGAACATTTTGATCTTTTATTCATTGTTTTTGTTTTCTGCAAATTTCCGATCATGGAAATGCTAAACAAGAGGAGAAACACTCTTTGTATTGATTTGTCCTTTGTTGTTGTTGTTGTTGTTGTTGTTGTTGTTGCTTGTTTTTATTTTGTTTTATTCTATTTTGTTTTCTATTGTTTTTCACTTTTTTTGGTTCTTGCTATCAAATTTGAAACATTTAAAATTGAAGACATTTATTTTTGTAAACATAAACATAGTATTGATAGTAATTAAATAATTAAAAATGTTATGAATCAGAAATCTTTAGTGCAAACTGTAATCACCTGAATGAGTAAAACATATATTTTACTGAGGTATTTTAGTCACGTATGCAAATAGGTTAGGGGAATACTACGTCTCTCACACTTGATTTGTCAATGGTCATTGCTAGAGGTAGAAAGAACAAAAAATAATGTCTTGAGGAAATCAGTTTTCAAGTGTGGAATTATTTTTACCAATTTTAATGTTTAGTGACCTGAGGAGGTAAATGGACTCTGTTGATACTGCTGTAGTATCACTAGGATCCACAACATGCTCATCTATCAGGGCACAGTTCTTTAACCCCAATACATATGCACATTCATTGAATGACCTTTGACAATTTGGGTACAAAAACTCATACTCTGCAACTTGAGGTCAAATTTTGCACCGTGATTGTTTAATTGAGGTTATTGAACTATGTCATTGGGATGAGGCCATTGTGGTTCATAGTGTATGAAATCAAAGAAATCTGGGGCAATTGGTTCAAGAAGCAATATGTGTAAATTTTTATCAAATTAGGCTTGACATACTTCTGGACCTTAACAGGACATACATTATATTTTATGTAATTAACACACATAGTACTCCATGCAGACCATCCCATCAAAGTTGCACCACTTTTAAATGCCATTTGGGCTATTCTAGTTGAAATCCATATACAATCCTTATGGAAGACATGACTCTAAATCTCCCACACAGGGAGTATGCATTTTAAATGGGGTTACCTGAATAGGTGACTCCATTTGAAATTTATGCCTCCTGTGTTGGAGAGATTTAGGTCGTGTCTTCCATAGGGGGTGTATGGATTTCAACTGGATCAGCCTATTTCATTGCACTTGGAGCATGAAAGCTCATGAAATTTGTTTCAAAAATTGAAATAGAATAGTCTAGAATAACCCTTGAGTTAAAATGACAGACACCTGTTGCTATGGTTACTGTAGTTGTAGTATTATTAAGAACATTATTATTTTGCATGTGAGGTGTCAGACTTTCTTTAATAAACAAGATTAATGCTCTGCGTGCTAGCCATGCGCTTCAACGGAAAAAGTTGAAGTTTTGAAATATTTTCTCAAAATATCAATAGCTATCTTAAGAACTACTGAACCAATGCTCTAAGGCTTGTTTGTACTCATTTTAATGTATTTTTCATGCTGATTCCAAATATGGTCATGACAATTTACATTTCTGAAAATTTTTAATTAAAAGAATATTGAAAGATGTTGTCTGCAGTCGACACCACATGAAGAGAATTAAGTAAGTACCTTCTGAAAATGACTTATCCTACAGACTACGAATGCTAATAATTATTGTTCAATTACACGCTGAAGACATGGACAGTTTGTAAGTGTTTTTGTTGGAATCACATCAACCACAGAATAAGATGTCTGGTATAACTGGTTCAAGAGACATACTAAGGCGATATAAACTAGTTTCATCTTCCTGTTTGCAGGGGGCGCTTCCTAGCAGTCTCCGCTACAGCCGAATCTTTATACACTTTTAATGTATTTTCTTTATGTTATGTGATAAACAAGGATAGTTGAAGCAATTTGTGCTCAAAGAGCACAGACAGATTATGTTTGGTCATAAACTGGAATACAAATTGATCTCGCATATAACATTCTATTTTTATTTATTAAAATTGTCCTAGTTGCATAAAATGTGTGACATTTAAGTTATTAATTTAAAGAACATTCCCAGCTATAGATTTATTGATCAGAAATGTGTGTCGGGTATTGACAAAACTTGTTGCTCCTGTTGTTCTCTCTGCCCACACAATTTTGGCTGTCTCTGCTTATTGCCAATTATAGAAAACAAAAGCGCATCATACTTACAAGTTTTCATCAATATAATTATGCAATAGCATTTTCTTGTGATGTCTGCCGGCCGCCAATAAACAGCAGTCTTTGCATTGGTCTGTTCTTGCCTTTTCAACACCCAAGAAATAAAATATGTAATCAGAGATTTCTAGCTGTTTACAAATAGGCATGGGAACGTTAAACGCATGTACCATTAAATGCACGCATTGATCCGTTAAACGTTTAGCAATTGCGGTAAACGTGTAACACACAAGTCATTTTCAACCTTCAATTTTCCATTCTCCAATGCTAATCAACAGTTGAAAGAAACAAAATCTGAAGAGGACCTTAATAATTTACATGAAACTTGCTCAAAACATTCATTTTTTAACACTAATACGTCGAAATAATGCATAGTTTCTGACATGTTTGGGCCGTTGACAATGCGAATTTTACCTTATGTACGGCGCCATTGGTACTAGCATATTCTGTTAGAAATTCTGGTTTTGTGAGGTGCACTGCACCTATCGTATATGTGACCATCCATCTCAAACCGCTCAGTAAAATCGGCAAATTGTATTTCGAAGTTACAGTCCAAAATGTGCATCAAGCTTGTATTCATAATGTACCCAATAATTGTCCTACAAGTTTCTCATTTCAGTCCAGTCCGCACATCAATCTTTAATCCTATTGTTGAAGAGGATAATAAGCTTATACTTATAGTAAACAGCTTTAGTCTTTGTTTGCTATGGATACTCTCTAAATGTAAAAGAGTGAAAAACTCACTCCCCAAAAGAGTGATTCACTTATCATGCTTATAAGACCACTCAAAAAAGAGTGAAATGTGTTTTTTTTTACTTTAAAACCACTCAAAATAGAGTGAAACTCACTCTAAAAGAGTGAATTTCAACTCGTTCAAGGAGTTAAATGCAGGACAACACATTTTTCGAGTTGTCCTTTATTTAACTCCTTGAAAGAGTTAAAATTCACTCTTTTAGAGTGGTTTTCACTCTATTTTGAGTGGCTTTAAAGTTTAAAAAGACATTTCACTCTTTTGAGTGGTCTTATAGGTGAATCACTCTTTTGGGGAGTGCGTTTTTCACTCTTTTACATTTAGAGAGTAAATCTTGTTCAAGTGGTGGGTTAACCAACAATTAACAATGAGAGGACATTCCTGAACCTCGTTGACTTGGGGATGATTTGAAGTGACCGCCAATTATCACAATTTAATATTTAATACCAGCGTGATGTAGAAAAAGAGAAATATTGTAGCACCAAAATAATGTACCCTTACTGAAGGAGCAAAGTTGAACAAGCCATAACTCCGCTTTTGGATATCGTTTGAAGTCAAATGATATATCATTGTAAATCTTATGATATATATTTTCTAAACACGGAAGAAAACAAAATTGACCAGGGGCCGACTTTATGAGCGTTTCGATGTGGATAGTCACATATTCATGAAATCTTGCCACCAGACGGGGCTGGATCAATGCGTGTTAATGCGATAAACGCACGCATCACTGAAGCATTAAACGTGTAGGAAAATAAACGGAATAACCCGTCCCTATTTACAAAACCATTTTATGATTATTGTTATCAGATTTTCAGCAAAGATAATCTACTGACATTGTCAGATAATATTTGGACCAGAAATTATTCACTGTCATTTGGTATCCAGGTAAAAGTAATGGGCTTCTGTAGTGCCTTCAAAGGGCAGCCCTGGACCCCCAGCCACTATCGCTCCGCTCGTTACGCTAGATTGGTCACTGGAATAGGCCTATTAAATTTCCTGCTTTTTTTTGGACCCAGTCTCTTGCAACCTTGTAAGGCCAAAAAAAAAGGTTTGTCTCAAAGCTTGCGGGCGAGAAAATCGCACGATTTGACAAAAAAGAAATGCGGATATTTTTTTAATTTCAAGTTTTTTTTTTTTTTTTTCCCAGACTTTTTTCTCAAAATACCATGAAAAAAGTCAGGGGGAAAAAAATTGCAACTTCGCATTTGTTTTTAAATTTCTCGTGAGCTTTGAGACAAACCTTTTTTTTTTTTGCCTAATAATTTGCATAAAATTTGTATTATATCGTGATTTCAAAAATCAAAATTATTTGATATCAGAATGCAATGGGGTACGGATGTGCTCAACGGTGGGTGACTGAGCCCTTAAAGTGCTCCAGATCTACTAATTCTGAAGGGAAAAAAAATACAGCTTGATGACTCAAAAGATATATCATGAAAGGTCAATGGACAGCTCATTTTTAACCCACTGTACCTAACCACGGTGTGAGGCTGAGATGTACCTTGGTGATAACATAGTGACAATATCATTAGTTTTCCCTAATATAGGTAGACAAAAACCTGTTACAATCAGTTATAGCCTACATTCAGTTGCCTACGTTCACAGAATCCACTCTTCAAGATCACACTCTCAACTTGGATGGTTATGTATAGAGCAATGCTTAGAGGATGCTTAGAGGATGTTGCCTGTGTCATTGTCTAGTCTTTGATGCAGACCATTCTCAGTGGTTATGTATAGAGCGATTGCTGAGAGGTTATTTCCTGTGTCATTGTGTAGTCTCTGACGCAGACCATCAGACAGAAATTTGTTTGCATATTGTTAGGTTTGTCACCAAACCATGATGAAATGAATCCTGTGTGGGTTCATATATCGTTCACCGGGAACCACATCGAGAGAGGCTTGTAGCAACTTGTAGCTTATGTAAAAGGGAACAGTTAAAGGAATAATGCAGCATTTTGTATCGCTTAGTATTTTACATGTTTTTTATGTTCCCTACATGGATTGAATTTGATCTGTTGTGAGAGGGCAACATGTTTGAAAACTTACAAGTGAATCCCTATACAAAGCCCTATAAAGCAGGCATAGTAATGAAATATTGCTGGGGCTTTTTAGGTTAGTGTATTTTATCTGTTTGGTAGGATAGAATAGTATACTAGAATTAACCCTGGGAAGATCACAAAACTCATGCTATAGGCCTATATACTATGGGAGTATGGGTATATACCCCAGGATACATTTGTACTAATTTCCCTATTATAACGTGCCCTCCATAATACATACTAACATGATAGGTGGCTTTGTGGTTGGTTTTCGTCTTTTCTTTTTGTTCTAGTAATGTCTTGCCTCTTCTCGGGATAACTGCCTTATTATATTGGCAATTTTACAAGGCTTGTACCTGTGTCAACTGATCTGTAATACATCAACCCTGGATTAAAATGTGAAAAATGGCAAAATGAGCGTAAAGTCGCAAATTGGTAGTTTTGAGACCTCCTGGCTGACTGAGTTGATGTTCTTTGTTTAATGCACACATGTACAAGCCAGTAGTATGTCCTTTGTGAATGCCCTATTGTGGATGTTGTTCACAAAGGACAGAATGCACAATTCACCAAGACATACTTCTTCTGGCTTGTACAGGTGCACATCAAACAAAGAACATCAATTTAGCAGCCAGGGGTCTCGTATCTCCCAACTTGCGACTTTACGCTCATTTCGTGGGAGCGGGTCACAATGTTTTTTAGCACAGGGTGTACATAGGGATTGTGGTACCTCAATATAAAGCAACATTATAAAGCAAAATTCATTTTTTAAAGCAACAGCATTTTGGGACACCCTGTACATGGTTTGTCTCCAGTAGTTTCTCAATACCCTGATTTAGGGTTTCTCTACCGGAAGTCAATTTGTGCCGAAATTCCTTCCCACAATGCAGTAAGCGTTTTGCATAACAATAGATACAGTTCGGGGTTATCGATCTCCTTTGTTATGCAATACACATATTGCATTGTGAGAAGCAATTTCGGCACAAATTGACTACCGGTAGGGAAACCCTAAATCCGCGTATTGAAGCTACAAGTGCTGGTTTGTTGTATATGGCATACCTCCACAAAGGTATATCTCTATTTCAGCACTTGCCTTTGTAAGCATGTGAATATATGAATACAAAACCCACCCAAGTCCATACGTTGGCCAAATTGAGTTAAGCATGGGAAATTGTTGCTATACATAGGGCTGTCATATGTATGAAAGAACAACTCAAATTCATCATCTCAGTCTATTGAGCATGTGAGAAATAGCATGTATGAAAGAACCACCCAATTCCGTGATTTGAGTCTTGTAACACATTGATTGAAATCCAGTATGTATAAAAGTCCACTTGTAACACATTCATTGCTGGAGAGTGTCTTTTGAAAAAAAATGGGTTTAATAAAGGAACGTGTGTGGTTTGTATTACATGGCAGAATGCTTATCAACATTATACATACCTGTGTGCTTTATTTTGTATTATCTTACTAGTGGTAATCTCATTCCAACGTTATTGTCTTTGTATATGATTCAAAAAACCACCCAAGTCCAAACTTTAAAATGAACCCTACAAAGTCCCTGAAATGCTAATCGTCATACTTTATACAGTTTAATCCACTCATTTGCACGTAAAACTTACCATATTGACCAGGTAAATCTAACTTAAGGAATTAAAATGATACACCGGTTTTTCTCTCAAAATCACTTCCGATGGACTTGGGTGGGTTTTGTATTCATGTATTCATTTGTATTGCCTATATATGTTTGCAACACCCTGTGGTATCTCCATTAGTACAAATCGCATCTTAGTGATGTGTATTTTGGAACACCCCATTAATGTTGTACCTCCATTGGCATATCTCCATTACAACTGATACTGCAGTATATCAGCCTTTGATGAGTATGTACAGATGTTATCATACTAAGTGTATAGTCAATACTACAGTTTGCTCCCATACTAGAAACAAGGATTGCGCTGGTTGCCTGGAGATATGTCACAAAAATTGCTTGTTTTCTACACGGTCACAGTGATATGCTCCAAACATGTTAAAAGCCTTTTTGTCTTTCCTTCCTTCTCAGATACAAGTTTAAATCTTGAAGTATATTATTCAAGTAGAAGTACCGTACAGTTCTTGAGTAATGGTTCCAAGTGTATTATACTTTGTAAATAAGCAAAATTCGTTATTTGTCATAAAAGGGAGAAGACCAGAAAAAGATGTAATGTAATTCAAAATATGAAAATAAATAAACAAGAAATTTACTAAATATAATGAGACTGCAAGATGAATGTTATCGTCACTGGGCCTTTTGGACCTTGAACATGGATAAAGCCTTGTAGGTGTAGACTTAATTGAAGAGGTTGCTTCATCCATGTTCAGGGGCAAAAAGTACATACAAGATTTTTCCCGCCCAGTGCCAAAAGCACATGCAGAAAACACCTCATATTTACTTTTGGCCCTTGAACATGGATTAAAGCCTTGTAGGTGTAGACTTTATATTGGATAGTTTGCTTCATCCATGTTCAGGGGCAAAAAGTACATACAAGGTGTTTCCTGAGTGATGCTATGTATTCTCTGCCTCAAACTACATTAAATAACCTTGCTATGATTTATTCGATCAAATTCTTAGAACTGCTTCAATATTATCATCTGCCAGCTCTTACTAAGAGCTAATAAAATATAAGAGCATCCTAGTACCGGTATAGCTTATGCATATATACAAATGATTTGGTTTTAAGATATGCACAGCATGTATGACAATATTTAGAATCTTTTGGAATCAATACATCATGTACAAGTTGAGGTTGAGTCAGCCTCAAGGAGCAATACTAACCTAATAACCCTCAGTATAAATCTTACATGCAATCTCATAACTTGATATAAAAAATTATATTTTCATAATCATTTCTCAAGTTGATAAAAAAGATTAATTTAAGGGAGTACATATGTGCTTAGTGTAGATAATTGCATATTAATAGTTGCCATAAATCTATCAATTTTGAGCAATTATGCAGTAGAAATTTGTAACAGTCTGACAGTTTAACAATAAAATTTAGAGTTGCACACAAAATGATAAAATATGGTGAAATGTTATCCCTGAGAAAAATACAACACATTTAACATTCCCAGTTATCGTCAAGGTTGTCGGCGCATCGAGCGAACTTAAATGTTGATTTATCAAATGCCGTACAGCTCTTATATTTTCACAGTCGAACAGATAAGAATTCTATTTTCTTAGACTAACAGATGACGGTAAAAGGAGCAGAACTATTTTCTTAGCCTGGTTTTGTGAGGATTACATTACATGTTACATACATGAGAAACACGTTGCAGATATGCATTTTCTCTGAGCAAACATTTACATTCAATTCTGGTTTGGTGTAGGTATAGTAATTGAAGTGCCTTTGACTAATTTTTAAAATATATAAGTATCAAATTTGCAGTTAAATGTCCATGGAAAAATATTTTGTGCATTTAATGATATATTTTTGATTCAAATGGTAAAATTGATAATAAAGTTAAATTTCACAAAATATCTGAAAGTAAGGAAAAAAAGAAGAAAATTTGGAATATATATCGAGCAAAACAGAAAAAGACATGGAATGTAAATGAAAAGACAAAAAGTATTATGATATGCATCAGTTGTTTACAAAAGGCTAATTACCAAATAAGTTTCTGGGAAGAAAGGGGATTTCCCTGTTGACCCTTCTTGGACATTGCCCCAGGACATGATCCAGGCCTTCAGGTCAGCATGGATCTTAACCTCACCTCAACCTGTTGGTGGGAGGAAAAGGAGGCATGGTGGCGCAGCGCGGTCTAAGACTTTGAGGTATCTTGAGGTTGTGGGCTCGAATCCCTGCAGCATCAACATGTTGTGCCTTAGGCAGGTGCTTTACCCCTATGGCCTCTCCCCACCCATGTGTACAACAAACCGTAAAGATTCGCTTAATGGCGCACATGAGCTCCCTCAACATAATTGGAATTTATTGCAAAAACTAAAAGTGCGTAGCGTAAAAACCCCACCAGCAAATATGAACACAGACCCTTAATTCTTGTTGGGATTTGCAGAGTAGGTAGCTCTCTGTTTGTACATGAAATGTACCCTAGGCCAAAGGAACCCATGTGCGCCATTAGGGGAATTTTTACGGTAGGTACCGGCAGGGGCGTAACCAGACCTGACCTTCCGGGGGGGCAAGATTGAAAAATTTCCCAATTCTTGACCAAAAGTCATGAGGCGGCTTGCAGCGGAGCGCTAAATGGAGTGGGGTCCAGGGGCCCAGCGGCTTAGGGGCCCTGGTGGGGTCCAGGGGCAAAGCCCCGGCAGGGGTCAAGTGAAGCTCCTGGTTTTTGGCATATTAGAAGCTAAAAAATCAGTGTTTCAGAGTACAAATTTCAAATTCCCTCTTTCTTTCCCTTTTCTCTTCTCCCTTCCCTTTTTCTCTTCTCCCTTCCCCCTTTTTCCCTCTTTTTTCTTTTCTTCTTTCCCCTTTCTCTTCTTCCCTCTTTTTTCCTTTTTTCTCTTCTCCTTCCCCTTTTTTCTTCCCTCTTTTTCTCTCCTTCCCCCCTTTTTCCCCTTCCCAATTTTTTGCTCTTCTTCCCAGTTTTTTTGTGTCTGGGGGGGCATCTTGCCCCCCCCGCCACCCCACTGGTTACGCCACTGGGTACCGGCTTAATTCAGTGCCAGGAAGATAACAGACTTGTTGTGGAAGAGGTGAAGCAATAATTGCACTGTGCAAAATAGGTTTGCAATCACAGGTATAGCATCACTTCTATTCATCCTTCCAACACTAGGATCTCAAACATCCTTAGGCCAAAAAAAAAAAAGGTTTGTCTCAAAGCTTGCCAAGACATTTCAAAAATCGCAAAATTTGGAAAAAAAAGAAATACGTTTTTGTTTTTTTTTTTCCAACAAATTTTTTTTATAGTTTTTCCGGGAAAAAAAAAAAGGCATTTCGCATTGTTTTCAAACCACTTGTGAGCTTTGAGACAAACCTTTTTTTTTGGCCTTATCTTATAGGTCATAATATGTTTGTACACTCATAGAATTACCTTTGAATATGCTGGATACAAAAACTCATACTCCACAACTTGATGTCAAATTTTGAGCTTTTATTGTGAAATGGTTGTTAATGAACTGTGTCGCAGGAAATGAGACTACTTGGCTTGTAGTGAATGAGCTATTCCAGTTGAAGTCCATACACCCCTTGTGAAAGACATAACCCTATTAATCTTCTACACAGGGACTATGAATTTCAAATGGGATTACCTGAATGGGTGACTCCATTTGAAATCTACACCCCTGTGTGGGAGATTTAGGTCAAGTGTTCCATAGGGGGTATATGGGTTTCATCTGGAATAGCCAAGCAACCAACCTGTGATAATGGAGTAATGGGATAGGAACTAGGGTCACACTAATTAGCTAATGATGATGAGTAATCAATTAACATGGTGACGTTAATTAATGATGAGTGTTTTCTGCACTAAGTGGTGCAATTAGTGATTTCACCAAAAAGAGCACTTCCTATTTTAGTGTTTGGGGTTTAACAAGTGAGCTTAGTTTAGATGCATTAGCTGTGACAGTTTGGATAGGTAACTATGCATGGTATAGGAAGAGTGGTACTTTCAATGCCACTTTGCTTGCTGGGTAGACTTATAGACATCATGCTTCTGTCTACTAATTGAAGGCAACAACACTACTTTCACAACAGGCAAGAGAGCCGTAGTATTTTAAGGATATTTGTCTCAGGAAACAGAAGTTTTGATGGGAATTTGAAATTGTAGTCTGTCAAAATAACAAAAGATACAGCAAAAATTAATGCTATACTGCAAGAGACACATTTGTGTCACCATTTCCAAAGAGGTTAAACTGAGAGAGTCTGTACTCTGTATGTAACACTATGGGGAATCTGCCATATTGAATTTATTTGCATGGGGGCCAAAATTATGTACCTGTGGTATTTAATGATGAAGGCTTGAAATTGAGCAAGAATTGACATCTTATGAAAGTTATGCTCTGGCTGCTCTGGGGAGAGATAAAAATTTGTTCAATTGACATCTTAACACAAAGGCATTACTAAATTGTGCATGTGCAGCACTTACCGCTCTTGCTAAAAATGCAGTTAGCAGTTGGCACAAGCATTACATCCATATCTTAAATGTGTGCTTAGTCCATTTGGCTTTCTCCAGACAGTGGTGTCCGCATGTGATACACACATGTTCAAAGGCGGTTCATCTGTAGTGCACGATGTGGTGCAAAGTGAACACGCTCTACAGATACACCGCCTCTGGACACACTATGGACCACAATAGCCTCTTCCCAATGGCATAGTCCAATAACCTCAATAACTTAATTGTAGTGCAAAATTTGACCTCAAGTTGCAGAGTATGAGTTTTTGTACCCAAATTTTCAAAGGTCATTCAATGAATGTAAAAATGTATTGAGGTTTAAGAACTGCGCCCCTGATAGATGAGCATGTTGTGGATCTTAGTGACACTGCTGTCTCAAGGAAGCCACATAGACTAAAGGATTAAGGAATTGCAATTTACCAAGTGAAACAATGGGAGGTACATTTTTTTTTATTCCTCCATTAGTGCCATGTAAAAATTATGGATTTTGAACGCTCCAAGTCTAAACTCATTGATAAAATCACATTTTCTCTGTCAATAGTTAAACCATGTCTTCAGCTAAAACTGCAACAATCCAATACTGCATTTCTTAGTACTCCCTGATTTTAGTATCATTGAAAGTACAACATACTAGTATTTAGGCTAGAAGATTTTAACCTTAAAACTGTTTTGTCTTTTTCTAGGTTAAGTTGACAAACTAACAAATTGAATCATTTATCACTTCAATTAGGGCACAGGGTTAATATCTATGTCATTGTCACATCCCCTGCCATTGTACTTTCTTACAGCGCAGGTGGATTCTTTCTCAGTTGCTTTCAAGAAGACAATTAAGCCAAAGGCACCAATTGCCAAATTGAGATCTGTGCAAAATTTGGAAGCAAAAAACAGTGAGATACATAAGAAATTAGGCATCATAAAAGCTTATAATTTTGCAACTAAGTATGGTATGGTCGTAAGGATTATAGCAATGGTATGCTTGGTTAATGGGCAGTTTGATGATGGTAATAACGCAGTTATGAAAATTACCTCCTTTGGCCCGATTGGAACCGATTGCATTACAAATTGTCTTGGATTCAGATAGAAACGCTTTGTGTTCACCGATGATAGTTGCATTTCATTGTGAGCAAGATACACTATGTTGAATGTTTAATGAGGTTCAATGTGCCGAATAACGTGCTCAACTGTAAATAATGCATTTCACTATTTGTCTACCTGAAAGTACAGTGATACTTGGAAAAGAGTCCAATGAACGGACCTGTCAGTAGCTATTATACTGTTAGTGTTAGGGATTGCGCGCAAGTGTCAGAACTACTCAAGTTTTGTGCGTTCATGGTTTAAAATTTGGTCATAAGACAGGGCTGTAACACTTTTTGAGAAATTTGTTATGTTTTTCTTTATATCTTTTTTTTTTTTTCAATTTGGGCATATATTTGCATTTTGGCCACCCCACATTTGTGGTAGCCGCCTTTTTCAACCACTGTACGGTCTTGTCATAAGACATTAATAATATGTGTTTTGTTTATTTATTTTTGTTGTTGACAGCTGTCTTTATTCTAAGTTTCCCAATACATAGTACTGTCATCTTAATGTACATTACGTTATTTATTTTTAGCATTATTAACATAAACATATTTCACATGTCAGTAACCAAGCAGTTGTTCAACTGCATGGCACACAGCAAAATGCATTGACACGGAACAGCTTCCTGGACCACATTCACAGGCAAATAATTGGCACCCAGCAAATGAAATCTGTGAGAATGCGTACAAGATCCTTACACAGGTGATAATTTCCAAAGAGTAAATGGAGTAGTGTGCAACGGGCTGTTTCTGCTTTTCACACACTTTCTTCAAGAAACAGGTTATCAGGCTGTGAATGTGGTCCAGTAAGCTGTTTCATGTCAGTGCATTTTGCTGTTGTGTCAGTTGGTCAACTGTTTGGTTACTGACCAGTGTTTAGAGTAGAGTATTGAATAATTCTTGTGCAATTTTCATACATTTTTATGGACAGGATTTTAAGATATGACCTTGTGAAAAATTATAAGTTTCTTTTTGAGCCCAGTTTATGTACATGTGTTTATTCATCATCCTTATTTGCACAATTCTAGTTTTCCTCTTGGAAAGTATGTCAAGTAGGATCAATTGATTGTTCCATAATTTCAATCAATCAACCATTTGATCAATCAATATATTTATTAATTGATCAATCAAATTGGTTGGTCAGTCTGTCTATCAATCAATTATTCAATTGATTGATTGACCAATTGATTACTTCATTAACCAATCAAGTAATATGTATAAATCAATAAATTAATCAATCATTCTATTGTTTTATTTCTCTCTCCAGTGAAACCAATAGACCGGATGGTGGGCTAATAATAGAATTATGGACCAAAGGCTTAATATGGGATACATTACTGGTATAGCATGGCTGCCCTCAGCCGGATCAAACATTCCAACGAGGTAAGGCCAGCTTTAATTACACTTTTAATTATAGAAGAGTCAATTTACATTTGAGCTAGACAAAATTGGAATACCAATGTTTTTGCTTGCTAGTGACTCTATAATCACCCTCCTGAATAACTAAAAAGGACAAAAGGCCAAGTGAAACCATTTGAGACTACTTTGATCAAAATTAGAGCATTTTTGATTTTTTTTACCCTTGTGGACAATGATGGAGAACAAAATTTGACATTTGAACTTTATACCAATAACTCAAGAACTGTACATCATAGATAGGTCAAACTATACTTTTTCTGAATCCTAATAATGAGAGGAATACACTTTTTGGATATATGCAAATTACAATTTCCCCTATGTCCATTCCAGAGTCACTAGCAAGCAAAACATTGGTGTTCCAAAGTTGTCTAGGTGCACCCATTATTTTACTTAAATTGACTTGACTCTTATAGAATCCAAAAGATGAACCAAAAGACATAGATTAAGATAGAAACACCTGCCAATCTGTGAGATACCGGTTTAGTATTGACCAGTTTGGTATTTGCAAATATCCTTTGCGAATAGTCCCAAATTCTTGTAACCATTTAGTCCATTTTCAATGTGATCGCTTTGAAAATCCATTGTCTTCAACACCCACACATGGTTTTTGTATAATTGCATTGGATGGCGAGCATGTGTGGTAGTTGCAAAGTGGGGACTGAGGGAGTCAGGCATATGTAATTGGTGTGTACACATTTGATGATTGAATGACATTGAAACACATCACATTAAGTAATTACCCCTAATTATAAGATGATGACTAAAAATTTTAAATTAGAAATAGCAAAAAGAAATCCAATTTTATTCTGCAATTTTTAATGTCTCATTTGTCTCAATAGCCCAAAATTTGTTGCCATGGTGACCCTTTGAATGAAAAGATGCAGATTTAAAAGTTGCTCCTTTAAATGCATTGAAAATGTGGCTTTTGTTGCTACAGTGTCTGATCATCACTGGTCACTTTGGGTGGGTCATCCTAGATCAGCCATATAGAGAATGTAATGGAACACGGACTTCAGTAGCTTTTTAATGCAACTTTTGAATTTGCATCTTTTTTCAGTCAAAAAGTCACCATGGCTACCAATTTTGAGCAATAAAGACAAATCATTATCAAAATTTGCAAAAGCTAAATTGGGTTTCTTTTTACTATATTTGAGTTTTTTGGCCCCCACACATATGTGGGGCTTATGTTATCATCCAGATGGTTGTCTGCCTGGTTGTTTGTTTGGCTGCCTGTCTGGGTGGAGGAGTAGCTCATTGTAGCCGAACTTTCTAGAAATATTTGAGCCAAGTTCCTTTACATGTATCACATGATTGTATTTTGACTAATAAGTAATTCACTCTATCATTAATCTACCGATTATTCTGCAGATGACTATAATGGAATATAATCCATCATTCCTAAGTAAATTTTCTGACCAATTTATATCAATCATATTTCAAACGTTTAAAAATGGAAAATATTGAATTCATATAAGGACATGGTTCCATTTTGATATGAAACATAAAAGGGCAAGGCTTTCATCATTTATCATGCTTGGAATTCAAATTTTAATTGGGAATCAATGCTTCATTCTATATGACAGCCTACTTAGTTATACCACGTGAATCCATTATACCTAAACTAGGTTGACATTATCATTTTGTCAATAGGTTCGACATTGTCAATAGTGTAATGGAATTGATAGGCCTAGCCTTTGTGCCAGTAAATGTCAGCCCTGTGATGTAAAGTTCAGATGGTACAGTCGGTGAGACTCTCTTTGAAATTTTCCACAGGATTTTTTTCCACAAGAAAATTCTTCCTTATAAAACATTACTTTATTTGAACATTTTTTCCATACTTCCATTTTCATTGCCTGCCCAGTAGCAATAAGCGATGTCAGTATAAAACCATGCCTTTTATGTGCATATCAATTTTTCTGATATCCAAAAATAGCACTAGAAGGCAAATGCTATAGAAATATGAAAGAAACAGAGTCCATTGAAGAGGAAAAAATGTGACTAGCGAACATGACTATGTATGATTAGCTAGTCAATATAGGGAGGAATGAACATTTTACTTTGTAGTTCACATAAGCCTATGAGGCAGTTGAGAGACGCCATTTGTAGGACATTGTAAAGCCTATAGCTGTAAGCCAGACAAGTTCAGAGGCAAAAGTCAATTTTTCATGTTTTTAGTGATTTATGCATCTTATCTGAAGGGTGCATTAATATTGATAACACTCTTTGTGGTTGCACAGCATTAAAGAGATGCGTGGATGTGACACAAAAAACAGAGAATGGTTTCAAAATGAGGTGCTATCACTTATGATTGGAATTGTGCTACATATTTGAAATAAGGCTAAATGTGGGACTTGCACGATGCTATTTTTGCCTCTTTGATATGTAACACATTGTCCATGTGTTGCAGATAGTGCAAACTATTCTTTTTTGCATTCTAAATTGCATTGAGTATAGACAGCAATTTGCTTCAAGCTTTAGAAAGATCGGACCAGCTTAATTTTTTTGACCCCAGTGCAACCTTAGCATCGACCTTAGATCTTATTTGTCACATGACTCCTCAATTTCTTGAATGTCCTGTACGCAGAACCCTGAAGAGAAAAGGATTCTAAAAAATTGATGAACCCAACATCCGTTCTTTCTGGCTTTTCCAGAACCCATTTCAGGTCTAAAATGGTTCTTTCTAACCTTTCCAGAACACTTTTCTGTTCTTTCAAGAACCATGTTAGGTTCCACATACATGGCAGATCAAGAATTGTTTAGGTTCTATTTTTTCAACAGTTTTTTAAGAGTGTAGGTGGTATAATTAATTTGCTAAGTAGTCTTTTAAATTAATTATAAGAAAATGAGTTGTTTTGCTATCATTCAGACAAACTTTGCCAAAAAACTATGAAATAGATATACGATCTAAAGAAGCTCATTTCAATAATTCATGTAACTAAAAGCTAAAAACCCACATAAATCCTTGTACTAATGAGGTTTATTGTATTGAAAACTCTATGTGTTGTTTGATTAAATGATCCTGGCAAAACACTCAAAGACATTTTTATGTCTAAGACCATTTACATAATGGTTTATCTTTCTGCTTTTTGCTTTCAACAAAAACCTAGAAATGAATTTTAATACTTTGAGAGTAGCAGTGACAAACACTCCTTCATGTTTTTGTGATAATCTCTTGCATAATTGAAGTCAAGTAATAGCTTGTGTTAAAAGGCATGGTGGGCTGTGTGTGGATTTAAAGGTGAAGGGCTTACATGGAAGATTCAAACCAAAAACATTAAGAGAACAGCCGTAGAAAATTATATCGGGGAGAATCCGTTAATCAATTCTCGCGCACAAACAAAGTTGTGTGAATCAAACTTGATTCTGGTGAACTTTTTATGTTACACAGCAAATATTGGGGGGGGGGGAATTAAATGATTCTCGCAAACAACTATTTGTTACAAGAATTTGATGCTCGTACCATGCAACAATATTCTAACCTTTGGAAAAGTATCTTTTTTGTTGTTTGGTTATCAGTGGCGTAACTAGGGGTTGTAGCGTCCAGGCCAAGGATACATAATGGTGCCCCCATTCTTGAAACAATTACGTGTGGAGTGCGCGAAAATACCACTAAGTAAGTTTGGTTATAATGAAGTTCAGTAAATTTTGGTCTTTAATTGATCTTTTAAATGAGTATTTGTGCTGAAATGCATGCAAAACATGCAAAATTTTTGAGTTTCATCACTTGGAGGAGGTGCAGAATTAGTGCAGAATTGGTAAATTTGGTACTCCCTAAAGGTGGCGCCCAGGGCACGTGCCCCTGCCCTCCCCCAACCGTCGCTACGCCACAGTTGGTTATTATGTTGTTTGCTTGTTTTAAACCCACACCCTACTGGGGAGGTTTGGTAAGATCTTCCTAATTGTTTTCCTGGTGGAGCCCACTGATATTTATTTACCTTTAACAAAATTGTTTTAGGGAGAGTGTGTTGATGCAGTGGTTGTTCCCTCGCCGTGCACCACTGAGGTCCCAGGTACAAGCCCCGGCTGTACCCAAGGACTGTATGTGCACTTGCTTTATCCCTGTCCATGCTTGCTCTCACAGGTTTTCTCCAGGATCCTCTGCTTCCTACTGTTTTCAAAATTACCCAAATCAAGGTGCATTTTTGGACTCCAAAATAACATATTCGTAATGTGTGATGTCTCTGAAAAAGGCTTGATTGGAAAGATGAAAAATGATCGGTCAAAATGGAGTTATGTGTTTTCCAGTGCAGTACCAATAAATAAATAAATATTATATAGGCTGATTGGACAAAATATCTTGGCTGTACTCTTGCAAAAAACAAAAACAAGTTGGTCTGCAATTTATATTTATTCTATCAATTTAATTCCAAAACATTCTTTTTAATCAAACTCACAAGGTAAAAAAACAACAGCAACATAAATGCAAAATAATACAACAAGAAATATTATTGAACATAAATCTAATATTGAACCGAGGAACTGAATGTAGGTCCATCGTTTTGTAATACTAGCAATATCATATAGCGCTCATAAAAACCACATCATAAAATATTGATAACGTGATATGAAGGCAAATCCCTATAAAATCTTATTCCTCAACAATTTGTACGAGAATATCATATACCCATTAAGCAGAAACCGCCGGTCATAGATATGGCATCTTATTTTGTAGTTCTAGAACAGTTGAGAGCTCTTACACAATTCATAAGCTTCTGTCGATTGTTTTGCCAGGCGAGGTGACGTGCATTCTCAAATTACCAAGGGTTCTTTGAAGCTTTATTTTAGGCTATTTATACATATCGGAATAATATCAATACCTGAAGACAGCTGGTATCAGAGACTAATTATATCGTTTGGTCATGAAGGAAAAAACTATCATGACCATAAACAGATCAGCGATAATTGTATGCATGATATTCATGTCTGGTAGCTTTATCATCCTATGGTCAATTTATTTTGCTAATGAAAGCTATGCATGATGACATACTCTATATGCCTTGTCAACATATAAGGATATACAGATCACGTAAATGTAAATGCAAATGCATTTTTGTGGCTTTTTGCGGATTTCTAAAGACTAGGAGCTAACTTTAATGGGACATGTTTGAAAATGTATTTTGTTGTGCATATATTTTAACTCTCTTCACGCGGGTGTCGACTGCAGACGACAAAGTTTCAAAAAAATTTTTAAATTCAAAAATTTCAGTAATGTAAATTTTCATGAACACATTTGGAAAAAGAATGAAAAATGCATTAAAATGAGTAGCAACAAGCCTAGTTTTGGTCCAGTAGTTCTTCAGATAGCCCTTGATATTTTGAGAAAATATTTCAAAACTTCAACTTTTTTCGTTGAAGCACATGGCTAGCACGCATATTATTTTGATAGATATTGCAGCTCATGCTCAAAACATCCATTTTTATGCACATAATAAAATAGTACTATTCAAATATGTGTAAATAACACTTTACTTCCCAAAATTGCTTTAGCAACATGATTTTACTGATATTAATTCTTGAATTACTGAAAAAGTAAATTGGCCAATTTCTCTGTGCGCAGGAGCTGTGAGGCATTCTCTTATCTTAAAATTTTATGATGGGATGTGAGCGTGTCATTTAGTTCTGTAAATTCAACTGGATAATGCTAATTGTTGTCAAGTTCTTTTCATAATGCACATTCGTGAAGTGCTAATAGACCAACATGTTAAAGTAACATCTGACCTGGTCATAATTCCCTTTTAAATAGTTGTGTTCACATTTTGAGTTACACCCAGCGTAAACTGATGCTAACATTGATCAAAATTCCACAAATATTTTCCCTACTCCTACCGCGTGTCCACACCTAGCCTACTCCTAGCACTACGCCGACTAGTTCCACCAAGCATTCACTTCTGGTCGGCGTAAACATGGCTACCACTTCCGGTGTTAGTGACGTTTATCAACCACGTGATATGTAATTTCTTAATTCTGACCAACAAAAGGTCAAACTTACTCCGGGTGCCAGGCGTAATCTGCATTCACATTGCAACTTACGCCTGGCGGAGGTTACACCCAGCTCGCTACTCCTGACTTTTGTCAGGAGTAAATCGTCGCACGTACGCCTGGCGGAACTTACGTTGACCATCGTTCACACTGCCACTACTCTGGCAGCGCCTACCGCTACTCCTAGCAACTTGCGCCGACCAAGTTCCGCCGGGCGTACGTCCGACAATGTGAACATGACTAATGAAAGCTTTGAGTAAAGCTAACATTAGGTGACATTTGACACTGGATGAACACTCCAATACATCAATAATTTTGTCCAGATTAAGTGGTTCAACTCTTTTACGTCATTACTTATTTGTGACATGGATTTGATTGGTTTGAATTTATTTCGTATGATTCAAACTTGAAAAGTAGATTATAAAGATGCACAAGAGTGCGATATTCCTTCAAATATGAAGAAAAATTTATAAAATGGTTAAAGGTATTTTGGGATGATCCAATAGAACCATCAGTGTAGCAATGTTTTTAATCATGTTAATTGGGGACAGTAACATTCCATCGCATTATGCCTGTTTATCAATATTCAAATTGGACTAAAATACATTGATCAATATTTCTATTTTGACTAAGCAGCTTATTTTATGGTGATCCTTAATTTTACTATCTAGTCCCAGGTGCTCATAATTGTCATTTTCATTTGAAATTATTAACGAAAGGTAAACAGACATTGATGCGAACTCGAACATGAGAGCAAATACGCAAATATTCGTGAAATTGGTAAATGAAACCATTTAAGTGAACTAAACGAGCCGTGAAAGTATGTTTAATTGACGTCTACTCATGGTAAAATGCCCTTTAACATTGGCAGGTTTCTGACATGTTCTGTCTCTGTCGATGCAACATTCGCAAATTGTAACAGCATTGAATGATGTGTTCTGTAATAAGCAAAACATATCCGGGGAAAAATACCACCATGTGCCAAGGAATACGATTTAATCGTCCTCTATGATATACCGTTGTGATGTACATGGTAAGTAAGTTGTATAATTAACAATGCTTATGTAGTTAACTATTAACATTTTGACAGGATGAAGTTCTAACAAGTTAATTGTGAATAGTGCTTAATTCATGTTTTGATTAATGTAGTCGATAAACATGTCGTGGAGTTTTCCCCTGGGTACATTGATTGATGCTGGGAGCTACACTATAATGATAGGAAAATATTGTTGTTTCACACTGTGACTAAAGGCTGATTAAGATTGAGGATACTGAATTTTGTACAGTACACCGATTTAATGACATCAAAAATGTTAAATGAGTGGGTCAACTGATAGAGGAGGTTTACACCCCCAGAGTCAGAAGATCCAAAGTTAACCCATTTCCAAACAAAGTGCCTTTTGGAGAACCATTTTGGTATAAAACAATCCTTTCTCATGATTATATTCATCATCATTGTTATGAAAAGAAAAGAACATTTTTAATTCAAGTATTTGAATGATTTTGATAAACTTGACAACAAAAGATATAGCGAGCCACCTGACACGCTACAGACAAAAGACGTGTGAAAGATGTAATAACAAAATGTGGTAATCACTATAAAAACCATTTTAATTCAAATTAAAATGTGTGCTGTTGTGCCATCTGTTGATAAATGGATGCTATTGTGTGTGTGTGCTCATTTTCAGACTAGTAATCTGTTTATAATTGAAAGGTTCCTACTCTCTATCAAACAACACATTTTTAAAAACATTAGCAAAAGCTGCTTGAAAACCCTTAAAAGGGCACTTCATGATCCACAGCCTCATCCTCCACTTTTCTCAAAAAAAGTTGAGATTTTTATAACACTGGAAACCTCTGGCTACATAATGTTTATGTACCAAATATTTCTTGCAGATTAATTCGTTTAGCACAAATATCGTTAAATTTGAATTTCGTTCTGGTATACCAGAACGAAATTACAACAGTGGCCTATGGAGCAGTGTACTATACATAATCATGCATAACTCGCAAACGCAAGCAAAATCGTAATCAACTGACATTTTGGGAATAAGCTTTTTTCGTGGATATCTACTGAAAAATGTCATAAAAAGAGGATGCTAGGATCACAAAATCATCCTTTAAATGCTGGGTTATATAAAGGGTATCTATCCCTTCAATTTATTTATTGTTTGTCAATGTCGGGTTTTGTCTGGCATTTTGCTGAATGTTCTAAATAAATATAAATAAATATAAAACTTTTTAATACCGTTCAAAAACTGACAACTTGCTGCAAAACATTCTAACATGTTATTTAGGTGTTGACAACGTATTTTGCAAAAATGTTTGTTAAAAGTATTTTGCTATAGAGGTTGTGCATATGACGTATCATATTGTAAATATGGCGGACTACTCAAATGCATTCAACAAAAGCATGATTACAATCTACTGCGCAGTTGTCTCACACACATAACAAATGCACTACGATCAAATAGGTTGATGACAACATTTGATTGAATGGACTGCACTGCGCCATGATTACGGTGAAGGATGTCGGTTCAAATCCTTTGTTTGGAGCCAATCAATAATTTCACGCACAACCTCTATAACATTTTGACAACATTATAGCAATGTTGTTTTTTCCAATAAAATTTTCATTTTCATGACCTTTATCTGATCCAACATTTAATGTTAAAAAAATGTTTTTATAAGAACCAAAAAAACATTTTAAAAACATTTTTGTATTTGCTGGTCTTTTGTGATGCATTTTCAAAACTATTTTCCCATTTATTAAGTTCAGAATTCTTAAAGCAAATCCAATTTTGATGTTACATACCTCGATCAATGACAGTTTCGTGCTAACACTTAGCACTTTCTCAAATTGAATGACCAATCCCTGCACCTCGACGGCTGCTACCTGCTGGAGCTGACGTTGGTGGCGCTGTTGGTTTTAGGACTTGGTCATATATGTGCGGAAGAAAGTAGTTCCTTCGTCTCTGTTGAGTGTTTTGGCCCCCTCTTCCTTATCCAAATGGCTTCTTTGATAAATCTCTTCTTTCTGTTCTCTGTCTTTGATTTCTGATTTGTCCCATCCAATAACATGATTTTCCTCAGAGACATGGTCAGTTATTGCTGATTTATTATCCTCCCCGGTAATGGAGGCCTGTCTCTGAGAACGGGTGAAGGCTTTCTTGGAAGCTTTTTCAGCTTCTGTTTTATGTTCTTTGAGTCTGGTGCCGAAAAGTCTGGATGTTTCACCTATATAGGACTTGTCACAATTGAGACAAGGAATTTCGTACATGCAGTCTGATGTTTGGGTAACTTCCCGTTTGTCTTTTGGATGGACCAAGAAATTTCTAAGTGTCTGATGTGGTTTAAAGGCGGTTCGGATGCCATGTTTGTTGAACACACGCCGTACACGTTGGGTTGGTTATTTTCCCATTTGAAGGGTCGTCTAATTCTAATTTTCAGAGGGTATTTACAAAAAGAGTGGAACAGCCTTAACTACCCAACCTCAAATTAAATATATGAAAATAGCACAACAGATTTGATCACATAATCAAATTATCTATTGCGGTGTTGCAATTTAATTCATTTAACATTGCAACCAATTATGTCTGAATGTTACTTTTCCGTTTCAAATGTATTTCAACTTTAACATTTCAAAACATAACTCTAGCTCACAGCATTCTACTAAGCAATCATACTTACAAATTTGGGCTGGTATTCTATTTAAAATCCACTCTCCCTTATGAAAGACATAAACCTTAATCTCCCACACAGGAAGGGGTGTAGATTTCAAATGGAACTACCCATTCAGGTAACCCTTTTTGAATTTCACACACCCTGTGTGGGAGATTAAGGTCATGTCTTCCATAGGGGGTGTATGGATTTCAACTGGAATAGCCCAATATGAAAATGAAAATGCTGTATCAGAGTAATATTTGTGACTTTCGTTTTTTGGGGGGTAGTGTTGACATAAAATATATTGGCTATTCCAGAAAAAAATTACCCTCCCTCAGAAAGAATTCCCGTGAAATTAATTGGAAGTTGTAGTATAAAACTGATATAGTTTAGAGGTCAGTCACCCACTTTTGCACAGTATTTTGTGGGGCCTGAGAGCACATCAGAAATGCCAACTTGCATTCTGAATACGAGGAATGTCCTGATGATATCAAAATTCAAATATATATATATTTTGAAATTCGCAATGTAATACAAATTTTATGACAAATTAGTAACAAATTATATTTTTGACATTTAACAGCCCTCAAAGTAAACATAATAAATCCTTAAGTGTATGTAGCTGATGAACATTTTGACTTTTTGTATTAAAGATAAATATTTTTTTCCCTAAAATTTATAACCTCGCAATATTTAGTACTTTCCGGTAGATAATAATATCATCACAAGAATCAGATAACCAGAGCTTCCATCTATCATAACCATCAACCATTAGTCCATGCTCTCATTAATCAAAGCTGGATGCTAAATGAGCATGCAAATTACTTGACCTGTACATTATGTTACACCTATATATAGATGGCGCAACGTAACTTTTGATGGATGAAGCGTATGATCTGTCATGAAAAAGCATTAAAATTGACACTTTTTTATGCAGTAGTAAAACCTTGATTCTAATGAAAGGGGACTATATTGAATATTGCATTACCTTCAAATTTTATTAATGAAACACAGACCAAATTTTGAGAAATATGGTTGCCTTGTCCTAGATTATTGCACCATTTGCCCACACATTTGTCCACCATTTTTGTGTTCATTTAACAATATGTGTAAATACATTGGTATATTATACATAAATAGATCTGTAATGCACATGCTTTCTGATTGGCAGAATATTCCTAAATAAATAAATATGGCTAGTCAACAAATAAAGTAGATACACTATCTTAGTATCCATGCATGATAATTCAATATGGCCGACTTCACATGTGACATATTTCTCTCTATAAATTTGTTAGATACCCAAGAATCTGGTAAGAATTTTCTGCTGAAAGTTTTCTGGAAAATACATATTTGTTTATTTAGAATATAAATCAAGAACAGAAAAAGAAGTTCAGCTCTTTTTTTAACATTTTCCACCCTATTTGACTTATGTTTGTTTCATTTCAAATCAATATTTTTTTTTTTTTTTCTGCACGTCTTTGGGGTTAATATCAGAAACATAGAAGTAGTATTTTTGTCACATGCAGACTGGGCATTATGATCTTGCAATTGCTAGCCTCTATTTTCAGTGCATTGATATTTTTCAACCATATATAACTTGGCTACCCATCCCTTCAGAATAGGTTGTTGATATGTCTGGGTCTTCTCCTTGAAAATAATAATAGTCATGATAGAGTAATAAGGGTGTATCTTCAAAAGGGTGTATCTTCAAAAAGCTGCTATGTGTTATTCAAACTTGGTTTCCTTCTATCAGAGGACATGTTAAGGGTATAGCGGTTCTTGAGATACATCCTAGCGCGATTCAGTCATATTTCAAATAATGTCAAATGTCACCGACTCCAAAGTTGAACATCTGACTAATTTTTCAAATTCAGCCATATGTACAATTTGAAAGACTAATATGAAGCGCATATTGCACATACATTTTTCTAGTACTTACAATGCAATATATACACAATGTATAAGCTTGAGGACAGATGCAAGCCCATGCATAGACAAGTAAGCTTATTTCATCAGTAGAGGCCAATTCTATTACAGGGGAGCGCATTGGTGTCAACAACGAATCGCTCAAGTGCAAAGAGATACCGTCTGTGATCAAAGTCAAGGATATCTGCTTGTTACATAAGCTAGAAATTTTCCCTACGATATTTGAAATAAAATTAGGGAGAAAATATATGCGGGCAAAATTGTCTTTTTCAACAAAAGCGAAAGATTTGTGTTTTGTTTGCCAAAACTAAAGAAATTTGAAGCCAGTTAATATTGTCAAGCAATCTGACGTTATAAATAGGCAAGGATGTGTAAATACCCTATCCGAGGCATTTTGTAAGAGCAGACGTTGGAAAACATACAAATACACAATTTGCTTGTAGAAATATTTGTGTTGGAAACATCCTGCAAATGATCATTCATAAGGCTAACCAGCAAACATCAGTGGTGTAGCGGGACAAAACTGGCCAGCATTTTCACTGTGCATTCCTATTTCAGATTTATACATTAGAATACAAGTTTTTCATGTGTATATATGTGACACGATCAAGGGAAATGAGTCGGATGTCGCTAATATTGATTTTGAGATATTGTCAAAGAAAGTGTTAAAATTCTTTTGGTTTATATTGTTTTCAGCGATTGATAAATTGTCATAACTTCACAAAGGAAAGTCGTATCAACATGGGGTTTTCAGTTTCTGAAAGCTATAAATCTCCTCTTTAGAAACATGTGTAAAACTTATTTTCGACCAGGGGCGACATGTGACTCATTCCCCTTGATCATGTCACATAGGCCTATTAGTAAAGGTAGAATCTGGTTGCGGACCAGTGAGACATATTACAATTTTTCCCTCCTTGTTAATGTTGCCTGCATAATATGCTACTGGTTGACATACGCAGTTGTTAACAGCAGAAGGTTGACATTACTTGGCACCTTTGGGAGCCTATATTGAACCAGTAAATCCATTGGCAGTTTCCTATAATGGGGTGTTTAGAGGATATCACTGACTACATGCATCCCTATTTGGTTAATTACAGAGCAAATAAGCCGGCAATCTCCTGCAATAGATCAAAATAACAGCCACTAAACTGGGTCAGGGGCCATGAGTACAGAGCCTAGGCTGGGGAGATGACGTGATTACAAGAATGATGGGTTTAATTAGACAGGCTTCCAGTGGTCAAGGAAACTGACCATCCATTACAGTAGTGACCATCCAAAGTAGCGTGAAGAATTGTCTTATCTATGGTTGGGTATGTGACAGTTCATCTCATGGTAAAACAAATCTTGAAAATGATGCTCTTTTGTGAGACATCACAAAAACATGTTGGGTTGTTGTGAGGATAGTTTCTATTCTCACAACCTTTTTCCTTTTGCTGTAAAGTGAAGTTTAAATTTAAGATTCTGCAACATGAGAAGAAACTATAACACTAAGCGTAAGCCATAATTCATTGGCTAGCTACACTATAATTTATAGTCTAGCTATATTACATCCTTTAGTATTATGCATATAATGTAAAATATAATTCATGTACTTGTTGTAAGATCACAACTTCTAATAGACATCAAAAAGTTTTACCTTTCACAAAGTAAATAAATAACCTATCAGCAGGTCCCTAGATTATCAATACACTCAGTACACTTCACAGAATTCAAACCTAGATAGCATACTTCTTGTGCATACATTCATATATATCAATATTACCATAAAATTTAACCTAATCATTCACATCTCATAATTCAAAAATATATACAAAATATTTTGAAAAATTGCAATAGCCACACTTTAAATTTGACACAAATTGCACAGAGTTGTGTACAAACATGCCTAGTATTGCATGAATGGCTTTTGAGATAATTGTTTTGTTAAAGAAGAAATGTCAAAATTATGTTTCTTACATAGCAACTTTAATAAACATTGAGTTTATAGTGATAAAGAAGCTACTTGAATCCTACGTGTTTGATAACAATGATACTGATTATTCACAAGATACTGTGGGGGTATTCACAGTGAACACTAAAACCCAGACCATTTTGGACTTGCAAAGTACACTTTTGGGACTGTCTACATGGTGCAAATTTCACACAGTAACAGCGTTGCTCTTTATGAGAACAGTGCGAATATATACCCATTATGAGAAGCTGTTAAAGTTGTTTTTGAAGAGCATTGAGAGCATGGCGCAATGGAGAGCGTGGGGTAATGGTTAGGGTACTTGCCTTTTGTGCATGAGGTCCCGGGTTCAATTCCCGGTGGTGGCGATTTGCTGGGATATTGATTTGGGGAAAAAAGGTCTGAAATTAATTGGCAACCTTTTTATTTCAGACTTCTGCTCTCCCCATGGTTCATTTAGAATTGGGTAAATGAATTATGAAAGTACTCCGCCCTTCGGAGGGGATGTTAAGCGGTCGGTCCCGTGTGTAGAGAGCTATACCTGTACATGCATCTTGCAGCCATTTTAGGGTGTTAAAGAGTAGGGTGTTAACCCCTGACTGTTCCCAACCAGTCCCGGTATTCAAATGGACCCCAATGGAAATAAGCTTCAATAGAGGCTTTCTTGGGTTATCCAGGGTTGTCAAAACCCGAACAAATCAAATAAAAAAAATAAAACATTGCATTTAACAGTTCATTTCAAAACACAGTGCAGAATCATGGTGTACCTATTCTGAAGCAATGCGAACCATGGAAGCACACCTTAACCACCTGAGCACTACCTGCCGATCTAACATTGCCTCTGATTGGTCAATTACATGATATTTTCACTTCAATCACCAATCAGAATGGAGCTTTGCAAACAATTCACCCCAATTTTTTTGCGTGGTGAAATTATTCTATCAATAATGCTGATTGGGCTAATCAATAATAAAACTTCTTTTTGGCCAATCGGCAGGTAGTTAATGCAGATTGATGCAGATTTTTTCTCCCGTATATATTAGCTCATTGATACAGATTATTCACAAACCATGGTGATATGAAGACAGCTTGAATTAAACTGTGTTAACGAATTCACACAGTGTGCTTGTCTCGGGGGATTTAATTTCAAAATAATAATAGCGTGGTTCTATTATCAAATCAAAACAAGTCTTTCAAACTGTAATAAACAAGCTGACAATCATATTTTGAGCTATTTTTTTACTATTCAATGTGGTATTACTGTACAGGTAGAAGGACAATTCCATATAAACAAACTAGTGTATGAATCGGATGTTTCATCTGTTTTGATACACATGTCTAAGTAATGAAGTAGCTATCTTCAGTAGATAACATTTAGCAATATTTTGTATATAAGAATGTATTCAATAGTTTATGAAATGGTATTTACTGTAGTTAATTGACATGAAATTATTAGATGCCATCTACTATATTAGATGCTATCTACTGTAGATAGCATTTAATTGACATGAAATTGTTAGATACCATCTACTCTATTAGATGCTATCTACTGTAGATAGCATTTAATTGACATGAAATTATTAGATACCATTTACTGTATTGGATGCTATCTACTGTAGATAGCATTTAATTGACATGAAATTACTAGATACCATCTACTGTATTAGATGCTATCTACTGTAGATAGCATTTTTAATTGACATGAAATTATTAGATACCATTTACTGTATTAGATGCTATCTACTGTAGATAGCATTTTTAATTGACATGAAATTATTAGATGCCATCTACTGCATTAGGTGCTATCTACTGTAGATAGTATTTAATTGACATGAAATTATTAGATACCATTAACTGTATTGGATGCTATCTACTGTAGATAGCATGTAACTGACATGAAATTATTAGATACCATTTACTGTATTGGATGCTATCTACTGTAGATAGCATTTAATTGACATGAAATTATTAGATGCCATCTACTCTATTAGATGCTATCTACTGTAGATAGCATTTAATTGACATGAAATTATTAGATACCATCTACTGCATAAGATGCTATCTACTGTAGATAGCATTTAATTGACATGAAATTATTAGATACCATCTACTGTATTAGATGCTATCTACTGTAGATAGCATTTAATTGACATAAAATTATTAGATGCCATCTACTGTATTAGATGCTATCTACTGTAGATAGCATTTAATTGACATAAAATTATTAGATACCATCTACTGCATTGGATGCTATCTACTGTAGATAGCATTTAATTGACATGAAATTATTAGATACCATCTACTGCATAAGATGCTATCTACTGTAGATAGCATTTAATTGACATAAAATTATTAGATACCATCTACTGCATAAGATGCTATCTACTGTAGATAGCATTTTTAATTGACATGAAATTATTAGATACCATCTACTGCATAAGATGCTATCTACTGTAGATAGCATTTAATTGACATGAAATTATTAGATACCATCTACTGCATAAGATGCTATCTACTGTAGATAGCATTTAATTGACATAAAATTATTAGATGCCATCTACTGTATTAGATGCTATCTACTGTAGATAGCATTTAATTGACATAAAATTATTAGATGCCATCTACTGTATTAGATGCTATCTACTGTAGATAGCATTTAATTGACATGAAATTATTAGATACCATTTACTGTATTAGTTGCTATCTACTGTAGATAACATTTAATTGACATGAAATTATTAGATGCCATCTACTGCATAAGATGCTATCTACTGTAGATAGCATTTAATTGACATGAAATTATTAGATACCATCTACTGCATAAGATGCTATCTACTGTAGATAGCATTTAATTGACATAAAATTATTAGATGCCATCTACTGCATAAGATGCTATCTACTGTAGATAGCATTTAATTGACATGAAATTATCAGAAATTATTAGATACCATTTACTGTATTGGATGCTATCTACTGTAGATAACATTTAATTGACATGAAATTATTAGATACCATCTACTGCATTGGATGCTATCTACTGTAGATAGCATTTAATTGACATGAAATTATTAGATACCATCTACTGCATAAGATGCTATCTACTGTAGATAGCATTTAATTGACATAAAATTATTAGATACCATCTACTGCATAAGATGCTATCTACTGTAGATAGCATTTAATTGACATAAAATTATTAGATACCATCTACTGCATAAGATGCTATCTACTGTAGATAGCATTTAATTGACATGAAATTATTAGATGCCATCTACTGCATAAGATGCTATCTACTGTAGATAGCATTTAATTGACATAAAATTATTAGATACCATCTACTGCATAAGATGCTATCTACTGTAGATAGCATTTAATTGACATAAAATTATTAGATACCATCTACTGCATAAGATGCTATCTACTGTAGATAGCATTTAATTGACATGAAATTATTAGATACCATCTACTGCATTGGATGCTATCTACTGTAGATAGCATTTAATTGACATGAAATTATTAGATACCATCTACTGCATAAGATGCTATCTACTGTAGATAGCATTTAATTGACATAAAATTATTAGATGCCATCTACTGCATAAGATGCTATCTACTGTAGATAGCATTTAATTGACATGAAATTATCAGAAATTATTAGATATTTTCTGCTGTATTAGATGCTATCTACTGTAGGTAGCATTTTTATTTGACATGAAATGATTAGATATTATCTCTGTTAGATAGCATCAAATATTACAGTATCAAATATTTATGCTGCTACTATATATAGCATTTAATCATTATGCTATCTACTGTAGATAGCATCATATGGTGCATCAAATGATGCTTTTTCTTATATTTCTCATTTTGACACGGGGGAAGTTTCATGAGTAGTCTTTGGCTCAAGTGACCATACAACCATTATGTTGTACTTTCAGCAGCTATTTGGATATCCCAGTTGAAATCCATACCCCCTATGGAAGACATGACTTACTCTCCCACACAGGATGTGTGAATTTCAAATGGAGTCTCCCATTCAGGTAACCCCCTTTTAAATTCACATCGTCTGTGTGGAAGATTAAGGTCATGTCTTCCATAGGGGGTATATGTATTTAAACTGTAATGGCCCATTGCACTTCTGAATGAAAAGAGCTCCATAATAATCAGGGGCGGATTTAGAGGGGGGCGCACCTGGCACGCGCCCCCTCTATTTTTTGCAGATCGGCGCCTGACTCTGTCTATTTTTTGCAGGGCGGCGTCTGACTTTGTGTGGACTTTGCCGTGGCGGTGGCTCGGCGCCCCCTCTATTGAAAATTCCTGGATCCGCCCCTGATAATGGTGCGCCAACTGGAAATTCATTCCTAAGAACCTACTTCTGAACGCCAGAGGGGTATATACTCCCAAAAGCACAATTATTAACTTCCATTAGATAAAGGGACAGTGAGCTCGATCAAGGAGGTATCTTGCAGAAGGAGAAGAGTGATACCCCTTAAAGCTGATGGCCTTTGCCATGGTCGATATGCTACAGGAAAGGACACCCTTTTTTTGTATAAGAATGGACGAAACTTTCAAAAACTTGAGTTTTCAAATGCTTTGCTCTCCCTGTAATGCTACCCCTGCTTACAAATGTTATAATAAAATGACAGCCTTGATTGTATTTATCATAACTTTGCAGTGGCGAACATGTGAGGTCCTTTTTGGGGTCATAGAAGCTAAAATAGGCTGAAAATTTTGCACGATTTTGCAGATTTGAAGGAAGATGACGCCTCTCTGCCCCCTGCATTCGCTACTGCTTAGCCCTGTGTTTGTTTTCTTGCTCATTTGTTTAAAGCCATAATGTATGATCTTATAATATGAAATTGGTTAATTTCTTTCAAACCTGATTTTTTTTGCATATTTGTAATGTTTACACATGTCCCAACTTACACCTAAATGGAATCGGCCAAATTTGTTGTCTTTGCAGGTCAACAGAGCAAAGTTCGACATAATTTTAAAAATTATGACTTTATGTCCTCCCATAAAACTGCATGTTGAATAGGCAAAATAATCAGTGGGGTTTCTTTCACTTTACCTTGGTTTTTTTCTGCTTGAAATGGACAGAAACCCTTCCCAGCAGTTATATTACTAATATTATTTCAACAATAGAGAATAAAAACAATTAAAATTTGACGGAAATCGTACATTATGGCTTTAATTTGTTTGTAGCTTAGGTATTGATGTGTTGTATTCTATCATTTTGTTCTCTGTGAATATTTGTGCACATGCAAACATATAATCAGCGATCTGCCAGACAAATAAGTACAGCATCAGCGCCAGCAGCAGCAGCAGCGGCCATTGCACCACAGGTACTTTACAAAAATTATACTTTTCTGTATTCCAATTGGGGTATTCCAGTTGAAATCCATACACCCCCTATGGAAGATATAACCTTAATCGCTCACACAGGGGGTGTAGATTGCAAATGGAGGCACTCATTTCTGATAAACCCATTTGAAAGCCAGTGTGGGAGATTAATGTATTCCATACAGGGGAGTATGGATTTTAACTGGTATAGCCCATTCCAAGCTGTTGCAATGCACTGAATGACTAATTCTGAATGTTTTCTATTTAATAACATTCTTCCAAAGTACTCCAAACTATAATGTGAGAGAGATGAAATCGTAAACCTAAAAGTCAGTATATAGTCTGATGTTTGTTCTATTCCAGCAGAAATCCATATCCCCCAATGGAAGACATGACCTTAATCTTCCACACAGAGAGGGTGAATTTCAAATGGGGTTGCGTGAATGAGTGACTCCGTTTGAAATCTACACCCCCTGGGTGGGAGATTGAGGTCATGGCTTCCATAGGGGGTGTATGGATTTCAGCTTAGTGATTACCAAAGATTACTGCAGCAAAGTTGCGGCAAAATTGCTGTTGTGGTTTATTGTAATGGCAAACATGCAAATCATTGTAGTAATATACTGGCCCTAGTCATTTACCTTTCCTTGAATATTCAGTACATGATTGGTTTTCTAATTTTGGTTTTGTCACAGTCATATCATTCCAATACCATTTATCTGTTTTAAATTTGAGATCCATTTTCACAGTATGATTTTAGGGATGTCTTCAGAACATGCACACATTTAAAAAACAATTTCACAGTCGAGTTGTACACTCCATTGTTAGGAACAATCAATAGCTTTTTAGGAGTTAAAATAAATTGAACCACTCTATATGTTCTGAGGTCGTGCCTAACTGTAAACTTCACTTTAGACCATTTGTACTCCAGCATGAAGCCATTATGATTTGCACACTTTTATGATTTGCCCTTAATTTACTTTTAAAGGGGCATTCAGAGATCTGCTAATCCCAAACTAACTATTCCCCGCAAAAGTCATTTTGTGCAGTTTTAGAACATTTAATATTATCATAACTAGCCCCTTCAATGAATAAGCTAGACACAGTGCTTTTTAACCCTCACCGCCTAAGGGCTTTTTGGCGACGGGAAGGGAAAGAAGGAAAGAATAAAGAGAGAAAAGAAGGAAAGAAGTTGTTTGCTCTGGGTGGGATTCAAACCCGAGACCTCTCGCATGCCAATCACTCGGTCGGCGACACTTTGCCACGGGTCTTGGGCTTCGCTGGCCAGCGAAACCGTGCCTATATATCACACACCACGTGGGATGCATGCACGAACTGCGCATATATCGAGTAGTATTTTGTAATATTCAGGAGGGTTAGGGTTAAGGTCAAGAATCTTAGTTCTGTATGCCATGGCATAAGAAATTCCATGCAGATCCCATAGCAATCACAAAGACATACTGCGTGTTTCTACTGAGGGCCAAATTCCGTGCCATGCTGTGCCGTGCCGGGTCATACCGGGTAACAAGCCCAGTAGAAACGATCTGGGTAATCGGTTGCCGTGTCATGCCGGGTCATGTGCTCGCCTTTTTCGTGATCCACCTCTTGAGGTGGATCATGCCGAATCAAAGCGTGTAATCCGCGCAGTAGAAACGAGCCGTGTGATCGGGTTGCCGGGTCGAGGTCATGCGTGTTGCAAAAATAACGCGATTTATGAGCTTTTATATTCTACTTGTACAGTAGGGGCCTAGGCCTATAATGTAGTTCTTTCTGATATTATATACACTGGCCACATGTGTGACTCGCATGAACTTGATGAAGTAAAATGGATATGACTTTACTAATAGTCTAGGCCTACTTCTTTATAGTTAATGAGTTGGTTATATTTTGGCTGTAAATTAATTATCATAATAGCCAATTACTAGCTCCACTGGTAAATTAATGCAATTTGGATTTTACGAAAACACTAAATTGTGATTGTAGGTCATATGCCATGAGCTGCCATGTGTGGACATTTAAATTTAGGATACAACCGTCAAATCTGTTTTCCGTACTTCCGGTTTACAGGAAAAAAATGCCGTGCATCGTGCGAGACACGGCTTTCTGGTCTCCGTCGAAACAAGCTGGGTAACGGTGGCGGATTATGATCGGTATTTTGTGACCGAAAATAGCGGGTCAAAAGCCGGAAGCTCAGTATAAACACGCTGAGATATACCACCGGGTGGGTGGGGGGCACATCATGAATTTTTGGTGGGTATGTCTCCCAGAATTTTGAGGTGGTGGGTGTTTGGCAGCTGACGGCATACCGGTAAAAGGGGGGTCTTTTGGAGCTGTGAACAAGTAAAATGGGGGTCTTTTGGAGCTGCAAACAGTCAAAATCAAGGGTCTTTCTTGTCTAAAATTGCCTGAAAAAAACAGAAGTGTGAGGAATGAGCAATTTAGAAATCTTTTAGAACTGAAATTATCAAAATCAAGAGTATTTTGGAGCTCTAATTTGTTTAAATTTAGGTGTCTTTCAGAGCTGCAAAATAAAAAAAGGGAGTCTTTCAGGGTGTCTACCCTTATGGTAATTTGTGTTAAGTTTTCTTCATATTTTTGTTACATTTCTGAAAAGAAAATAATTAAAGGGGATTTCCTTGATTTTTCAACCATTTTAAAGGGATTTCAGAAAATGTTACAGATTGTTTTTGGCCCTCGATGAATCTCTGAAAGTCCCTTTAAGTTAATTTGAAAACTGTTTTGGTGGTGTAATTTGATTTTCCTCTCAAAAGGCGTATCAGTTTGAAGATTTTAAAGATGACAAATGTAAATTTAGGGATGATAGTTAAGCTTATTTATTTAAGCTGATTAATAAATGCACTATAAGCTACTTCTCTTTTAATGTTTACCCCTTTTTCATGGAATCAAAATGTCAAATTTGGGATTTTTAACCATTTTAAGTTATTGTTCCTGATAAACCTTTACTCTATATTTTCAAATAACGATTTTCTTTCTTTGTGAAATCAATTCTTCTCTTGGTCTCTCCTAGTTTGCATGACATGTACCTGGTACTTAAAAAAATTAGAGATGCCACTTTTTGTGACATTGGCAATTCCAGTTGAAATCCATACACCCTTTACACAGGGAGCGTGACTTTCAAAGGGGGTTTACCTGAATTGGGTGCCTTCATTTGAAATCTACCTGCAGTGTCAGGGAGATTAAGGTTTTGGTTACGTCTTTAATAGGGGGTGTATGGATTTCAACTTGAATAGCCCGATTTCCTGTTATTGTTCAGTTTATTCTGCGCAGTTTAATAGGAAAGAGTAATTTTTTTTGGAATTTTGGAATACATTTAGGGCTTTTTCAACACTAAGTGGCATCTCTGTAACTACACCAGGCACAAAAAGAAACTCGTCAGTTATATTCATCCTTGCTGTTCAATAACTTGATAATTTTGATTTTTCTGAAATATACATTTTGTTAATTGGACTTTTGCTTTCTCATTTGACACCCTTTTCGTGAAAAACGAACAAGAATTGACCAAGATATGCGCCTCCAAAGCCTCACACCCCAAATTCAAAAGTTGCATTTTCAATGATTTTCAATGGGAACGCGTCGTTGTATTGCACACAAGCACCACGGGCCAATCAATAAAACACACAATATAACAGGCACAATTGAATCGTTAAAACTTTTCATTTTTGGGTTTGAGAGTTTGTAGGCGCATATCTTGGTCAATTCTTGCTCCCTGTTCACGAACAGGGTGTCAAATGAGAAAGAAAAGTCCAATTAACAAAATGTTTATTTCAGAATAATCCAACATTATCAAGTTATTGAACAGCAAGGATGAATATAACTGACGAGTTTCTTTTTGTGCCTGGTGTATTTGTGGTTAATATGTAAGAGCTTGTACTTGTTTTGAGAGCATTTAACAAAATATAACCAAAGTTTTAAAGAGCAATTAAAAGATTTGGGAAGAAAACAAGCAGCTCATTTGATGGAATTTAGTTACATGAGGATTGGCAAGGGAAGACTTCGCAAAATACTGTTGGGGGCGCTTGTTAGGGGAGGGGTGCTTATTAGGCTGAATACAGTGATGATTCATAGAGAAATGTATTCAATTTCAAATAGCCCCATATCACGCATCGGCCTCTTTGCATCCCCAGTCTCTGCTTTCTTGATGATTGCGAGGTCGGTAAGAAAAATAACATCTATAAATTCATCCATTCAGAAGCCTCATTTGTTTTAAACCTTCGGGGATAGAAATGATTAATTAATAATGATTTGCAGTTTCAATAGCTGCACATCAACAGGGTAGTCAAACCAACCTGGTCAATCTGAGGGGGCAAAAGCACAATTATGATTAGGCTATTCCTGTTGAAATCCATACACCCCTATGGAAGACATGACCTTAATCTCCCACACAGGGGGTGTAGATATCAAATGGAATCACTCATTTAGGTAACTCCATTTGAAATTCATACTCCCTGTATAAGGTCATGGCATCAATTTGCCATTGAAGTGGTTACATAATTCTCTTGGTTACTGGATCACGCTATTTTGATTTGCCTTAGAGTGCCATATACTTTGTGTGGTGATTGTTTCGATCGTGGTTCAATACTCAGTTGCGTGATCCAGTTGACATGGTAACATTACGTAACTTCGCTGGCGATTAGGGGGCGTATGGATTTTAACTGTAATTTCCCAATATGCTTTTAAGGGGGAAGCTGGTTTTACCCCTACACTTAAGTTCTCTACACACTCATGACACTACCAGTTCCACTTGAATGAGCGGAGTGTTGAGGCATCATCACACACAATGACCCTGTTCACATTAGAAAATTTTCTTCTTTCGACGAACCTTGAACGAAGATTAAAAATTGTTTTTTCCTAATGTGTATGCTGTACACACTTTTCTTCCTTCAACGAAGATTAAAATTGCTTTGTTCAACTAAGCTAAAAAGGTTGTTTCGACGCAGGAATACTTAGTTTGACGAAGCTAATTTTGTAATGTGTACGCTCACTTCGTTCAACGAAGGAAAGTGATCATGTGACAAGTGACCTTCGCCTGCTTTAATAATAGCTGGGCATTAATAGCTTCGTTCGTCCATCGTTAATTTTCATGAAATGTGTACAGTGCAATGTCTTCGTTCGGTGTTCGTTCAGCAAGTTCCGACGAGCATGAGTACCAGCGGATACATGGAATGCCAGAACTGGGGTTGTGACATTATACTCTTTCTTTATCTTGAATTGCAACACCGACTTGTTTGAAATTGTAACACCACCACTATTTCCTTGCCCTCAATTTTGCCTTGGCCTTGTTTGAGGCTCTGGCATTCTTATATAACTGGATATATGCCCAAGGATATATAGCAGCTTTTAGGTTAATACGTTGTGGTCAAAAGAGGCCAAGAGGACCTGGTAAGGCCACATTGAATTCAGCAACTTATAATTGATAACATTCTGGCTTCAAAAGCAGCCAGGTTAAGCCACATTGGCATCAAGTAATAATAAAGTGATATTTGATTAACAAAAAGGCTAGCATTTTCATAACTTCATTAACATTTTGGGGTTCTTCACCATGTTCACATAAGTCTGAAATGTGCACCAAGATGTGTTTGTAATGACCATATTAGGTATGGATGCAGTAGTCTCTGTCACAGGTGACCTACATTTAGTGCTCATTGCATATTTATTTGCTGTAATACATGGCTGATTTCATTCCCACAACAACAATAGCTTATCAGCTTGTAAGAATAGTCTTACGCGATGGAACTCAGTCTGACAATTTGTTGTATAGACATTGAATTTAAACCGTTTAAATACAAATGTTGAATCATGTAATGGTGTTCGTGCATGCCTAGCGGTACCCAGCATTGATTAATGAGAAGGGGGAGGTTAGGGTAGGGTTTAGACTTGGCTTCAAAGAAATCAGCATTTCAGCTCAATAAAATAATGAAAAGAAGGCCAAAGTTGCTCTTCATGTGATACACCAGTTTATCCCACAGAAAATATTGAACGTTCACCATAGGTTAATCCCAACAGTGTAATGAATAGACTGCATTTCAGCCGGGACACTAGTTCGAATCCTTTGTTTGAAGTTTATCGATAAAAGCACACCTTTAGGGCCTCTATAACATAGTACAATTTTCCCAAAGTGTCCTAACAACTTTTAATGAGGATTGTAGTTCTATATATTCTTCAAGTAATGGCGAGGGTTTTTAGAAAAATGGGAAACATGTGTCCTCTGTGCAGGACTAAGTGTTTATTTGATCCACTAATACTCTGAGCAATATAAATTTATCATTCTATAAATGACAGGAAAAAGTGAGGTACACATTGCAGGATGGGGTTTTAGAGTTGGTGAGAGATGTGTGTACTCATATTGGGAGACCAAATGATAGCTAACCATGCTAACATTGCATACCAACTGGTATTATTTTTGCCTTGTAAAAATTGCACTAAAAGATCACAGTGATATATGCACTACAAACCCACAAGCCTCAGCACACTATACAGAATTTCGCTGACCACTGTGGCTCAAGACACACCATATAAATCATTTAACAACAATCAGGGACTTACAGCTAAGAAGTGTACACCTTAATCAAACTACAATAAACCATCATAACCAGGATCAGCTCCCCACGTTCTCATCCAGGTAGCCGATACAGTACGACGGCAACTTCGTGACCTCTTTTGTTCGACAGAAAATTTATACGGGTTGGTGAACACGAGTTACGTAACGCAATGTTGAAATTTTAGCCGGCAAACACGTTTTATCAAAATAGCTCCAGAAATGGAAGACACAGGTCGTATATTGCTCCATTTATGTACCCTAACCACAGATAAGATATCAAACATTGTGTAAAGCAACAAATAACTTGTAAAAGTTGAATTAAATGGACAATAAAGAAGCTTGAACATGTCCAAAGTAGCTCGGAAAATGAGAAAAATTGCATGTCACGAACACAAAAATGTTCATATCATCAAGCAAGAAAAAGCGCCGAAATCAAAAATGGGTGTCATGTTATAGAATAACTAAAGTGAGCTTGCCTGAAAATTTCATCAATTTTGGTTGGGGTATATTTTTAGTCGTATATTGAACATGTTGAAATGTTTATCTTTGTGCGTGACTACTGTCACGATATAAATAAGCCATGAGTGGGAATAACATTGCTATTATTACCGTATCTATCAAATCACTGGCATGGCTTAGTGGTAAATACCGGGGGTAAATTAAATATTGGAAGTTCGACCTTGGTTCGAACCCGCTAGCACCTCTCTTTGATTTTTATTTTATTTTAACTCATTTTTTAAATCCTAGTTTTCATATTTTTATTAAATTTGAAGTTTTGTTATTCCAAAATTTATAACAATATTTATAATATTAATAAATAACTTTCAGGAAGGTTTTCACGTTACATTTGAAGCAGGAGTAGCGAGATAAAATGAAAGAAAACACTTAATATCTTGACCGCTTAACTGTGGTGTTCTATGGGGGATTAAATAAGACATCAAAGTTAGTTGCTCTATCTGGAAAACGAACTTGGCTGATTCCAATTAGGTGTAATCCGAGTTGTAAGTTGGACATTGTATAAAAATGACAAATATGCCAAAACATAAGGTTTGAAATTCGTGCATCTCGTGATTTAATATGTATGCATAAAAGCTCATAAAATATATTGTTGATAAGGGAGGGGTCTAGTCCAATTAAAAAATCGTGAAAATCTGTGTTGACGTTCCATTATTTGATAGGCCTATATATAATCTTGAACTTTTAAAAATTACTACTTTGACATGCTTTATTTGAAATTATTTCATATTGAAAGCTACTGAACTTAAATGCAATTTTTAACAAATTATATCAAATCGAATGTAAGATTAGGCCTAAATATGAAATACTTAGCAACAAGAAATAAATCATGAAAAAGGTGGGCCTTCAAGCTGACATTCATTAGGCCTATATTATTAAAGACAAAAGAGAGAGAAAAAAGAAAGAAAAACGAACTGAAAAATTCTAAGAATAACATGATGGGAATCGAACTCTCAACCTTCCGCACTGCAGACCTTCGCTCTGTCCACTAAGCCATCGCATCTTGTTCTTGCAACGGGTACTATTTTGCTAGGCTTATTTGTCGTTCAACATGTTCAAGTATCTCAATCAACAACAGTCTTTTTAAAACTGCTTGTACTTCAGTTAAATGAGATGATACTACCTTCTTTGACGACTACAATATTTTGTTACACAATAGAGTATTTTGCATTAATAAAATATATAACAATAGACGTTTTTAATTGCTATATTGATCAATATAACATGCATAATAGACAGCGCCGGCTGGGATCCATTTCGTGAAGCATCGTGACACTTGCAACGTGAGCTTACGACACGATGACTCAAAGAACACAACTTTTCAACCTACGACTAGGTTGTTCCACCGCTCATTTTCGCTGAAAATTTAATACAAGCTCTGGTTAATTAATGTTTATCATAACAGAAAAGCATTAGACCGGCGTTTCCTCCAAGCTGTAGATATAACCATTTTAGTGATCGTGACATGCATTTTCTCTCATTTTTTTAGGCTACTTGGCGCACCAAAAGCATTCATTTATTCCACAATAATTCAACTTTTACACGTTATTCTTTGCCTTATACTCATGTTTCATATCTTATCTATGGGCTCAATATGGAAATGAAGGGAGGAACGACTCGTGTATTCCATTTTTTGGATGTTTTCTGAAAAACCGTATTTGCCACCTGATTTTCAACATTGCGTTACGTAACAGCAGAGGTCACGCCGGTAAAAATTACCGGAAGTGAGCTAAGTTGCTGTCGTACTGGATACAATGAATTGAGCAGTTAAATCCTTGCCCAAGGGAATTTCAAGTAACTAGTTCAATTATTCCATGAGAACAAACAGACTGTGCCGGGACTTGAACTCGCATCACCACACATCAATGCACTGGAGTCTTAATGTCTTAGTAATTGAGATAACTTGATTGCTTGACCATTACCAAACCTGTTTTACATAATACTGAATATAGGTGATGCAATCAGCAGTGGCGGCACCAGGAATTTTTTTTTCGTGTTTGGGATTGGGGGGCAAAGTGAATTGGGGGGCAAAATCAACAAATTTTATGCAAAAAGGAAATTTGCGTAATTTGGGGGTTTGCCTCAAAACTGGGAGGGGGGGGGCAAGAAATATATTTTTGGGGCAAATGCCCTTATAAGTAGCAAACAACTCATTTAACTTAGTAACATTACATATTTAGTGTTACAAAGAAATAAAATGAGAAAGTCACCTCATAACTTGTCATAATTTGTTTTCTCTGCATGTTAGCTGAGCAGTAGTACATTATGGGTTCTGTAACTTAATCTTGATTCTATTTGAATAGCAAAACTGGTCTGATATTAAAGCAAGCCTTGGCAAAACGAGCGCATGTATTATTCAAGTTAAAGAAATATTCTTCCGTATTGTACAAGTTGTAATAAAACATCTTATTTATTTTGAATTAAAGTTATTCAAATAATGTATGCTAATGTTTACAAACATAAACAGTGAAACTTACAGAAATTAATTTGGCATTGCGGTTGTTTGATGTGACCATTTATTAATTTTTCTAACAAAAGATTATTATAATGATCAATTCTAGACCTGAATAATACCAAAAGCTGCATCACACTATTAAACTGTATACACATATATTTTGTAGCAACTTTTAACATAGATTTTCATTTCATATCAAATTATTCATCTTTTTCTACTTTTTGTGGTAATTTTAATTCTATAAACTGTACATTTGTGTGCAAATTGAGGGCGCTATTTACATATATTCTAAATTTAAATTAGCCAAATAATATGAGTTATACTTTACATTTCATGATAAAAAGTTTTTTTGAAAATTCCCTTGTCATTTGTTAGCTTGTTTGCTGATGTTTTATACCATTTAACAAGTGTCAAATCTACCCCTTGTAAAGATGCAAACAAGATTTTAGATAAATAGCGCCATCATTGTTCAACTTTTGACATGCCATCAAACAGCTGTGTTAATGTGAAAGGAAATGAAAACACATGCCTGTTAAATTACTACAAATTTTTGATACTTCACAGTAATACTGTGCAATGTATTCTGATACTGAATGGGCACAAACATTTGCGTTCATGTGCGCAACTCATAGCATGTTACGTGACATACATGTGTGCGAGCTGAGAGACCAAAGCAGACGTAATTGATTGAGTTGCGCAGTTTGTTGTTTTGTACTGCTGACAAACATGATGAAAATGGTTACACTAAAGACTGGTTCCAAATGGGTCAACATATTTATTTTCATACTTTGGCACTCAAAAAGCATCAAAAAAGCTTCATGTTATATAATAATAATAATATTGGATAGACTTTTTCGTGTGATACAAGAATATACCGCACTCACCATGAAAATACCAAACTCGTCCTTCGGACTTGTTCAATATTTTCATGGCTTGTGCTGTATCACTCTCAAAGCCATCCAATATTACGGAAATATCACAAATAATTATAATCGTTATTGACAAGTGTGAATAATCTATAATGTTGTAATAAGATATTTGTTCTTGGATGATTAGAATTACTGGTCTGAGTATTAAGAAAGTGAAAATACAATCAATGCACAAGCTGCATGAGCTCCATTCTGAGTGAATATAGCTATAGTTAGAAATTAGTTGTGAGACCCAGCAGTGTCTCTATCACCTGATATAACAGGCCAACAATAATGCTGTCTTCGTGTCATATAAAGCGATAGAGACATGACAGGGGCTCAAAACAATACTTTTATTCTTAATTCTAAACAAATCACCTGTAAAATCATGTTTTCATGTAATTTACCTCCTCTCTTTAACAGTTATTTATGTTGAACTTGGCGAATCCATTAAGTCCTTCGCACACTGAAGCTAAGTATCACACTTTGCCGGCCGGCGAACTACACTTTAAGCATACCATGTTACGCGCAACCCAAGCAATACAAGCAACCATGCAGTTCAATTGGCACCCAACTGTGCCCTAATGTCTTAAATAACATGGGCAAAAACTAATGAAATTAAAGAAAAAACAACAGCAACTGTTTAAGAATTCTACATAGTGTAAGCTCTCAGGTGAGCAAAGTATTATTGTTGTGTGAATTGGTTTACAGAATCACCCACACAGTTTTGTTAGTTGATGACTTGTTACACTTCCACTTCAAAAGAAGAAAAAGTAAAAAAATCTTTAGACAGATCATGTTCTAAATCACTGCTTACTCACACTATGTATGTAACTCATAACACAGTTTGTCATGTTGCCCAGTATTACCTGATCAATATTAGCCAAGTATTAAGGATCAATAACCTGTCCTGTATGTTACTAAAAGTGGTCCTTTGGCGATGACGATGATTGCGTCATTGTGGAGGAGGTCAGTGACATAGCGAGGGATAGAGGTAATTACTCATACATCAGAGGGCATCTGAGTGAAAACTCATTCCTGCATGCCTTTTGAGCCTTGAAGCTAGATTTTGACTCATCCTAAAATACATGGTTATAGCTAGGCAAATTTTAGTGCTGGGTGAAATTTATATGAAATGGCAAAAAAAATTGAAATTTTGATAAGAACTGCTAATTTTTATACTGATTGTTCATTGATTTTGAAACATTTGAGACTGGAGTGCCGGGTATTTGGGCTCAAAATTAACTTGAGTGCCTGGTGGAAATTAAGAGTGCCAGGCTCATCTGCCCACCACCGCCCAGCGTAGCTACAACCCTGCTAAAATATAAAGACTTTGAGAGATGACCATGTGGTGAAATGGTCTGAATTAGAGGAAATGTTACACTAATAACACTATTAGTAAATAAATAAAATCATGCTATCTTCAGTAGATAGCATGTTAACAGACTAGCAGTGAAGTTTGAAATGTATCCAAAGTTATGATATCTTAAGTAGATAATCTGTGTGAACTTTGTTGAAATACATGCAAAATTATACTATCTTCAGTAGATAGCTTAGTAACAGCTTGGTGTAAAATTGTATGCAAATATGGCTATCTTCAGTTGAAAATAGTTGTTATCATCAGTAGATAGTATTTTATAGCTTAGTTTAAATATCACATTCAAAACTGTGCTACCTTCAGAAGTTAGCATTTTGATAGCGTAAGTTAAATATCACATTCCAAATCATGCTATCTTCAGTAGATAGCATATTATAGCTTAATCTAAGAATGCAAACTCTTTAGTAGATAGCAAGCAACATTTCAGTTTAAATATCATATGCAAAATAATGTGATTTACAGTAGGGCACATAGCAACATAGGTATATCACATTCAAAATAGTGTTATCTTCAGTAGATAGCGTGTAATGACATAGTTTTCATACAATACATATCACATTCAAAATAATGTTATCTTCAGTAGTTAGCATTTAAATTCATAGTTTAAATATCACATTCAATATATATCAATCAATCTTTATTTAAAGAAGGAACATATAATGTTATCTTCAGTAGATAGCACATAGCAACATAATTTAAATTTCAGATTCAAATTAATGCTATCTTCAGTAGATAGCACATGATGACATAGTTTAAATACATTCAAAATAATGTTATCTTCAGTAGATAGTACACGGTGACATAGTTTAAATATCACATTCAAATTAATATTATCTTCAGTAGATAGTACACGGTGACATAGTTTAAATATCACGTTCAAATTTATGTTATCTTCAGTAGATAGCACATGTTGACATAATTTAAATATCAGATTCAAATTAATGCTATCTTCAGTAGATAGCACATGATGACATAGTTTAAATATCACATTCAAATTAATGTTATCTTCAGTAGATAGCACTTAATGACATAGTTTAAATATCACATTCAAATTAATGCTATCTTAAGTAGATAGCACATGATGACATAGTTTAAATATCACGTTCAAATTAATGCTATCTTCAGTAGATAGCACTTGGTGACATAGTTTAAATATCACATTCAAATTAATGCTATCTTCAGTAGATAGCACATGATGACAGTTTAAATATCACATTCAAGTTAATGCTATATTCAGTAGATAGCACATGTTGACACAGTTTAAATATCACGTTCAAATTAATGTTATCTTCAGTAGATAGCACATGATGACAGTTTAAATATCACATTCAAATTAATGCTATCTTCAGTAGATAGCACATAGCAACATAGTTTAAATATCACGTTCAAATTAATGTTATCTTCAGTAGATAGCACATGGAGACATAGTTTAAATATCACATTCAAATTAATGCTATCTTCAGTAGATAGCACACGGTGACATAGTTTAAATATCACATTCAAATTAATGCTATCTTCAGTGGATAGCACATGATGACATATAGTTTTAATATCACATTCAAATTAATGCTATCTTCAGTAGATAACACATGATGACATAGTTTAAATATCCCATTCAAATTAATGCTATCTTCAGTAGATAGCACTTAATGACATAGTTTAAATATCACATTCAAAATAATGTTATCTGCAGTAGACAGCATGCAACAACTTAGTTCATATTGATGGTGATCATGGTAATAACGATGATTAAACAACAATTAATGCAAATCAAACAAAAATATAGTGACATTTGCATTTAGCCATTAATTGGTTTGTATAACCTGTTTGCTGCACATTTGCCAACAATGTTGTAACTGTCAGTCAATTTAAATTAACCTTGTGTGAGATTAGATGATTAATGGGCTATTCCAGTTGAAGTCCATACACCCCTATGGAAGACATGACCTCAATCTCCCACACAGGGAGTGTAGATTTCAAATGGAGTCACCCATTTAGGTGACCCTATTTGAAATTCACAATCCCTGTGTGGAAGATATGGAAGATTTTCATGTAAATCACTTTTTCTTTTATAAAGGTGCTATGATCACCAAATTTAGTTTGCAGTACCTTTGATGATAGGAAGGCACCGTTTTTTTTAGTAGTGGATGCTGGCGCACACTACGATCACAGTGGATACTATCGTCGTTAAGGTCAGAGGGTGTATGGATTTCAACTGGAATAGCACATTCCTTTTATAGGAAAAGTCAACATTTTAAATCACTGACATTTACTAATTAGTATTAATCAGCATGGAGATCAAGTAGGTAAATTTGAGAAAGGTGTGCAACAAAACTGGGAAAATGGGAGTGATGTTTAATGAACATTAATAAAATGTATGCATGGTTTTAGCTATAGAATAAGCTTCGAGACAAGATATTGATTAAAGTCAAGGCTATTTTATTTTGGTAAATTGTAGGTTTACACAATCAATTGTATGTCAATCAGAAGATTGATGGCTGAATTGTGAGGTAGTTTAATAGGAATTTTAACATACGAGCAGAATTTTGAGTACTTGATCTAAACCTACACTTAAATTTCAATTTGTTAAAACTAATCAACAAACGGACTGATAGTTTTATCTGTAAGCAACAAACGGACTGATCGTTTTATCAGTGAATCACTCTTTTTCTCAAAGCTGGTATTGTTTTGATGACCCAGCAGCTATTTGGCAGGAAGTTAAATCTCTTCTGGTAGTAATATTAGACTTGGCTGCAGTCTAGCAGTGGGTCACAAATGTGGCTAAGATTATTGACTCCATCATCTCTGATCATAGCTCCTTGTCCCTCTACCTGAATCCAGATTGACTTTCATAACCAGAAGCTGTCATGTCACTTTCTCGTCCTAAGAGTTTTGGCCCACCCGATTAATACCACCGTACAAACTTGATAGTTAGCATATGTGCTTACTATCAAGCGCTTTTGAAAATATGAAATTGTACCAAAGCCTGGCGCTTTACCAACTGAGCTAATGGGGTTGAGACACACATTTGCAGGTTTACTTGTTCTTATATAACTATGTGTATTGCTGATTTGCTCAAAACCCTTTACACTTTTGTGAATGGGGCTCTTCATGTTTGCATGTTTTAAAAGCGCTCGATAGTAAGCACATACGCTAACTATCGAGTTTTTACAGTATATGATTAGCCGAACTGGCTCAGTTCCCTCTGATGTCCAGCGAGCAAAGCGAGTGCCAATGGCGTTTGCTCAGTCTGGTCACTGCTGGTAGTTGATGCTTGACTGCTTGAGATTTGCCATAGCTTTAAACTAGAGCTCCTACATGGTATGTACGCTCCTGTGTACGCTGTGATATCTGCAATTACCAATGAATTACCCAATGAATAGCTTCAAGCAGATATTATTTGGGTATCTTTAATTTTCCTTTCCTCCAAATTATAAGACGACAGCATTTGCTCAGTAGCATCATTGCCTCAGGAGAGAGGAAGTTCTGAAATTAATCAAAACACTTTTGGAAGTTTAAGTATGAACATGATTAAGTCATGTATGTGACATCACCACAACATGGATTCGGGGCATGTGTCAAGGACACTAGAAGTCATATATATTGATTTTCCAACAAGTTTTTCGTAGCAAGGACTGCACTACATTTGACAGTTTCCTAGCCCGTAGGCACTCTTAACTTTTAATCTGTGGACTTGAATGATCAGAGCATACTTGCAAGTAAAGATGGACTATAAGTAGTACTCTTGTATGTCTTAAAAGCGCAGCAATGAAGGATTCCCTTTTCCCCTGAAGTTAGTTTTGGATTTTCTTATTATGGTTTATGAGAACAATCAAATTCCGATATTAAATAATTAATATGTGTGGAATAGTTACGAACATAAATCCATTTTCTGTGACCTTGATAAGGCATAGGAGTAAATGGATTGTAAAATGTAATTACTACTATGGGTTAATTAGTCAGCATAAATCATGACGATAGAGTGGGAGTCGGTCATTGTGTAGGTGTAACTCTGTTGTTTTATGGGATGAGGAAGGAGCTAGTAAGCTTACGTATATAGTAGAATTAAGGATTTCTGATGTTGTGGACCATCAATCTCAACCAATGACACATGGGTTCTTTAATTAAGCTTAAGATATGGGTGAGTACTTTTCAAAGTAAAATCACTGTGTTATTATTTAAAACTTCCAGGTGTGAAATATTGAAAATGATTAAAAAATGAGTGTATTACTAAAATGAGATATTGTCAGGTGTAATAATGTCAGATGATTTTAAGGTTGGATAGATTATTAAACTTCTACACATGGCTGATCTTCAATCATGTAAGTGAGGTCTTGGCAAGTGTTCTCCGTGTCTTGATTGATGGTTATGTGATGCTGTGGTGGTTTTGTCAGAAAGAAAACCATGCAAAATGCATAAATTGAGGTGACCAAAAGCCATCCTGAATTGCAGTTGGTCTCATCCACAGAATTAAAACCAGAGAACCAGGACTCGACCGCTATCTTGATACAGGCATGGAGCAAAAATTGGGGTATCGGTTTCCCTCGGAATGCGCTCGAGGCATTCGTTGTCATGCAAGCGCGTCATGGATGATGGGCGCATTTGATGCGACCAGCACGCGAATACCCCCAATTTTCTCCCCATAGCTGACGGCGTGATTGTACGTGGTGGTATAGGGAGTCCCTGTTCTCCTTCTCTAATTCTGTGGTCTCATCTCAAGTTGAGAGTAACGCATGCCAAGTTGAATTCTCATTGGCAGTTTCAAACCACACATGTCACACAGGACATAAACACATGTGTCCTGTATTACCAAACTTACTGTTACTGCCTCAGACTTAGTACAGGTGATGTGGGTCAGTGGCATAGTGTCATGGGGGTGGGGAACATGGCTCTCAATCAAAGCAAAAAATGGCTGACCCCCACCCAATTAGGCATGGTGCCCCCAATCAAGTGACTCATGACTCCACTGGTGTGGGTAAGTCTCTGGAAACCTTCCTTTCCAGAAGCATCATCTGTCACAATAAAGAAATCGCTTTCATCTTCTTCAATAAAAATTCCTTTTCTTTCCAAACTTTTGCTGTGAGATGACATAAACCAACATGTGAACCCAATACATTCGTTGTTAAGAAGAACAAAATAATGTTCAGAATTATCCATTTCAGAATTACACACAGAGATTAGCTCTAAAGGCCAAAAAAGGAGAGTAATAAGAAATATGGAAAGTGAATGCTACCTGTAGACCTTTTCAGTGATGATACCAATTAATCAATAGTCAGACAATTTAGAGAAGAAAATATGATGTGCACATGTCCAGGACACATGAGAGGTACCTTGTGTTAGTGCACTATATGTAAAGTGTCCATGTCCCAAACAAGTTTCAGATCAAATCTGGAGTAAAAGGTGCAAGATTATGGTAAATTTTGGCTTTTGGAGCTAACCTCGGAGTGTAATTTTGAAATGGATAAATCTGAACGTTTGTTTTTCCTAACATATGAACCTTAGGGGCACGGTGTAGCAGCGGTCTAAGACTTCAACTCATAGTCGTGAGGTAGCTTTAGGTCATGGGTTCAAGTCATGGCATCAAAGTGTTGTGCACTTAAGCAAGGCTCCTCATGCCTATTGCCTCTCCCCAACCAGGTGCACAAATGGGTACCAGCTTTCTTTAATTCCGTGAAGGTAACAGTCTCACTGTGGAGGAGGTTCAGCAATCCCCTGCAGCAGCATTATATGGAGCCTGGCCCAATTGTTTTGAAAGAGAGATGAGCACTCGACCTGTGATCACATGTTCATCCCCTTTATATTTTTATGGTAAATGAGTCCTCTTTTGGTCAAATGCAACCATGCTGGGGCACCTGCTCTCATCATTGCACTTACAATTACATGAAACAATGAGCAAAATGCTGCATATGAATCCCAGCCCCCCCAACACAACACAAAATTTGACAACCATGAGAGTTAACAAATTGCGCGGAAAAGGGGTTATTTTTTTACCAGTAGCAAGGACCTCGAAATTGGCAAAATAGAGGTATTTAATTTACACTGTTTGCGAAATTTGGATAAAAGGGGTACTTGGGAAAATATAGAATTTTATGCCAATATTTAGTGTCATTGATAAGGGGTGTTTGAAATTCTTGTCATTGAAAACCACAAAAAAGGGGTTGTTTTTGGCCAAATTTTGTCCTTGTTTTTCATGAAAAAGGGGGGTAAATTTTATGAAAAATCATTGCAAAGGGGGCTTTTGAAAGATTTGGTAACTCTCATGGTTGTCAACTTTTGTGTTGAGTTGAGGGGGCTGGGATATGAATCCGCCAAGCATTAATCACAAATTTGTGGAATAATATTAAACTATTCAATATTGTTGATGATGATGCTCGCACAAGGAACCAATCAATGTCCTAAAGAGCCTAAGCATGATGTATTTATGAATGAAAGAAAGTTTTAAACCAAATTCTCATGACTTACATATTTACAATGTATTTTTTTATTTACTTGAGATCAAATTAAATTAATTGTTGCCACAAATTAATCTAAGATATTTATTGCACACTGTATTTGTTGCTAATTTGAATGAATTTATACACTTTAGAAAATGTTAATTGGATTTTCAGAGAGCTAGCTGTCTCTTGCTGAATTGAAAGTGCAAAGAACCTAATCCAAATATGGTTAAGATCATTTGCATTCCAATCACTGCTCCCAATTGTAAATATGCTATTTGTAATCGGCGCTAGCATTGCTGAGAGCATTTTGGCATTGCTCAATTATCAAATACGGAACAACCTGAACACAGACCATATGATGAGAGTAATAGCGTTTCTGAAATACACAGACAGACATGTTTTGCATGTTTGGCGTGTGTTTGTGTGTGAAGTGGGTTTGGTGGCAAACCTCATCCTCAGAGCAAATTATTCTGAAAAGGAGTCTTGTCCAAACACTCAAAGAGAGAAAGATGAGTGCTCGCATCTGTGAACGTAACTTGCCAAGACCGGAGGGTTGCCAGAAATGTTCAGCCCAAATTGGGCTATTCCAGTTGAAATCCATACACCCCTTATGGAAGACATGAACTTAATCTCCCACACAGGGGGTGTAGATTTCAAATGGAGTCACCCATGCAGGTAACCCCATTTGAAATCCACACTCTCTGTTCAGGATGATTCAGGTCATTTCTTCCATAGAAGGTGTAGAGATTTCAACTGGAATAGCTCATTGCAGGTTAAGGGAAGGGGTATGAACGTTTGGACAGTATTTATTGTGGGACATTAGTGCACATCAGACATATCGAATTGCATTCTGAATACTGAAGAATGTCCTTCTGATATCAAATAATTTTCATTTTTGAAATTCGCAATTTAATACACATTTTATGGCAAATCATTAAAATTGATATTTTTGATATTTAACAGTACTTGAAGTAAACTTTATAAATCTGATGATTTATACTTAAAGTGTATGTAGGTGGGATGAAAAGCCGACGATCAATTGAAAATTTTGACCTTTAGTATTGAAGATATGGATTTTTTTTTAAAAAAAAAAAAAAAAATTAGGTCTTTTGGGAAAAAAAAATCCATATCTTCAATACGAAAGGTCAAAATTTTCAATTGACCGTCGGCTTTTCCTCCCTGCTACATACACTTTAAAAATATATCATAAGATTTATATAATTTACTTCGAGGACTGTTATATATCAAAAATTTGAAAAATATCAAATTTTTATAATTTGTCATAAAATTTGTATTATATTGTGATTTTCAAAAATGAAAATTATTTGATATCAGAAAGACATGTTTCAGATTCAGAATGCAATCGATAGGTCTGAGGTGCTCTCATGTCCTACAAAAAATACTGTCGAAACGCAATAAACGCTCATTTTAGATCCCTTAAAGAACCAAAAAATCACCCAATTTATTTTTACGTAACCATTGTTTCTTATAGGAGGTTACTGAAAATACCGGGAGCCATTGTCAAAGAGTAACCCAATTGTTTTCTTTACCATTAGTTTCTATGGGACAAGAAACAGTGAAAAATTGTGGGGAAACCTTCAAAAGTCACCCAATTGGGCTACCAAATTGTGGACTTGGCAACCTGCTTACCTAAGTGACAAGTGATAGCATTGAATGATATGTTGTCAGGTGGTACCTGACACAAAGCTTTTATACTTGATTGTGGTAGTGGGTGTACGCAATTAACGTATTAAACAGTAAACCTGTTAAGTCTTTTAGTGTGTTGCTGTACTTTTTACTATCTACCAAAGATAGCTTTCTGCAGCAATCTTTTGATGTAAAAAGGTACTGAAATTTAGACTTGTGGCCAGATTATTACCAGTTAGCTTTTAACTAATGACTTAACACTAAGCATGTTACTTATTGGAAGGCATTATCTATGCTATAGTGCTTGTGAATATGAAAATGGAACATGTAAAACATTGATTTGCCATGATTTTACTCTAAAAAGAAGAATTCAGGTGCAATGTATGATATGCACTGTGTGCTGCCCTGTGTGTTGTTGAGTAATATTTGTATTGATTTTTATATTTAAGTTAATATATATTTTAAATGGACTTAATCGGTGGTATGACATCATAGGGTCACATACCCCCCCCCTCAATCAGTCCCGCATGGTAAATCCGGCCCCTGGTGCAAACGGATGACTCACGATATGCCTCTGGACTAATTTTTTAAAGCTGTATTGGGCTATTCCAGATGTATTCCGCACCCCCCCTATGGAAGACATTTAAAAAAAATACAATTCCAGAGATGTGTCTAGAATTCCAGCAGTCATTTTTAGCAAAGATTCCGGCTGGAGGGTATGGAAGACATTGAGATTAGGTGAAATTCGGGCTGCTAAAATAAACGAAAAAACAAGAGTGGGGATTGTGAAAGGCCATGAAGTGCCTATGGAAGACATTCACATTTCTTAATATTCTGGCTGGAAAATGGTCAAAAATGCTCCAATTCCAGCAGAATCTTCACTTATGATCACCATCTCGATTAACCTATGAAAGACATTTACTTGAATTCTGGCTGGAAACAAAAAATGTTCTAATTCCAGCTGGAACCCTATGGAAGACATTTACATTTACATGAATTCCATTAGCCATATTAGACATATTACCACAATTCCGCAGTGTCTTCCATGGGGTTTTCCTGACATGTGAATTCCGGCTGTCAATTTAGCCCCGAATTCCGGAAGTGTCTTCCATAGGGGGGGTGCGGAATACATCTGGAATAGCCCATTTACTATAGTTAGTGTACCTAATAAGGCCTAAAAAATTGTTTGATTGGTGTAAATTATTTGATTGGCGTAACCCGACCAACCTTAAAAATAGGCCTGACCCTAGACTTTTTTTTATAATGTTTTGCAAAAAAAAAGTAAATTTAAAATGAATTAAAATTAAAATTTTTGTTTAAAATTCCAAAGCCTTTATCATACGCATTTTACAGCTTACCGACCTACCCTATTTTTTTTATATTATGCCAATCAAACAATTTTTTAGGCCTAATTTTCAAATTAACATAAAATGACAAGAATATATGAAGCAGCCATTTAGCTATATGGCATTTTGCATTGGTCTGAACTTCCCATGTTCACAGCATAAAAGTTAGTGTGTTAGTATGATGAAAACGGCATGTAAAGGCATCCATTAACTGTAAGTGGTATTAGGTTCCCCTTGTGGATACATGGTAATTCATCAGCTATTCAATGCTCTTTTCAGTAACAGCATCAAACGCCCTATTTTAGGTACTATTTTAACGCACCAATTACTCTGTGTTCGATTCCGTCATCTAAAAGCATCAAGTGTGTTTTAATGCCTCACAGCATGTGGAAAAAAATTAAAAGTGTTTCGTTAAAAACAAAATCAAAAGTGTGAAACTCGATCATTATATTTGAACAGGATGCTGTTAGGATTTTCTTAAATCTTAATGTGTGACTTAATCGGGTAAGAACATCATAGCTTTGCTCTAACTAGTATATATTGCACACCAAGTATCTGTACATAAAACAAAAGCCATTTTTTAAAGACATTGAAACTAAGTTACAAACAGGCACATACATACATGTAGTACTTGAGATCTTTTCAACTGCGTGGGCAACACCAATGGAGCTGCCCACCTAGATGTAGATAATTTAACTTGTTATTTTAGCGGTGAAGTTAGCTCAATCGATAAGGCGTTCGACTATGGTGAGAGAGATTGCAGGTCCGAACCCTGGCAGTGGTTTAGTTCCATGGTCAAGGAACTTACTGCTAATTGTCTCGATGCAACCCGTATGAAACCTCAAGGAGCTGATCCTGGTTGCGATGGTCATTTGTGGAATGTCTAGGGTGTGCACGCTTAAAGCTGCAAAGTCCCTGTGTTGTTGTTAAATGGTTTATGGAATGATGTGGGGCCATAGTGGTCAGCGACAACAACCTGTAAAGTGTACTGAGGCTTGTGGATCACCATCTAGGCGTTGTGCCTATGCACTATAAATCACTGCGCTTTTTTATTTACCTCCCTGATTACATAACATAGTTGTCGATAGATGGAGAAATTTGTTCTGCATACTTTTATACCTCATTCGGCATGATGCAACTTTAGTTAAGTCTAATGGCCACACAGACCAAAACAAGAAAAAGTGTGCTAAATATACACCCACCCACCCCCACACACAGAATCATATGTAGTACTTAGCTTGGCCAAAAAAGCTTATCATATATATATATATCTGTTTTGCGTATGTTTGTGAGACAATCTTTTTCTTTTTTTGCATTATATTATTTTGTTTTATAAAGGTTAAATGACATCATCATTTTATATCAAGTCCGAGCGACAATAACAGCCTGTTCAAATAATTATCAAAGCATATTTTTCACACAGATTTGTGCTAGTTATAGTTTGATCAGTTCTAAATGGGCTAAACCATTGATCATCAAGTAACACTAGAGTAACTGAACGAACTACGCAACAGGTGCAAATTATGATGTGGAAATATGCAGAACACATCATTATGTTTGTATGTGGGCTTTCCTCTGCATTAAAATAAATCAGGACAATGTAGTTTTCACTTTTTTAGTCCAGATGAGACTGTAGTTAATATTCCCATGATACACCATATGCTGTATTGGGCTATTCCAATTGAAATCCATACACCCCCTATGGAAGACATGGCCTTAATCTTCTACATAGGGAGTGTGAATTTCAAATTGGGTTACCTAAATGAGTGACTCCATTTGAGAGCTACACTCCCTGCGTGGAAGAGTAAGGTTATGTCTTCCATAGGGGGCGTATGGATTTCAACTGGAATTGCCTAATTGTAGCAGTGCAAAGGTTAATTGCGCTAGACATGATATATATAGAAACATGATTTTGCATCTATTACGTATGTAACCAATAACCCATCAACTTTTGTCGAACAAACACACAAAAATGATGTGATGTGTAGATGAAAACAAGCTATGGATAAACAATTTGGGAGAGGATGGTTTAATATCAAGGAACAAATAGTGACAAGAGTCTTTGGTGATGATGACAACGATACAACACATCAAAATCTTTTGGAAGTAGATGATGTTGAGGAAGATAATTCTAATTCAGTTCATGACAGTAGTGGTGTAACACATCAAAATCTGCCGGAAGTAGCTGATGTTAAAGAGGATGCCTCTAAAAATAATGTAATCTGTACAGAAAATGAGCTGGCTGTGAATAAACAATTTACAAGAGGATGGTGGAATATTAAGGTGATTCTTTGGTGATGACAACGATGCAACACAACAAAATCTGCTGGAAGTAGATGATGTTGAGGAGGACATCACTAACTTAGTTCATGGTAACAGCAATGGAACACAACAAAATCTGCAATTAGATGATGTTGATGAAGGCATCTCTAACTCAGTTAATGACAACAGCAGTGAAACAAGTCCAAATCTGTTGGAAGTAGATGATGTTGAAAAAAGTATCTCTAACTTAGTTCATGACAGCGGCAGTGGAACACAACAAAATCTGTTGGAATTAGATGATGTTGAAGAAGATTCGTCTAACTTGGTTCATGACAACAGCAGTGGAACACAACACAATCTGTTGGAAGTAGATGATGTTGAGGAAGATGCCTCTGACTCGGTTCATGACAACAGTAATGGAATACATCAAAATCTGCTGGAAGTAAATGATGTTGAAGAAGACACCTCTAACTTGGTTCATGACAACAGCAGTGGAACACAACAAAATCTGTTGGAAGTAGATGATGTTGAAATAGACACCTGTAAAAATGATGTAATTTGTACAGAAAACAAGCTGGCTGTCAATGAGCAATTTGCAAGAGGATGGTTGAATTTTAAGGAAAAGATTGTGACAGAATTCTTTGGTGATGATAATGATGCAACACAACAAAATCTGTTGGAAGTTGATGGTGTTGAAGAAGACACCTCTAACGTGGTTCATGACAACAGCAGTGAAACAAATCCAAATCTGTTGGAAGTAAATGATGTTGAAAACAGCACCTCTAACTTAGTTCATGACAACAGCAGTGGACCACAACAAAATGTTGAAGAATATGCGTCTAACTCGGTTCATAACAACATCAATGGAATACATCAAAATCTTCTGGAAGTAAATGATGTTGAAGAAGACATCTCTAACTTGGTTCATGACAACAGCAGTGGAACACAACAACATCTGTTAGAAGTAGACAATGTTGAAGAAGATACCTGTAAAAATGATGTAATTTGTACAGAAAACAAGCTGGCTGTCAATGAGCAATTTGCAAGAGGATGGTTGAATTTTAAGGAAAAAATTGTGACAGAATTTTTTCGTGATGACAATGATGAAACACAACAAAATCTGCTGGGAGTAGATGATGTTGAAGAAGACACATCTTACTTAGTTAATGACAGCGGCAGTGGAACACAACAAAATCTGCTTGAAGTAAATGATTGTGAAGGAGATGCCTCTGACTCGGTTCATGACAACAGCAGTGAAACAGATCCAAATCTGTTGGACATAGATGATGTTGAAGAAGATGCGTCTAACTCAGTTCATGACAACAGCAGTGAAACAGATCCAAATCTGTTGGACATAGATGATGTTGAAGAAGATGCGTCTAACTCAGTTCATGACAACAGCAGTGAAACAGATCCAAATCTGTTGGACATAGATGACGTTGAAGAAGGTGCATCTAAGTCAGTTCATGACAACAGCAGTGAAACAGATCCAAATCTGTTGGACATAGATGATGTTGAAGAAGATGCGTCTAACTCAGTTCATGACAACAGCAGTGAAACAGATCAAAATCTATTGGAATTTGATGATGTTGAAAAAGACATCTCTAAATTGGTTCATGACAACAGCAGTGGAACACATGATAATCTGTTGGAAGTAGATGATGTTGGAGGAAACATTTCAAACTTGGTTCATGACAATGGCAGGGGAACACAACAAAATTTGTTAGAAGTAGATAATTTTGAAGAAGATGCCTCGGACTCAGATTATGACAACAGCAGTGAAACAGATCCAAATCTGCTGGATGTAGATGATGTTGAAGAAGATGCGTCTAACTCGGTTCATGACAACAGCAGTGAAACAGATCCAAATCGGTTGGATGTAGATGATGTTGAAGAAGATGTGTCAAACTCGATTCATGACAATAGCAGTAGAACACATCAAAATCTGCTGGAAGTAGATGATGTTGAAGAAGACACCTCTAACAATGATGTAACCTGTACAGAAAATAATCTGGCTTTAAATGAACAATTTGCAAGAGGATGGTTGAATTTTAAGGAAAAAATTGTTACAGAATTCTTTCGTGATGACAATGATGCAACACAACAAAATCTTTTGGAAGTAGATGCTGTTGAAGAAGACACCTCTAACTTAGTTCATGACAATGGCAGTGAAACCAATCCAAATCTGTTGGAAGTAGATGATGACGTTGAAGGACATATATCTTACTTGGTTCATGACAACAGCAGTGGAACAAATGAAAATCTGCTGGCAGTAGATGATGTTGAGGAAAACACATCGAACTTGGTTCATGACAACAGCAGTGGAACACAACAAAATCTGCTAGAAGTAGATGTTGAAAAAGATGCCTCTAAAAATGAGGAGATCTGTACAGAAAACGAACTGGCTGTTAATAAACAATTTGCAAGAGGATTGTGGAATATTAAGGAAAAAATAGTAACAAAATTATTTCATAATGATGATGATGTAACATATGAAAAAAATCTGCTGGAAGTAGATAATTTTGAAGAAGACACCTCTAACTTGGTTCATGACAACAGTAGTGGAGTTCAACCAAATCTGCCAGAAGATGATGATGTTGAAGGAGACTCCCCTAAATTGGTACGATGGTGAATACTTTGACTGTAAAGATTTATGCAAATATTGTTTAAACATTGTTCTAAAAACAGCTCTTTTCAGAGGTACAGGATATGAGACCAGAGCCTATGGAAGATGGTAGCATTTAATCTTTTAGCATTTTCCTTTATTATATACTTGTAACTATATTATGTATTTTATATAGATATTGTTGAAGATGGCACCACTTACTTGGTATAATGGAGAATGCTTTCACAATACAGATTTTTACAAACATTGTTTAGATGTTTTTAAAAACAGTTCTTTCCAGAGCTACAAGAGGTGAGACCAGAGTCTATATGGGAGATAGGAGCATTTGATCTTTTAACATTTTCTTCATTTTATATTTGATACTATATTGTATATTTTATTCAGATAATGTTGAAGAATATACAGCTTATTTGGTATAATAGAGAATGCTTTCAAAATACAGATTGTATGCAAACATTGGTGTTTTTTTGGGTGTTTTTTTAATGGCTCTTTTCAGAGCCACAGGAGATGTGACCAGTGCCCTACGGTAGATTTGATCTCTAAATCATTTCATTCAACATTATACTTGGAACTTGATGCTTGTTATACATATTTTGATCTTTTAATCAAGAAACCTTTTGCTTCTGTTTCATTATCAGGAGGGAGCCGGAGAATGGTACTCGATGGATCGAGAGGTGGAGGTCAAAAATCGTCAAGTCAACGGAACCAAAATCCCTACAGGACACAAAGTGCTTATTGATGCCAGATTTGAACCACCATTCGGTAAGAGACTTTCTTGTTTGTGTAGCATGTTGTTTGTTGAATACAATTCAATTATATTGTTGTCATTCCGTGATACTGATGAATACCAGCTGAATATAAACTGCCTGTATTATAAAACTTGTGAATTACCATATGCAAATCATTGAGCACATGTTAAGTATGCCTTTATACTGCAAAAAAATGATAATGTCACCCTCTATAAAGGGACAGTTTGTAGTTTTCTTATGTTCATCAGTATGACAAAATAGTAATGATACTAAACAAGGCCACAAGATTAAGTGCAGCTAGGTTGTCATTTGATTGCAATGATGTATTGTATGAGCCATTTATAGTTTATCCCTCATTAACTGCCATTTGATGCGGGCATTGATGTCATATCCTTCCTTGTAAAAAAAGTGTATTCTAAAATTGTTCCAATGGTCTTCTCCCAAGTACATGTACAACATAATTTTCAATGTTTTTGCCACTTTTGTTAACAAAAAGGAGCAACTTCACAAAGGTGGTTGCCACCCCAACCATAATCCCATCCCATAGCCTATAAGAGTCATAGCCTTAATCCTAATACTAAACCCAACCTTGAATGTAACTGTAAATCCAATCCGTACCAAAAAACCTAAACCCGATCCTAAATGGTAGGGTGGCAGCAGTAAGTCTTTAAATTCTTGCACCACATCCATGAAACCATCTAATTGTCTTAAAGTAATCCTTGAAGCCAGTCCACCTAGGCATGTGAGCTTGAAAATAATCGTCATAATTGAGTCCTCATGTTGTAACATCTTCCTGGCATAAATCCAAGCAACTCAGTAGCTATCACATTACAAGATCATGCAATCAAATGGCAACCCAATAAAACCTCCCTTATCGTCATGTAACATCACAATTAATTACATCTAAAAGGACATCTCCCTCCCTGGACAAGTATCATTCAACATGACCGCTCACTATGGACCACAATAGCCTCATCCCAATTGCATAGTTCAATAACCTCAATTAAACAATCATAGTGCAAAATTTGACCTCATGTTGGAGAGTATGAGTTTTTGTACTCAAATTTTCAAAGGTCATTCAATGTATGTGCAAATGTATTGGGGTTAAAGAACTGTGCCGTGATAGATGAGCATGTTGTGGATCCTAGTGACTACCGCAGGGAAATTATTTGATTGAGAACCCGATTTCAATTGGTGTTCTTCAAGTGCGTCAGGCGTCCCAATTTAATAGATTGAATATGTGTCCTTGGCCTTGATGGCGGTAACAAGTATAGAGTTAAGATAGACATTAGCAAAAGTACGGAGAACCATTGGATGCATAATTATACATCAGCAGAGGAAATGAATTACGATAACAAAACACTGTCCATTATTTGGGCCATTTATAATGATGTATAAATTGTATCCAATTGTTATTGTTTGGTCTGTATGAAGGGAACAGCAGTGTGGTTGCTTAATTATATTTAATTATAATATCCATATTTAGAACCCATTTTCTAACGTCCAAGTTCAAGGATAATTAGAACCTTCCACTTAAATGTCCTTAGACATATTCTATAAACTATACATGTACATACTTCCTGTTATATTAACTTTTTGTCAAAAGGTAAGATTATGTACAGGTTGCTTACTGTAAGAACAATTTAATGTGAAATCCAAATTGTTGAATATGAAAACTTGACTTAAAAGTTCATTTTTAGTTGAACTTTGTAGTTTAATTACACTTACTATAAATATTCGGTGTAATTACATGCAATGCTTTACCCACCACAATGTTCTTGCTAAGATGTGCTTCAATGGTACAGCAATTACTTTGAGGCTTCACCACTTTTGCAATTTTCCCACAATGCATCACAAATGACCCACAATGCATTGCAGTCTCACAAAGGATAATACCATTTAAGTGATTCCTGAAAGCATTTGCAAAAGAAATGGAGACTATGTCATTCAAGGTGTTTTTTAGCACCTCGTATCCCCTTGCTTTTTACTCCCTCCTATTTTAAATATGTGTCACCATCAGCTGGGTTTCTACTTCTCTCACAGAGTTAGAGAAGAAGAACCGGGACTCCCTATACCGCCAGATACAATCACGCCATCAGCCATGGGGAGAAAATTGGGGGTATTCGGGTCCTTGCCGACGGTGCACAGAGACGAACGAAAACAATAATTCTGCATCTCATCTTTAGCGTCTTGCAATCGACGCGTTTCACTATGATGCATGTCAAATTACGCTTAGTATGCGATGTCGCGCTTGCATGACATTGTGATGACAGAACGCCTCGACAGCATTCTGAGAAAAACCGAATACCCCCAATTTTGCTCCATGCCTGTAACAAGATGGCGGTCGAGTCACAGTTCTCCTTCTCTAATTCTGTGACTTCTCTGTAAAAGGCAGGTAATTCACTCCCGTGTATTTAGTGGGGAGATAAGTATGGAAAAACTTTTTTGTGGCAATCAAGCTACTTAAGGTCAGATTTGGATCAGATATATTGAAGCTTATTGACTTCCGGTGTCACCCACTAAATCATCACCCGTACTGTTTCTACTGTGAACATCACTGCGCATCGTCCACTAAAAACCACCTTAAGGTGGTTGGCAGTGAGGTTACCCCACATTATGTGACATCACCCTGTGTTTCTACTGGGTCCGTTACCTCATATTACCTTGCATTAACCAACATTATCCACCAATCCTTTGCTCAGTACATCAGTTGTGGATGAAGAGATTGTCATTGCACATGATGGACTCAGGCCCGTAACTAGGGGGTGAGAGGGTGGAGGTTTTATGCCTTTTCAGTCAAAAAAGGTCAAAATTTAGAAAAAAAAGTCCACTTTTTTTACAAAAAGATCCACTTTTTCAACATCCGCCCCAGTCCACTTTTTCAAAACCAGCCCCCCTCCCATGAAATCCTGGTTATGGGCCTGGCTGGGCGTGTGCATATTGATGATTTAGCAGCAATGATGACAACATAGTCTTGGTTTCTTTTGCAAATGCTTTCAGGAATTACCAAAAAAGGTTGAATTCTTGTTATTTACTGATCACGTTTGCAATTTCCCATGCATATCGCACTGCAATTTCCTTGTATGCATTCCTTTTGTTGCTTTTTAAGTTGTTTTTTGAAATGACCAGTGCATTTTATGATTATGTTTTCTATTTTCGTTTTCTTATTGTAGTTATTGAGTTTGAAAATAATTTTGTTACCTGCGGGGAAATGCAAGTAATGAGAAATAATGAACGAATGAGTTAATTGGTATTTTACTCTAGCGAAGAGATTCAAAACAAAAGGCTAATTATGTGAAATTTTCCCTTTGTTTATGTACAAAATGCCTTACGATACAACAAGGCGGTGGTAGCGCAGATGAAAAAGGTAGATACTTAAACCAAATTTCAAGTATTCTACACCTGTTTTTATGTGTTACCATGGTAACTGAATAATTGATCATTCCTAGCATGAACCTTTTATCATGTATTTTAATTTTAATTTTCTCCTATGTTATGTTTTATCTGGTTTTTGATGGGATTTTATCATTTCATTTTGAACCAACCAACCTTTTGCTCCAGTCTTGCATTACTAAAATGTAATAAAATTTGTATCTGGTGGATATGTATGATCTTCTGTTGGCTCCAGTTGTGGGAATATTAAAAACAACGAATGCATATATTTGGTAGCTGCCCTATGTTTTTTAAACTATAAGCTAAGAGACAGATTAGAATTGCATTGCCAAGGATGTTCGTACAATATATTTCTTGATGAGGTAACATGATTACCCAATGAACAGCGGTATACCAGGCAACATTTACGAAAAGGCATAATGTGCAATTTTGATGCTAATTCGGCCAGTTGAATCTGCTCTATACAGATTATATACACTGCAAGTTCTGGTCAATATTGTCCAAGAATTGGGAGGTTTTTAAAGATTCATTAGATTCAAAAGGCAGCTATTTCATGTTGCATTCAAAATGATTGATTAATGTAATGTGTGTACACAATCAGTCTACTCTATATTAAATGCTGTTATTTTGAGATTGTTTTTCAAATTGTTGGCGGACGGAATGTAGACAGTAATATGACAGGTGTAAAACATATTAGCGATGGTTTTAATTATACAATCCTACGATATAAATGACAGAAAAATACCTCAAAATAACAGCTTACAAAGTAATGATACTGATTTCATTATTACATATTTTGAGGAGGATGTATAGCCTTTGTTATCAATATCTATATTTTCAAAAAATATCATTATACTTAACTCCAAAATGGAACAAACTGACAAACAAAATTCAATACAGCAACTAGAACATTCCACAGCTTCTGTCTGTGCAATGCTGTCAATTTCAGTATTTTATTTTTATTTATTTAAATCCCTGCTAGGAAAATTCCAACATGTTGGTTTTACTATATTCGCAGTTCATTTACTCAACATTGTAAGTGGACAGCCAAATGCATCGTTAAAGGAAAGACAATTTTGCAATATTTGTAGGACATTTGTAAGGATTCACCTCAGATGAATATATTTTTAAACATATTCAACAAGTACACTAAAAAGTACCTTTTGTATATCAGCATTTTAAAAATAGGACCTTTCCCAAAAACATATTATTCATTCGGTTTTAGGGAGAAAATTGTAAGAGAGAAATGGGGATGCATTCGGCAATCCTGCAAATACCGTAGAATTCCGTCTAGAAGCATATATGCCTCTAAACGAGGTTTTTTTTTAATGAAAGATATGAAAGGCCAATACCCTTCTCAAAAACATTGCAATAGATTGGTCTTACAAATATACATGTTTGTACAGCCGCCTTTATCAGTAATATAGTTGTTCAAACTCCAAATAACGTTTTTGTTGAGAGTGTCTGCCTCTTGTCTCTTGTGTCAAAAAACCTCATTTAGAGGCATATATATGCTTGTAGACGGAATTTTACGGTATTTTAGAGGTTCTTATGCCTTGGTGGCTACACTTAAAATAATATTGAATAAGGATTGGTAACCTCTCAAGCAATATTATTCTGACTGACATGTTTGATCTTGGGGTTTAAGTTCCCTAATCCTAAGGTTCCCTTGTCCTAAGGTTCCCTAGTCCTAATGTCCACTAGTCCTAAGGTCCGCTAGTCCTAAGGTCCGCTAGTCCTAAGGTCTGCTAGTCCTAAGGTTCGCTAACTAACCTGAATCGTAACCTAAAACTAACTCTAACCCTAACTCTAATCCTAACTTCAGGTCTAGCAACCCCTTTCAGACTAGTAAACCTTATTTTTGGAATAATGACCTTATTTTCGGACTAGTGAAGCTTAGGACTAGTGAAGCTTAGGAATAGGGAACCTTAGAACTCTCAAGTGAGAAGTCCTCGATCTTGGTATGGAAAATATGATGTTGGTAACACAGTGTGGTGGATCCTCAAATGGGCAAGTTCTTGATAAAAGTGAACTTTCCATTCAGAGATAAGTCAACAGAAGATTATAGTTGGATTAATATAACTTATGTCATGTCCATAATAATAATAATAACAATAATAATGGTAATTTAGTCAAAGACTTGCTTAAATCTAGGTACCTACAATTTCCTGCTTGCATAAATTTCAATGAACTTGTGGTTCAGACTGAGCAGACCACTGGCGCAGAAAAAATGTTTTTAAAATGCAAATAATATGGATTTAAACAGTAGTGGGTCAGTAAATTGGATCATATTATGCAGTCACTCTTAATTAGCAAAGGTTGAATATTATGACAATCAACACAGTAACAAGTTGCTGTAAGAGAGGCTAAACAAGGGGATTCTGTACTTGGTATGTGATGCTGTGAGAAACATTACATACTGAAATGTCATGCATGGGGACCAAAAATGCTCTACTTTTCAAAATCAAAAGTCAGACATTATAATGATGATGTGTAACTAAAAGCATGTGCGTTACATAGGCATGCATGTACATATGGCATTTGTTATCAGCATAGTGCATATCAAACTAATGAAGCACGATTGATGGCAAAACAATCGGAGGCTCACTCTTTTCTCCTTAGTGGGTTACATGGAAACATGGCAGGGTTACTTTCAAACATGGCAGAGTTGACATTCTCCTACTTTAACCTCTTTGGTATAGATGAATGGTTTTCATACGATACTTCCATACAAATTGCAACAACCTAATACCAATATTTTGTATTATTATACCCTTATTACCTCGTTCTTCAGTTACATTCAGAGAACAATGTTTCATTATATGCCAAAACAACCAAATTTCTCAGGGAACACTTAATTGAAAGATACATACTTGGTACTAGTTTGAGCAAGCATCTTACCTATTCTGATCAGATTAAATAGTTCATATAATATTTAGGTGCAACAAATCACAATCTGCAGTTAAGACTTAAACATCAGACTTCATGGGTTCATCAGGGATGCATGTCTGGTTCATGGATCATTAACAGAATTACAGGATTCTAATAAGTAGTGGAAGAAATAATATCAATAATAGCTGCTCGTTGATACTTATTTGACACTACATGTCGAAGGCTCAGTGCAACAAAGACCCATATCCATTAGCTCCCCTGGGTAATTTTATGTATAAATACAATTGTGCTTATGAATAATATTACTCGGGGGAGCTATGGAAATGAGTGCTACACTGAGCCCTCAATGTGATGTAATCAAATGAAATATTTATATGCCGTATGACGGCTGCCTTCTGATATTTTTATCATTATCATAATGCTTCAATCTCAATAGTGGGCAGCATTAAAGTTTGTTCGGTTTATATAAGCTGTGTACTGATATAGATTGGCATGCACGCAGTTGAGTGCAATGCTTACGCTAGTTGTGCGTTGCGTAATGAGTGACTGGCACACGCTTATGGCTTATGTGAATTTACACGAGCGTGATACGGCCTTGATTGATGCGCGCAGTAACAAAAGCCGAATAATTTCCGCCTTATATAAGCCGAACAAACTTTAGTTTCCTGACTTTCATGACTTTGGGGTTTTGGGTTTTATTTTTCAATTTTTTTTATTGCTCAGTTTGTTTTCATTTATTATGGAGAATCTAATGAAAAGACTGAAGTATGGGTTTAAAAGTTTTGATAGATCCTGGTTGGTTGCCCATTCTGCACGTTACATCATCCTGCTTTACAATGTAATATGCATTAACTCCATGAGAACTACCTGCCTATTGGTCAAAAAGAAGTTTTCATTATCAATTGGACCAATCAGCAACATTGTTTGAATAATTTCACCGCACCAAAACAATTGGGGTGAATTATTTGCAAAGCTCCATTCTGATTGGTGATTAAAATGAAGATATCATGTAATTGACCAATCAGAGGCAATGTTAGATCGGCAGGTAGTTCTCTGGGGGTTAACCTGGCACTCACATTCTGTGCTGGTATTATTATTAGAATGGTAAGGAAATAACATTATCTGCATTTATAGGATTTGACATTTGTCACATTGCTTGTTTTTAAATATGAAGAGGGTGTGAACAATCATATATCTGGACAGCAGTGATTTGTTTTCATGCAATGATCTGCAAACAAATGTGTTCAATAAATTGTTTTCTCGTACATGTAGTGAAGAAACTAGTTTTTAATGTATGTTGGAATATACTACTCTGAACCTTTATTAGGCAAACATGTAGCTTGCAGTCGTTAGACTAGATAATTTTAATAACAACATGCTGGAATAACATCAGATTTTTTCAACGGTGAAGGACAGAATCGCGATAGTGACAACCAACAACTTATTAACGGGTATGCGTGTAGTTTAATTATTTTGCCATGTAGATGCTCAAATAACAACACATCAAGGTTAAGATCAAAACTATACTATAACCAAAAACTTGTGAAAGGCATACCTTGTATTATTAATTTTATTTTAGTGTAGAATACATGCTCAAATATCAACCTTTTTTAATCAAGGTTACGAACAAGATTATTTCATGAAATTTGATAGACTTAATTTTTGGAGGGGAAATCTTAGTATAGTTAATATAAGATATTCATGTTTTTCTCAGTCTTTTCAGGATGCTGGCCAATATCCTGAATCCCATGTGTTTATTTGTTTCATTCTTATCATCTTATATTGCTAAATATTCTTCTTTTTGCCATTTGCCCTGGGGCCATTTGTTTCACGGTTTGTATCTTTTCAAAGAATATGATATTTGCAGTGTAAGATAACAAGGGCCTCAGGGCTGGATAGAGGTGGACTGTTAGCATTTATACTACTTCTAAGTTTACTAATAATTTGAATTCTGACTTACGACATCAAAATAACACCGGTCTGGAAGTACAATACTTTTTTTCCAACAATTAAAAACATAGCTGTGTTTTTCAAAGAAATAATATATATGCACTAGGAGATTACAATACCTTAGTGTTAAAAGAATATTTACAAATAAGTTATGACATAATTTAGATGCTTGATTTCAAAAAGAATTAATAGAAATCACTCTCATACGATAGTTTTAAGTATTCGATATGTATATAGCTAGAAAGTATATAGCTAGAAAATCTTTTTTTGTTTCAAAGTAAATGTCAATCATTATAATCATGAAAAGGAAACCCACTTTACAAAATATGCTGTTGTTGATGTATGCAAACACACATCGCCCACAAATTTCTGTCAACATATATATGATCCAATCACTTATGTTGTTTTCACTCAAATGTATCTCAGGAAACAGGGGACCGTTCACAAACACTTGTAAGGGGGGGCCTGATGCAAAAAAAATTCATCGCGAAAATTTTTCGGGCCCCCTTTACATACCTCAAATTTCGGGCCCCCCTTTTTGACATGAAAATTATGGGTCAACCCCATAGAAAAGCATATAAACTCAATTTTTCCAGGAAAATTTGTGATCATTTTTTCAGGCCCCCCTTAGGAGGGTCAACATTTTCAGCCCCCCTTTTTGCATCAGGCCCCCCCCTTACAAGTGTTTTGTGAACGGTCCCCAGGCAACATTTGAGAAGGTTTCACTTTGCCATAACCTGTAAAATGGACATGATATTTAAAAATTTATAAAGTGAGCGTCGATTTTGACCGACAAGAGAGTTATTCCGCTGGATCATATCACAGTATCACAGCCTAAACAGATAGCAGTCAATCAGAATAGTGAATCTCATTGGTTATTATGCAGAAATATATACCATGGGAACGAAGCAATGTTTTTACAGGCAAGTTCTCACTAGCCGAGGTGTAGTATGGTGCTGTTAGATGATAAGGGAAAATATAGGCTGGGTAGATATACTATGGACCACAACAGCCTCATCCCAATGGCATAGTTTAATAACCTCAATTAAACAATCATAATGCAAAATATGACTCAAGTTGCAGAGTATGAGTTTTTGTACCCAAATTTTCAAAGGTCATTCAATGAATGTACCAATGTATTGGGGTTAAAGAACTGTGCCTTGATAGATGAGCATGTTGTGGATCCTAGTGATATGCAAGTATATGGATGAAGTAGTTATACATGAGATAGTTGCTATGAGCCAAAACACTCTCATCTTCACAGCATAGTTCAATAATCCGCATTTAATAATCATTGCTCAAACTTTGCCCTCATGTTATTGGGTATGAGTTTTTGTACCTAAGGTCATTCTATATGTATATGCAAGTATACTGGGGGTTAAGGACTCTGCCCGGATGGATGAGCTTGTTTGGGGAATGTTTTGATAGGTGAGTCCTTGGAGGTAAAGGTTTAGTACTTGTATGATGCACGAGACAGACAAGGGGGAACAAATTCAAGTTTTGGCGAGGATTTTTTTTTTACACTGCAGACAATATGTAATTGTAAATGCACACCAGGAAATTTGATATTATTTGTGTGCGTGACGGTGTGTGCCAAGTAGAGTCGGCATGTGAAAACTTCTTTAAAGGTACATAGCGATTGATATGTCCGACTACCGTACAACAACCTAAAATTAATCAAAATTTATAGATTTTTGGAACAGGCACTTATGTGCTGATGTATTTCTGATATAACATGGCCAACATCTTACATATAGCATGAAGTACAAATTTAAAGGGAGCCATTAGTACCAAAACTGATAACTTAGTTAGAAACACTAATCCTAACCTTAAACCTTAACTTCACCTTAATCCTAACCCTAAACATAACCCATTTCATATTTCATATATTCAATTTCATATTCATTATCTAATCCCGACACCCCTAGGCTTACCCTAAGCGAACCCTATCCCTAACCCTAACCCAACTCCTGCCCTAACCTTTCCCTAACCCTAATCCTAACCTAATATGCCCTTAACCCTAATGAACCCTTTTTGGACTAAAAATGACCTTTTGGATTAATGGGCTGTTCACAATAAAGGCTCACATGAGACTTTTGAATATGCCTCTAATGTCAGTAGACAGTGTTCCAATAGACTTTTGGCAGCTGTAAGAAGTTACAGTTGATAACAAAACCATGAGCTGATTTATTGTAAAATTTATCCATTTGTGCAAAACTTGGAAGTCCATCTAGCTGTTTAATCATTTGTGACCATCTAGCTGGTTAATCATTTGTGACCTGCTCACCATGAAATAAGCATAAAGTCGCAAGTTGGTAGTTTCAAGACATCCTGGCTACTGAGTTTATCTTCTTTGTTTGCCGCGCACCTGTACAAGCCAGTAGTATGTCCTTTGTGAAAGGCCCATTCACAAAGGACATACAGACATACTTTTGGCTTGAATAGGTGCGTGTGAAACAAAGAACACCAACGCAGCAGCAAGGACGTCTCAAAAGTACCAACTTGCGACTTTACGCTCATTTCATTTCAGCAAGCAGCCTACATCCATGGGCAGCATCCCATTGACCTCATCCTAGGTTAACATCAATCAGCTCTTCTACTGTCTATACATTAATCCAGCAATCTGTCATAGGAAATTGCATGGCCAATAATAGGAATGTCAAAGTCGACCAACACTCAACTTTCTCCTTATCACATTTGGACGGTATGGTACAATTCATTTAAGGGGACATCCCCTTTCACATCCCCCAACACCCCTTTCACACCCCTCCTATGATGCTACACCACTGGCCATGTATTTTCTCCTTCTGCTTATGCAATTTGCTTATCTTCATGTTTGCTTGCTCTTATTTAGAGAGATTGAAATGGCAACATGTGAAATTAGTTAGCTGTAATTTTGTCATTGCTATCAGCAGTAGATAGCAAAAAATTCTAAAAATGGTACCATGTAAATTAGCTTATTTGCATAGTAAAAGCCCCTTCAAAGTTCAAACTGAAAGAAACCAGTCTAATTATGTTTACCAATATCCAAATTTATGATATATTATATAAACATGAAAACATAAAGATTCTGTAAAGCATGATATTTTTGCCGTATTAATTTTTTGGGATTTGAGATTTTAACTGTCGGGAGCAGTTTTGCGGTTTCTTGCCGTGATTACAAACACTTACACATAAATGCTTATTAGTAAAAAATATTTTTGTGTGCTTTTAACCCCCTGGACACTACTGGTCATTTGACAGCATTTCTGATTGGTTGATAACTTGAAATGCTCGTTTCAATTGCCAATTATGACTAGGCGTTAAACTATTTATGGTCAAACTTGCATTTGCAGATGATCTTATTAATACCCTCCTTGATAAGTTCAAAATTAGACACAATATTCATTTTGGCCAATCGGCAGGTAGTTCTCATGGGGTTAAATTCACAGTTCTGAAATTAACCGCAAAAAGAATGTCAATAAAAATGTGGTGAAAATTTCCCACTATATACAATGCCATAATTATTATAGTCAGTCACGTCCCTGTTTTCATAATTATTAAAACAATTACTTTTAAAGAGCAAATAATAATGTAAAAGTCAAGGTGACATGTGAAGTCATCTTATGAGTAATTAATGAATGAATTGGATGGATGGACGGAATCGTTGCTAATAGATTAAAAGTACATTATCTTGCTGGAGGAACTGCTACTGCAGTTTTATTAGATTGTTATAATAAATAAATGGTATTGTGCTTAAAAGATATCATATTGGACCTAGAATAGACTCTAGCAAGAAATTGCCAGGTGTAGCTTTTGAAAAACGAGTGGATTCGCCGTAGTATCACAGCAATTTTTGACACAAAGATATAGGGATGATGACGCTGTGCATCCTTTAGTTAATAATAAGCATCCTTTAAAAATGACATCCCCCTGCCAGACTCTTAAATTAAGTTGAATAGTTCACTAATCACCCGCATGTTCACAGTGTATATTATACATTATATACTTCATTAATATATTCTTGTTCATTGATTGGTTAAAAGTGGATCACATGACCAAAAATAGTTCTACCATCAGTACTCCTATCCGTAAATAGTACCTCTAAGCCGTAAATAGTATTTTCAATGTCCCGGATGAGCCGTAAATAGTACCTCCAAGCCGTAAATAGTACTTTTGACCATGCCTTCCACGTGCGCGCATTCTATGCGACGGAACAGTTCACGCACGCTTGAAACTGCCATAGCGCCATTTCATTGCTGCTGTAATTGGTTAGCCGATTTTAGGCTATTCGATTTTTGAAGGGTAGGTTGTGCTTAAATTAGCCGTGCTGTTCACTCAGGATAGAAGCGGAGAGTCAAAACGTCAAATAATTTTCTTTTAACAAATCAATGAACAAAGAACATATTAATGAAGTATATAAAACAAATATATACTGCCTTTATTCGAAAGTTCTGGTTAAAACTATGGTCCCTCGTTGAGATCAATTAATACTATTTTCCTTCGGGCTGCGCCTCAGGAAAATAGTACTATTGATCTCACCTCGGGCCCATAGTTTTAACCAGAACCTCTCATGGCAGTATATATTTGTATACTATGACCCACAATGCCCTCATCCCAGTGGCATAGTTCAATAACCTCAATTAAACAATCATAGTGCAAAATTTGACCTCAAGTTTCAGAGTATGAGTTTTTGTACCCAAATTTTCAAAAGTCATTCAATGAATGTTCCAATGTATTGGGGTTAAAGAACTGTGCCTTGATAGATGAGCATGTTGTGGATCCTAATGATATTCATCTTTTCAGTTTGAGACTTGCTGTCTTTTTGTAATCTTCGTAAATGTTCTTAAGGGATCCAAAATGAGCGTTTATTGCGTTTCGACAGTATTTTTTGTGGGACATGAGAGCACCTCAGACCTATCGAATTGCATTCTGAATACTGAAGCATGTCTTTCTGATATCAAATAATTTTCATTTTTTTAAATCACAATATAATACAAATTTTATGACAAATTATAAAAATTTGATATTTTTCAAATTTTGATATATAACAGTCCTCGGTAAATTATATAAATCTAATGATATATTCTTAAAGTGTATGTAGCAGGAGGAAAAGCCGACGGTCAATTGAAAATTTTGACCTTTCATATTGAAGATATGGATTTTTTCCCAAAAAGACCTAATTTTTTTGGTGTTTTGGGGGAAAAATCCATATCTTCAATACGAAAGGTCAAAATTTTCAATTGATCGTCGGGTTTTCATCCCACCTACATACACTTTAAGTATAAATCATCAGATTTATAAAGTTTACTTCAAGTACTGTTAAATATCAAAAACATCAATTTTTAATGATTTGCCATAAAATTTGTATTAAATTGCAATTTCAAAAAATCAAAATTATTTGATATCAGAATGACATTCTTCGTATTCAGAATGCAATTCGATATGTCTGATGTGCTCTAATGTCCCAAAATAAATACTGTCCAAACGCTCATACCCCAGCCCTTAAATGGGAAGAGTGAATTTACATTGTTACATTAAGGAAAGTTCCGGAATTGGAAAAACCTTGATCAAAATTTAATGTAGTCAAACATGACAAATTTACAAAAGTTCTTCACATGATCTAAGATTTGTTATTTTTAACAACAAAATGCCACTTTAATAGCAAAATTGCATTATTTTGCTATAAAAGCTTGTGATTCAGAGGAAACATGTTACGTTAGGAAATATAATATTTAGTCTTGCTTCCTGTGATGGTGAGTTTTATAAATGTGCATTATAAACCAAGAATAATGTTTACCATGAAGGCAGGGATGCATTTAATCTGGAAATTTACTACCAACCAAGCCATGAAAATTATGCATGCTAAAAAGGCATGTTTCTCTATATCACTTGAGTAGTAACTCCTACTGAAGTGTCAGACAGGCTTTTATGCTGTTCTTTATACAGTGTTGCCAGTGCCACTGTTAAGTAGTACAATTAAGGCTTCTTGAAGATTGTTGATAAAAACCATCCAACACCTCCATGCAGAGCTTTGCCCTAACTTGCATTTTGCATGATTTCATGTATTTTTGCGAAATTCCATGCTTAAAATTTGCCTTTTGATGAAGCAAAGGGGTTTTGATGCGCGCAACTTTTTTCAGGATTTTTGTCACTTCAATCGCCAATTTTTCATTACATGATAATGGACTGAAGTAAAAATAAGTTCCATAAAGTAGTCTCCTTGTTGTTCAGCATCCCTTCACTTCCATTTTGTGTCACTTTTCCAGGTTTCATATACATGTATAAGCTTATTCACAAATTCGGCAACTTTTCCTGAAACGTGGGGGAGTACATGCTTTTGAGAGCCATTTGCTCTGCCTTTATTCCACACTTCCCCTGTGGAAGATTTAGCTAAAGTCTGTCACAGAGGGAGTATCAATTTTGAATAGAATACACAATTGGGTAACTTCCATGTGAAATACTTACTCCAGTTGTGGAAGATATAGGTAACGCCACAATGCAGGGGGAGTATGGGTTTCAAAATGATTAACCCTGACCAATTACAGTTGAAAAACATACTCCCCTTGTTGAAGATATTTTCAAAATCTTCCACAGGGGTAGTGTGGTTTTCAACTGGAATAGCCCAATTGGTGCAAAGAAATGGCAATACTGATTGTCTGCATTAATCCTGTACTTTCATGCTATGACACTAGATCCCTTTGAGACTATTTGTATAATGTCTGTAAGCTTTAAAAAAAAAAGCAGGCAGCAATTTAAAGGGGCATACATTGATATTCTGTACAAAGTTGTGATCTATAAACTGCCCACAAATGGATGAACAAGTTTAAACTGTTACTAAAAAGTGTAAAATTTGCTCACCTGAGAGTTTTTGGAATATAGGGCGATTTCTTTATTTCCTGATCTAAGAATTGATCAATGAGCATGGATAACTTAATTTTAGGAAAGTAGCTCATGCTATTACATAAAAATATGAAAGTAATTCATTCTATAAGTGTCCACTGGGTGTTTTTTGCACAAAAGGGCAAATCCTGGAAAACAGGAAGCCATGGAACTTTGTATTTTAAAGTAAAATTGTTACTTTAATCTTTCAAAGAACTTGTGTAGGATATGGCTTGCATTGAAAACAGGAAGCAGTGGAGCTTTGTATCCATCAAAAATACCTCTTTCGGCAAATACTTTTATTTTTAGCATTACTAAAATTTTATCATATTATTGCAAGAATATCAGGTATTAAAAGTGAAATATTGCCAAATTCAGTAGCGTGATGCATCAAATACATGGTTTGCAATGATATAAAATATAACTTCACACCCTGTTTATAAGAAAACTACCGTACTGACGCGAGTATAGTCCCACCTTCGAGTAAAGTCCCACCCCCAAATTTTCGGAAAATTTCAGAAATTAAAAAAATTTTTTTTTTTTTTTTTTTTTATTTATTTTTCGGCTTTGGAGTGTCCCAGGACCTAGACCTAAATGCTAGGATCATTCATGGTTGACCTAAAAAAAAAAAAAAAAAAAAAAAAAATTTCAAGATGTTTTGTATTTTTAATATGAAAATTGATACATTGTATTCATGTCATACTCTATTAATGATTTCAAAATGCATTCAAATTCAATGCATTTTGAAATCATTAATAGACTATGACATGAACACAAATTATCAATTTTCATAATAAAAATACAAAATATCTTGAAATTTTTTTTTTTTTTTTTTTTTTTTTTTTTTTAGCACATTGAAGGCAGAAGTAGCATTTAGGTCTAGGTCCTGGGACACTCCAAAGCCGAAAAAATTTTCTGTCATTTTTTTTTTTTTTTTTTTTTTTTGAAATTGAGTATAGTCCCACCCCCAATTTTGAAAAATGTTCACCCAAAAACGGGGTGGGACTATACTCGCGTCAGTACGGATATTCATCATTTAATGGTACCAGACAGAAATGATTTTACAATATATATAATCCTTGGATAATTCTAGTTTGGATGCACTCATGCATTTATCCATTTTACTACAAAACATGATATGTGACATGATCAAGGGGAATGAGTTTTACATTTGTTTCTAAAGAGGACATTTAGAGCTTTCAGAAACTGAAAACCCCATGTTGATACGGCTTTTCTTTGCGAAGTTACGTCAATTTATCAATCGCTGAAAACAATACAAAACAAAAGAATTTTGACACTTTCTTTGCCAATATCTCAAAATCAATATTAGCGACATCCGACTCATTTCCCTTGATCGTGTCACATATATTTTTGGGTTTAGATGTGAGCTATATGATTTGACATTCATTTGGAAAAACAGACATAAAGAGAAGATACCAAAGCATACCAAAACATTAAACGCTTCATTAATGATATAGAACAGATGGCGCACAGTCGAGTCATGATTTAAGCACAAACATATTTGTTCATTAGTACCGTAGTTAATGATTTCTTCTTTATTCAAGCATGGCAATGATTGTATGGTTCATGGTCAAAATCTCTGTATACAGCATTTTTAATATTATCATAAAATTCTTGATATTGTATTGTCCAGTGTAATAAACGCTCCCCCTCTAATCACGCCCCCTCCAATTTTTCAATGAAAATTGACAAAAATTTCCATGCTAGCCTATATCGTGTGACATCAGTCATGTCAGTGATGATCGCTAATTTACATGGACAAAACCTATTTTGACTCAAAGTTCCATCCATTTCATTGCCTAATTATGGTAGATTTCATCAGATTCTTGCTTGATGATGCACTTACGGGTGTGTAATTTTGTTGTATTTACCACGAAAATGTCAGCGCCGCCATCAGTAGGAGTATTAGGTAGATGTAAATCCCTCCTTTCTACAGGAGGACCATCGGGAAATTGAACCCGATTTTAAAAGTTTTTTTCACTGAAAATTCACTTCTAATAAATGCTCCCCTTCGGCAAAAATGCAATGCCCCAGGATGTTTATTACAGACAATACTGTATAGCAACTCATAATCATTATACTGTAAAAAATAACATTGGATTTGTATCACACAATGCTATGAATAATATGTGATGTGATCATGAAAAATGAGTCAAATGTGGGGAAATAGATTTAGAGATATAGCCAACAATAGTGTGCAACTTCCTTTGTATTTGTATTTTATTGTTTTATGCAAAACTAAAGACTGCTACAGACTCCAAGTATGCAATGTAGGATATTTGATGTAACATTTCTTTGCTATTTATGTATTCCCATTCTATTTCCAGTAGAACTTAGAAGTTCTGACGAATGTTTGATAACTTAAAATTGATAATATATTATATAGAATGTCTGGTGGAAATTATAATATCAATTTTATGTCATCAAACATGTGTTACAAGTTTTAACTTCTAACAAATATTTAACCCTTTGAACCCGACGAGCCGCCATAATGGCTCACGGTAACCTGTACCATAGTCCAGATGAGCCGCTATAGAGGCTTCTACCATGGTCTGTCAAAAACCGGAAGAGTCACTAAAGCGGCTCACGTAACATCAATTGCGATATGTTTTGTTTACATCGGAATCCTTTGGCTATCTGGGAGACCGGGGTTCAGGGGTCTTAGACCTTTTCTTTTGGTGTGACAGGCAAAATGCTGAGGCAATTTTGGAGTGAATTGGGAAGCTCAGGGTTGGATGTACGGGACTATGTGGTAGGCCAGGGTTCAAAGGGTTAAAAACATTCTGGAAATAGAAAGTGAATAGATTGAATAACAAAGACATGTTGCATCAAATATTCTACATCCACCAAAAAAAATCTGAAAAGACCTTAAAATTTATGTATCTCTGGAACCATAAGTCTAATTATGATACGGCTTTCAACTTGCAACAAAATAAAGGCCTTAAAGTGGCTCACGTAATGAAATTGAAAACTGAATTTTGATTTCGATCGACGTCAGATTCATTTAACGATTGCATCGTGTTTAGAAAGACTGGAACATGTAATATCCATATTATCTGAATTAAATCTGAAACACATTTGAATTTCAATGCAAAAATGGATATTAAAAGTTGAAATATTCAGGAGTATTAATGAAAGATGTTAATCATTATGGTTCATTAGAAGATTTTGATGAAAATTGCACAAAGCACTCAAGTTTTAGGCAGAAAAATAAATTGCAGTCTAAGCTGTGAAAATAGTAAAATTGTGTAATACAGGACCCCAGGGGTTTATCCATCAGAAAGTATTTGTTACAATTGTCTATAAATTCAAAATTTGTATATTTACTTTTGCATCTAGTAGGTATATAATATTCAGTTCGAGTGAGGGGGAGGGAGAGAATGTGTTGAGGTTTTTATATTAGAGAATATATTTCTATTATGCAATTCCATTTCATATTGAAATTTATTGGATAAAAAAAAAAATATGATTGAAATAGGAATTGTCTTCCCAGGACGTGCAGGGAATTTGAGCTCGTCATTCAATACGGATTGAATGTTATATTTTAATGTTATATTTCAAGAATGTTGAAATATATACATTTCGGGGATAGAATTTTTATTATTATATTTCATGACTTGCTGTATGAAAGTGACAAGTTGCTTCTGAAGGAAGGGGTGAAAAGGAAGAGATGTGTAAACTGTATGGTTTAGTGGCAGTATTTTAAGCGACAAAAAAAAAAACAATGGGTGGAGAAACCTTCTCAAGTAGGATCAGATCAGTCAGGCTTTTTTTTCTTTCTGGAGGCTAGAATTATCCGAAAATATCACCAAAATCTGAAAGAAATCTGATGATATGTTTTTGTGAACATGTTTTCTAACAATTTTTAGGTATATGATCAATAAATTTTGGCCCCAAAATGGCTGATTTTACATGGTTTAAACAAAAAAAATTCTCCAAAAAGCACAATTCTGGGTCGGTCGAGCCTGTAGAACAGGATTTTTTTAATTTTCATTGCCTTTATGGAATGTTTCGTTTTGTATCATCATCATAGCCTTTTTAAAATTTTGCATCATTTCAAACATCTATCTTCATGATTCATGCCAATAATTGTGGCTCAAAATATTTTTTTTTTTTTTTTCGTTAGACAACTCAAGAAAATACACATGAATGTTATCTGCATTACATACTGAAAATAGTACATAATGGTCTGTGTCACTTGAGCCAGAGACTGAACTTGTGAAACTTCCTCCAGTGTCAAAATAGAAATACAGGCAAATATAAGAAAGAACGTTATTACAGGATATTGATAGATGTGTGCCTTTCAGACCAAGTAGGAAACTGTGTAGTAGAGTGCCATAATGGAACATGTAAAAGGCTATAAATAAATAGAAGATTTTTGAATCTTAGTCGTTAACTGGTGATTTTTACATACATACTTGAAGACTGCATATTGCAGATATTGTCAGCTCTTTCAGATTTCCATGTTTTTTTAATTTATTGTAATAAAGCTTTTAATAAATCTTGTTTTTTATTTTCAGCGATGATTATGTGCGTGGCATGTGCAGGGTCCCGGGTTCGAATCCCGGGGTACCAAGTGATTTCTTTCTTCACCTTCTCTCCTTTTTTGTTTCTTTTTTCCCTATCCAATAGCAAAAAAAAACACGGGTTAGGGTTGGGGTTAATGTACATGTGTTTTCTACATTAATAATTATTTTACAAGGTCAACAAAAATTGGGAGATGATGATAATGAATAATTCTGTCATTTTCCTATCTGAAGTAGAAAGTGAAAGAAAGGGTTGAAGAGATAGAGACATTGTCTACTTCTCTACTGTTTACTGAAGATAGCAAGTGATTTTGATACATTGCTGTCTACTGAAGATAGCAGTACACTACATACATCTAGGCCGCATTGCTATTGACTGAAGATAACAATGTACTATACAGTATGTAGAAATAGTGCTATCTTCTGAAGATAGCAATGTAGATGTACTATCATAGTACAATACAGCATGTAGAAAACAATGCTATCTACTGAAGATAGCAATAAACTACAATACATATCATGTAGACAGTATTGCTATCTACTGAAGATAACAATACTGTCTACATGTGTACAATGTAATATATAGCATGATATCTACTGAAGATAGCAATAAATTACATAGCATGTAGGCAGCATTGCTATCTACTGAAGATAACAATACTGTCTACATGTGTACAATGTAATATATAGCATGTAGAAAATATAGCACATAGAAAACAATGCTATCTACTGAAGATAGCAATAAACTACAATACATATCATGTAGACAGTATTGCTATCTACTGAAGATAACAATACTGTCTACATGTGTACAATGTAATATATAGCATGTAGAAAATATAGCATTTGGAAAACAATGCCATCTACTGAAGATAGCTATAATTTACATAGCATGTAGGCAGCAATGCTATCTACTGAAGATAGTAGTAAACTACATAGCATTTAGACAACATGTACCGAAAACAGCATACACTAGATTATTTATAACTTGTACAAGGTCAATGCACTTGTGTTTCCAACAAAATATACTCATCTTGCATAAATATATAAAATTGCTGATTAAGTGGTTTAATTGAACACCAGCTGTTTGTCATACTTAATTACAAGAGGTTAACGACCTAATCTTTGGTACTACAAGGCCTCCATGTCGGTCAAGTAAAAAATCCACAAGTTTGTACCCGGCTGTGTAGGAATGAATCAATACATTGTGGAAATTCATTGTTATTGTTTCACTCAACTATTGACATTTTAAATGTTAGGTGTCACTCATGCCAAGCTGTGCGATTCCAAAATGTCTAAAATTGTCACACACATTTTCAATTGAATAGGTTTAGCTCCTCTTAAAACAGTGCTGATTTTAGTATATTTGTAAAGCATCTTAAAAGTGTTTCTTTTGTTTCAATTGTTGTTGTATTTTTATTATATATGTAAAATGTTGTTTTATAGTAAACTAATTATGAAAATAATGTTACTACAATGTGTGTAACCCTCTTACACAACATATTCTCAAATGATAGTTGTGCTGTGAAAATTAAAATTCTTATTTCCTGAAAAAGTAGGTTTCTAAACTCTAATTCCATCCAAAATTGCTCAACATCAATATCAACCATTAATAATGAAAGCCTCTTCAAAGTCAGAGCAAACTGATACAATGCTCATTCAAATCAATTAAACAAACCAATAAATGAAAAAAAATTATTAAAAACTAAATTTTAAACCAAATTAATCAGTATATACCCCTGATGCCCCATTTATTGAAAAACAAAATATTTTGATCTCCTTTATAATATGCACCATGCAGCCAATCATAATACTGTGTAAGTGGACATTTTTATGGTATGTTTATTTTAGTTCTTTTTGGATTTCAAGCAGCTACCGTGAAAATAACAGTGTGCGAATATATTCCTTTTGCGTATAGTTCAATGTACGGAAGCTGAGAATCACAAATTTCAAAACAAGGGAAACAGCTCAAAATTGGAAGCGCAAAAAATGACACATGTGAAAATGTCCACCTTTACAGTAGCCACATCTCAAGGTAGCCCAGACCTGGACAGTATACATAATAAATGAACAAATAATAAACTGTATCAATATAATTTGATAGAACGTGACTCTGTAAATTGGCAAGATCATATTCCATTAGAAAACTATTTCATAACGCTGGATAGCAACAATACCGCCACCTGCCTTGACTCGGTGCATTTTGCAGATAATTTTATTTTAGTAGCATTAATTGTACCCCAATCTTCTGATTTAATAGGTATCGTATTAAAATGAACCCACTTGTTCATGTTATTTACAAAGATAACAATGATTATTGCTATAATATGATTGTAACTGGCGTGGAGCAAAATAATTGCAAAGGTACAAAATATTCATCTTTGAAAAATTGAATGTGATAGAGTATCTCGTCATAATGAAGTATGACGTTGTCACTGACCCAACATCAACAAAAATCAATGGGTTGATTCTTTTTAATGGGCAGAGAAATAAATCAATATTATATGAAAACATTGGGATATGAGAAACCTAATTGTGCCAGTCTGTAATTAGATCATAATGATGAAAATTGTTGCACTCAGAGGGCAAGAATGCTTAAAATCATATTCTGTACTGTTTTATCCTGAAAAATGGAGGCTTTAAAATAAAAATAAAATAAATGTTGGTATTTATACAGCGCCTTTCACATGTGCACATGTACCAAAGCACTTTACATTTATTTCACTGTTGTTAGAATATGTCAGCTGCCATACAATGCCCAAGGCATGCTCATACCTTTGGGTGGCGCTCAATGAACAATATTCATAACAGCTCTCCATTTCAATATAGAGAGGCAAGTAAGGCACGATGGCACCGCTGGGGCTTGAACTTGCGATCCACCGATTTCAAGGCAGAGCCTGTACTGTTGCGCCGACATGCCCATAAATGATGGCAATTGTCTATAATGATGGCAATGGGCTGTTCCATTTGAAATCAACACACCCCCATGGAAGACATGACCGTAATCTTCCACACCTGGGAGTGCGAATTTCAAATGAGATTACCTGAATGGCTGACTCTGTTTGAAATCCACACTCCCTATGTGGAAGATTAGGGTAATGTTTTCTATCTAGGTGGTGTATAGATTTCAAATGGAATTGCCCAATATGAAATTTGTTGATTAATTTTCCACTGCACTTGTTTACCTTTGATTTATTGATGTAAACAATAATGTATAATGGCAAGTGTATTTATTTACCTAGTTTTTCTCTCGGACCAATCAATTAATCCATCAATTATGCCCACTTCAAAAACAACAACTGAATCACAGACTAATTATGAAGTGGTCAATCACCTCAAAATGCACTACATTGACAATTCCACCACATGCAACTATGACATCACTACTAATAGGTTATATACAGGGTGATTCAAAATGATCTATACCCAACTAACCACTTTTTTTTCTGGAATTTTGAACACTCTGAATATAAGGACCGCTGTGCCATATGATACAGTATTGTTTCTCCTTCACATAAATTTTGAATTTTAGAACTCAGTTATTTCAATCAAAAGATATGGCAATTTTAATATAAGTTTCCATTTTCATGTCAGTGCACAGAGCGTTAAATTGTTACCACAACAACTTCATTTGCAATAGTCAGATGTGAATGGGTACATATATGGTGCTTTATATAGATACTATTATTCTATAGAACACTGAAATCAATTTCAGGTATTGCAAAGGATGAAATTTGTACAAAATTGTTTCGATTGCCCAAGATCGCAATAGTTGGAGAAAGCTTGTAGTCGCCTGTTCCGCAGCTGACTGATGATGATGCTAAGGTCCTAATATGAGCAGACAATGTGGTTCTAAGTATTGCCCATCTGTGTGCAACTTGCTTTTCAGGGTGTCTTTTTCAAATGATCTTGTTTGGTTTGGTTTGGGTACAGATTATTTAGACTCACCCTGTACACACCTTGATGCTATCTACTGAAGATAGCTGATTGACTGTACCTATTATACCAGTAGGATATCAGATCAATGTGATTCATCTAGCCAGCATTCCGTATATAAACAGACATACTGCATGGAGAATGCATACAAGCAACACTCATTCAGCACAACTTTTACTGCATCTTACAATGCAATGCTTATAAGGTGTGCTTCTGTTACATGCTGGAAGTTGTAGATTTCCCACATTACAGTTCTGTTTTATGCCTTCATGTAACTCTGTGAATTTGCACCATAAAAACAGTCTCAAACCATGATATGCACGTCTACACTGATCTGGATTTCAGATGTATGTACCACATTGAAGCAGATTTGATGTCTTATGTAAAAGAGATGGTCATGCTTTGCATACTGACATAGGCTTCAACATTATAAAAAGTTCGGTTTTTATATATATTTTTTTCAAAATGTCAAGAGCATCTTAAGAACCAGAGGCTTGTTTGTACTCATTTTAATGCATTTTTCATGCTGATTCCAAAAATTATCATGCAAATATACAATTCTGAATTTCTTAAATTTTTATAGAAAATTGTGAGCTTATCGTCTGCAGGAAACACCCACCAGTCAGGGTTAATAAATATTTGATCTGAATTTGTGTTATTATGATCACTGTTATTATCATCTTCATCATCATCATCATCACCCATTATCATCCCTTATCATCATCATCACCACCATAATTCATTGTCATCATTATCATTTAATTAATATTATCATTATTATATTTTGATGATCATTATGGTAATGGTGATGTCTTCTCCCATTTTGAAAATGATTTATATGTTTATGATGTCTACAGCATCAAATGTCTAAATATATGCACATAAATGGATTAATGCAGTAATGTAATATTCACGCACTGCTTATGCTTTTAAGATTGTTTTTTTTAGAATTGAATAGCAAGTAGGGAAGAAGACATGGTCTTTATTTTCAGTCCGTCCCTATCTAACAAACTGGTAGTTTACACAAGTATATTAGAGGGACATTTAAAGATTCATCAATCCCAAACTAAAGTTTGTTCGGCTTATATAAGGCGAAAATTATTTGTCTTTTTTTACTCGCACATTAAGTCCTAATTCATGCTCATTTACATGTAAATTCACATAAGCATCGTCCAGTCACGCATTGCGCAATGCACAACTAGCCTAAGCCCTGTGATGTCAACAACATTGTCTATCAAACTAATTGTTAATGTAAACAACAACAACATCAACAACAAAAGGTATATATGGGGATGTGCTGCTCAAATGAGCTCTTGTTTTTTTACAGAAAATCCTTTCTTGGATCCACTTTTGAAAAAAGAAATCCCATAATATAGATCCATATTCCTCGGGACAAAATCCTTGGATATAGGTCCTTGTTTCAAATCCCTGCAGGTTCTTTGCCGCAGGTGCAAGGCATTGAAACATGGTTCTATTGTTTTCAGCATGAATTATTGGAAACTGATTCAAAGGATTAAATTTTAGGAGCTACCAAACACCTCTATCAGAAGATATTTCAAATACACTCTTCACCAGACCCAAATTCCAACGATGATAATTAATTTCTTCCAGAAGTACCCTCCTCTCTTCATGCTTGTATCAACACTCCCACCTTTGCAATGGGCTATTCCATTTGAAATTCTTACACCCCCAATGGAAGAAGACATAACCTTAATCATCCACACAGGGAGTGTGAATTTCAAATGGGGTTACCTGGATGGGTGACTCCATTTGAAATTCACACTCCCTCTGTGGGAGATTAAGGTCATGTCTTCCATAGGGGGATATGGATTTTAACTGGAATAGCCTAATATGTCATTTATCTCATAAGATAAATGACATCACAGTGTAATAGAGGTGTACAGATAACTGTGATCTTTAAGTGTTGATGAAGTAATTCTTAATAACTTAACCAGATGCCTTTGCATACATGTGGGTTGGTGACATGGAAATACCAGAGTTTAAAAATATGTGGGTGCAGAAAAAACAGTTATAGTGAATTTTGTCACCTTTTAAAGCATGATTGATGATTTGTGTAATTCCAAGTAAAAAGTAATTGAGAGAGATTGATTTGAAGACTGGTTAAACTATGTAGACTTAAAGCCTTACCGTATAAGGTTATTTTAGCTGCTATCGTCACTTAGAGCGTCATATTATTGTCTTTAATTTAGCCTGAAACAGACATCGGGTAATGAATGAGTATGTACATAGAAAAACTTGGAAAGTTCAAAATGAAGACTTCTGATCTTTTGCTTTTAACTTTGTATAATTATTTATTCACTTATTTCAATGTTAAATTGTCTTTAATCGGGATCTAAAAGTATTACAGAGATTCTGTAAATGAAGACGTGGATACAACATATTGAACTGCAATGGGTTATTCCAGTTCAAATCCATACACTCCTATGGAAATCATGACCTTAAAATCCCACACAGGGAGTGTGAATTTCAAATAGGGTTACCTGAATAGGGGAGTCCATTTGATATCTACACCCCCTCTGTGAGAGACCAAGGCCATGTCTTCCATAGGGGGTGTATGGGTCTCAATTGGCATAGCCCAATCAAAATCAAGATATTGTGCTGATACCCGATTCCTTTATTAAATTCTATATCCTTGCAGACACTGCACCTGTAATAATTGAGTGCAGTGTTATTGTTTATACTTGGTTATAAGGTAGCTGAAGGTTAGGGAAGAGTTCAGGCTTGACACCAAAGAAATAGTCATATTTTAGCATCAGAAAATTACAGAAGTAAAGCCATAATACAGTGCAATTTTCCATAGGTGTATCAACAACTTTTGACAAGCAGTGGCCTATTCCAATTGAAATCCTTATATCCCCTACGGAAGATACGACCTTAATCTCCCACACAGGGGGTGTAGATTTCAAATGGAATTCACTCTCCCTATCCATGTGTGGAAGATTAAGAACCAGTTTTTCATAGGGGGTGTATGGATTTCAACTGGAATAGCCCATTGCTGAGTAAATCATAGTAAAATTTTTTATAGGAGTAGATATTTTATTGATGATAAAATGCATTTTGTTAAAAGTTTGTTTACTTGATTTAAAGTTGATACTAATAGCATGCATAGTCTTTGTACAATTAAATGTAGTGTGTGTTACCTTCTAATATGTGTTAGCTTAGGATAGATGATATTTCATTATTTATTGGATCATAATCATACCATCTTCAGTAGATAGCATAATACATATTTGCATCCCTAACATTAACATGCTCATTTGTAGTTTTGTTTGAATGGTCCATGGTGACAAATTATCAAATTGTTATCTTCAGTAGATAGCATATTGATGTAATAGATTAGATCAATGTTCTTTGCTTTATTATTGCTGTATATATATTCATTAGTATCATTATTATCCATGTAGAATAATTCAAGATTATACGTATATATATCGTCGCCGTATCACAGACTGACGTATTTGCAAAATATGCATTTCGAGAAAATCAAATTTGAAAATTTAGCGATTTTCATTTGTTGTATACTTTTGATTAAAACATTATTGTCGGTTAAAACCTGGTTGAAAGTAATGTAAATATACCATATTTTCAATGTTATTCACTTATCACTATCAGAGCATAACATATTCTGCAAAACTAATGACAATTTCGACGTTCAAATGACAAATACGTCATGCAAATACGTCACTATGTGAAACAGTTGCGCAAATACGTTAGTATGTGAAAAGGACAAAACATCAATTTTACCGTGCAATGACAAAATCGCGCAAATACGTCACTTTGTGAAACGACAAATTCTTCCAATTGCAGATACGACATACTGGGCTTGCGCAGTCTAGATGATCGGCAAATACCTCATTATGTGATACAGACATTTTATGGTTTTGCAAATACGACATAATTAAATTAATTAATATCTTACTAATTAAGCCACTTTTAGGCTTGGTTTTTGGTGAATGTATAGAGTAGAACATAAGAAACTAATGTTCCAATTTTCTCACAAATGTTAAAAATGTCATATGTGATACGGCCAACAATATATAGCAGTGATATTATAATTTAAATGCATTCAAATGTTTGCTCTTTGCCTTTAAGTTGCACACATCATAAAAAAACATTAATTTCTCCGTCAGATGGATAACATCTTAACATCGAATGTCTGGTCCACCTAGTAGTAATGTTCTTAAACAAGTTATTGCTTGAAATGTTAGTGTCATGACATTTCTAATGTGACGTGATTATCACATTGTCTTCTATTTGCGGTATGCTGGATGTATTTTTTACACATCCTACGAATGATAATGAGGTGTCATCGATGCGAGCTATAGGTATTGTTTTCATTATGATCAATGGTGGTTAAGGTACGAAAGAGGTGGGGTGCGTGCCAAAAGTAGGCCAGTTGTGCTGTAAGTTTAAATATGGTTGAATGTGATCACTTTAAGTATGACAGAATTGATGACTAGTGGGTGAAGAGAGTAAAGCAAAAGGCCCATTTTCAGGTAAGACCTATGTCTATAAATAGCTTGATAGGGCAACTTTTTTCCCTAAATTTGAGTTCCTAGATATTCCAACATTTTGAAAAAAGCAGTAAAAAGAAGTAGATTTTTCAGTTGTAAAGGTGCCAAAAATCAAGATTATTTGAGGGTATGTCAGCAGTGTTCGAAATATGCCTCAAAAAGTTACAGGCCAGCCGGGCTTGACCTTAAAAGTTACCGCCAGCCGGGCCGGCAACTAGATGTCAGTCAGAAAGGTTACCGGCCAGGCCAAAAAGTTACAGGCCAATGGCCGGCTGACCAGCCCTATTTCGAACGCTGTATGTCAGCATAATTTAATAAGGGCATACATCATGCATAATTTAAGTTTTAATTATCCTACTAAGCACCAATTGCTTCAGTATAAGCCTCATCAGTAAACTGGGTATACCTCATTCTAAAAATCCCATTTCAACAAAATCAACATAAATATTAAAAACACTTGTTTCTGTCACTTGTGTATATACGGTAAATTTTAGAGTGATGAAAAGAAAGAATATGTGTGTCAAGAGGTCATGTAAAAGTAAATGTAAAAGAGTGAAAAACTCACTCCCAAAAAGAGTGATTCACTTATATAAGACCACTCAAAAATGAGTGAAATGTGTTTTTTAAACTTCACAACCACTCAAAAAAGAGTGAAACCACTCTAAAAGAGTGAATTTCAACTTGTTCAAGGAGTTAAATGAAGGACAACACATTTTTAGAGTCTTCATTTAACTCCTTGAAAGAGTTAAAATTCACTCTTAAAGAGTGGTTTTCACTCTTTTTTGAGTGGTTGTAAAGTTAAAAAACACATTTCACTCCTTTTTGAGTGGTCTTATAAGTGAATCACTCTTTTTGGGAGTGAGTTTTTCACTCTTTTACATTTAGAGAGTACAGAAGCATCAGAAAGTACAGGTGGTTTCATAGACTGGGCTATTCCATTTAAAATCCACACTACCCCTGTGGAATTTTGGAAATATATTCCACAGGGGAGTATGAATTTTAAATGGAAAGAACACGTTAAGTAGCTCCATTTGAATTTCAAACACTTTCTGAGAAAGATTCAACCTGAATCTTCCACTGAGGGAGGGTGAGTTAATTCCAAATGGAACTGCCAATATGTTCATTCCATTTGAAATTCATACTCCCCTTGTGGAATATATGTGACACAATCTAGTCCATGGGGGCTAAAGGAGGCATTTTTGAAAATTGAGTTACTGTAATTATTACATTATACATACAATAGGCCACCATTTACTGAAAACACCAAAGGTCTATAGCATGCTTGGTTCTAAAGTTATGAAGTTGTTTGATGTCAATTTTTTTATGTATTTTATTGTTTTTTTTCTCCATATTTTTACCCTTATCTCAGTTTCAAATTTGCCGCTTTGGCCCTCATGGACCAGATTGTGTCACATATTTCCAAAATCTTCCACAGGAGAATAGCCCAGTGTGTGCCTATGCATATGATGGTATACAAAGCTACATATATCTTGTGTTTTATTTGTCATATATGCATCAGCCTTTGATAGAAATAGAAAGGTGTAATATGCACGGTTTTTGGAGTGAGGTTATGAATAGTTATCATGATTTGTAAACAGATTTCTAATGACTTTATTGAAATAAGGGTACTTGGTGCTGAATCTGTGATCGACTTACTCGTTCTTAATGTTATAGTTTCTTTTTCCTTGTTGCACAGATTAAATCTGCGATGCAACCTAAATTTATGTAAACTTTATCATTGATAATGCAAAGAAAATTTACACAAAATGTTAATGATGATTTTTACTGCAAATGTTTATTGGCAGATCCATTTAAAATCCACTAGAAAACTTGTAGGCATATTATGCATAATCATGTTGAAGCAGTATGCAAATGAATGGCTGTTCCTTTTGAAATCACACATCCCTATGAAATACAGGGACTCAAATGCAGGTAACTTCATTTGAAATTTATGGGCTGTTCCCCCGGGGGGGGTCACTCCCATTGTGGCCTGTACACCATCCGCGATAATGAAAATGCGTAAAAGGGTAGTTTTTCGTGGTAAGCACAATACTGCAGCGTAACACGCTTTAGGGTGTCAAAACATGAAATATTGGAAAAAAGGGTAGCAAAATTGCAATTGCTAATACGCGGAAATGATATTTAGGGTATGAAATTTGATGCAAGGAATAAAATCCCTGTTTAGGGTATTGTTTTAGCCAAGGGTTAAATCCTCGTGTATAGGGCGCGTTTCAAAAGTTGATTATCGCGGATGGTGTACAGGCCACAATGGGAGTGACCCCCGGGCTGTTCCTTTTGAAATCCATACACCCCTTATGGAAGACAGGGAGGGGGAGTTTCAAATACATGTGACTCGCATTTGAAATTCACTCTCCTTATGTGGGAGATTGAGGTCATGTCTTCCATAAAGGGTGTATGAGTTTCAACTGGAATTACCCAATGCCTACACAATGATAAGGCCAAGTAAAAAATAAAACATGTTTCACGTCCCCTCCCGCTTCCTTTTTTGAGGTTTCTTCAATTTTATTTTTATTTTTTGAAATTCAGTTATAACTTTTCAAAAAATATGTCTAGGAAGTTGGGATGCTTTCTATAGCCTTGCTAATATACAAGAAACACTTTTATAAGGTTTTGTGATAGTTAGAGGGGGCCTATCTCTCAGAACAAGAAATAAAAAGAGGCCTCCTCCTCTTTCCAGGCATTATTGTATACGCTAAAATAGCTCTAATTATGGGTATTTACACGATTTTGCCATAAAAATAAAAAATAAAAAGCCCCCTCTTCCTCCTTTTTTTCAAAAACCCGGACGTGAAACATGTTTTATTTTTACTTGGCCTAATGATAATTGGGTCAGTTCTAAATACGGTAAACATGGTAAAGCAAGGAATGGCTTGTATGCATGGAAATTTCATGAATATTTATTATGAAATGGATATAAAGCTGTCATACATTGTATGAAATAGGGAAAAAATCGGTATCACATCCAACTAATATGACACCAGTGCATGAGGGATACCAGCAAAAAATGCAACGTGATAATGAATTAAAGGCTGTGCGTGTGAGTGCCAATATTTTGGTGGCGTTTATTGCAATCTGCAGAATTTAAAAGCAAGGCTAGCTTAGTCCTGACAGCCATGCAATGAAATCAATCAAGGGACCTCTGTAGATTTAATGGCTTCAAATGATAATAATTTGATCATGTGGTGTCTCATTTTGTGACTTTTCATAATTTGCATACAATTGCATATTAAAATCAGCTGCAAGCCATAAAAGTTTTATATTATCAGAACACATATGAAATCATGTTGTCCAAATAGGGATATTGATTAGTATAAATTTATGTGTACTAGTATTCTGATAAATGAATCATAAATATTATAAATATTATACAGTCAGCGCAATAAATAAGGTAGCATGTATAACCAAAATGAAGGTTAATTTGAGAATCCAGGTAACCATAGTGACCGCAAGGATGTTTTCTTAAATTTGAGATATCAGTGACCGCAAATAATTCCAAAATAACCAAATTATGAAACTAAAACCGACAGAAGGTACAGATTCAAAAGTTGCAAATGACAATAAACTTATTCAACATGTTCAATAATGGTGAGTGCCACGGACAATGGCGCTTGACCATGTTGACGGAAAGTTGACTACCTGCCGATCTAACATTACCTCTGATTGGTCATTTACGGGATATCTTCACTTTAATCACCAATCAGAATGGAGCTTTGCAAATAATTCACCACAATTTTTTTGTGTGGTGAAATTATTCTAACAATGTTGCTGATTGGTCCAATTGATAATTAAAACTTCTTTTTAACCAATAGGCAGGTAGTTCTCATGGGGTTAAAGGAAATAACACATAGCAGACTGTACTTTCTCCTCCATATGCATCAATTAATTAATCACAATACAACAAATTTCATTTAAAAATGAATCCATCATATGATCTCACATACATATATATTATGACATTGTCCAGCAATTCTGTAACTGGTACCAGTAACATCTCTCTAAGATCGCATGAAAATTAAAAAAGCATTACAATGTTTTTTTGTTTTTACATTGATATGAACAAAACAGTCTCAATTCAGGACTACTGCTGTCAGCTTTTGATAGTGGTGAAAATACAATGTAGACAGCTTGCATGATCTGGTATTAAATGATTAGATCGTCTGCAAAAAGTGATCCTTCAACTTTGCAAAAGATTTTATCGCATAAACGTTTTATATTATCGGACATGCTCTTATCCTAATTTCATACTATACATGATAGCTTATGTGGGTGTTTGCCAGTAAACGAGGACACACACTCACACTTCACATTCAAACCGCAGACCACTCTGCAATGGGGGACTGTCCTCGGTTTCTGGAGGTCTGCAAACGACCGCAAATGCATGTATAATGTATTTGAAAAATACGACCTCTATTGTTATATAAGATATAACGTCCGCAGTTGCTATAGGTTAAATTCCATACACACAAAAATACACAAACAAAATGGCAGAAAATGTCCTCGGTATGTCGATTGAGTACGGGGGGGGGCGGTTTGTGTATGACTGTAGTAAGCAAAGTCAATATGCACTATCTCTTCCGCAGACTCACTAAGAGGCTATTCATGGTCATGCAGTGATAATGTTAGTGCTTGTGAACAGATTTCACCTTCCTCCAGCTGGCCCAATTTTTTACATTTCACTTGTTGTTACATTAGAAAACTGGAAAATTTTAATGTGTATTTTAGGAGCATATTGCTCACACTCTGATTATTCTATAAATGTAGGTTTCATTTCGTCAATTCAATCAATTAGTTTCAGTTTTTGATGATACATTTTACACCAAACAATATGGTTGTTCTTGCTGTTACCGTAATTTTGCATCAATTTTTTAGAGCATGAAACATAGTGATCAATGAAGCAGGCAAATACATTAGCAGCTTTTAACAGTCTTTTACTTTGTATACAGTGTTACAAAAATCAAACATGTAAATGGTCAACACTCATTATTGTATCTCCATGTAAATGCAAAGAAATATGCACTGGTGCCAGTTTTGAATTCTGCCAAGGATTGCAAATGTACATGCAAAAATGTCACAAAAAATATCACAATTTAAAAAAAATATTTGAACAAAAAAGAATTTGCATGTTTCAAACATAGGGGTATGACATGCAGTAGTTCACTTTTGCGACCTAAGTCGAAATGAATATCCTATACCCAATGCTTTTGGGGGAAAATGTGTATCCTTGGTATGAAAGGTCAGGGTTTTCAAATGATCATCCACTTTTCCTCCCAGCTACATACAATTTAAAAGTACATCAGTAGATTTATAAATTTTACTTCAAGGACTGTTAAATATGAAAAAGAAAGAACATAAGTGACAAACATGTATAGTGTTGGATCAGTAGTTCTTGAAATATACACTTGATTTTTTTTATACATTTAAAAACAAAATTGATTGGTTGTGGGTTCGAGCCCCGGCGACGCCATCGTGTTGTGCCCTTGAGTAAGGCACTTTATCTCGATTACTCCTCTCCACCCAGGTGTATAAATGGGTACCGGCGTTCTTAAATGCTGGGGAGGTAACAGACTCGCCGTGGAGGAGGTGTAGCGATCCCCCTATAGCAACATTACATGGAGGAGTCTGGCCCAATCGCCAATGAAAGAGAGATGGGCACTCCGATCACTGTTTATACAGGATCGTCTCATGTACCTTCACCTTTACCTTGTCCATGTTAAACCAGTAGTTAAGAGTTGTAGGTTGGTTTGAGGGTGTAGATGTTAGGAAGGAAGAGTGTTTACAATAGGATTCTGTGGTATTTATCTTTGCGTGAACGCCAATGATATTCAGTAGCCAGTCAAACTAGGACACGAATAGAATAAACCCGCAAGACAAGATGATATAAACCACAGAACGGCTTAGTAAATGGGTTTTGTGACGCTGTATGTATAGAGTCCAAGACCAGAAATGGCAGACTAATTACGTAGCACGAGTTGACACCTTGGGTGTTTTTTTGATAAAAGGTAGCTTTATCGAATTCAAAATGTAGGTTTATGTAATGGGCTGTTCCATTTAAAATCGACACTACCCCTGTGGAAGATTTTGGAAATATGAGTGAATGTTCTTAGTCATCCAGTAGTTTCAAACAGAGTTTTGGAATTAAATCTAATACTGGAACTCACTTTTTGCAACTATTGCGACGTTGCGTCTGGAACCACCAGACTTCATCAGCATTGATCAACATAGGAGACCAAGTACCAACGAAGCGCAAAACTCCGCTGTTTACCTCCATTTAAAGGACACTGGACACTCAATTAAGAACGAGGAAGTCGTTATTCTTGATAAGGAGGAACAATGGCATAGGAGAGGCATAAAAGAAGCCATTTGGGAACGCATTGAGCAACCGTCACTGAACAAGGAAGGGGGACTCCGCTTCAATTTATCTCATGCATGGGACCGGGCCATCGGGTCGATACCTAGCCGTCTATCACGTAACCAGTCCAACGGGTCAGTTGCCTGATGAAGTCTGGTGGTTCCAGAGGCAACGTCGCAATAGTTGCAAAAAGTAAGTTCCAGTATTAGATTTAATTCCAACTCTATTTTGGAAATATCTTCCATAGAGGGAGTATGTTTTTCAAATGTAATTGGTCAGGGTTAATCATTTTGAAACCCATACTCCCCCTGTTTTATGACTTTACCTATATCTTCCAGTATTTCAAATGGAAGTTACCCAATTGTCTATTCTATTCAAAACTCATACTCCCTCTGTGGAAGACTTGAGCTAAATCTTCCACAGGGGTAGTGTGGATATTAAATGGAATAGCCCAATGTATAGAGTCCAAGAGTGGCTGTGTAGTCAGGATATCTTATATCTCCTTGGGGTGCTCTGTTGATAAATGGTAGCTTTATCAAATCCAAAATGGGGGTTTATTGCAGAGAAGATAGCCGACACTTCCCACAATGCATTTCTTCCATTTCAATTTTCTGTACTGGTCTGTTATCTAGTGCAACATGGGTTGATAGTGACAAATAGTACCTTTAATGCACTGCGTGCTAGCCATAGACTTCAACATAAAAAGTCCCAAGTTTTGAGATATTTTCTCAAAATATCAAGAATTATCTTAAGAACTACTAAACCAATACATGGCTTGTTTGTACTCATTTTAATGCATTTTTCATGCTGATTCCAAATATGGTCATGTAAAATTACAATTCTGAAATTTTTGAAAATGATTCTAGAAATATGGTGACAAAAGTGACAATTTGTTCAACAGTATATTGAGGATTTTTAAAGAAATATAGTTGAATTCAGTCTATTACAGTATGGTCAAATAATTATATACTTCTCTTTCATGGGTAGACATGGGTAGACAAGTGCTTACATGACATGAATGCTGTGACGGGATGTATTAGATAAATTGTATAAGTTATTCAATAAAAATGTCACTGTGTAATAAATGTTTGGGTTAAACTTTGCCCTATCAATTCTAAGAGTGAACATTTTTGATTGATTGCTTTGAAATTAAGGTCATCAATTTACATTTGGTCAAAAATTCTGATTCTGGTTTTCTGACTCTTTTTTTTTTTTTTTGATAAAAGATAAATTATTAAATAATTCTTTCATCACAAAGAAAAGCACTTAGCTTTTTTACCAAATGTGTCTGAGACAGACATTTTTTTGCCTTAGGCCCCCCCCCAAGTTATTTGTTTGTCCTCCACCGCCCACTCCTCAGATTAAGGCCTGACCGATATTTTTTTTTTTTTTTTTTTCCCAGATTTGGAGTATCTCTGGGCCTAGCCAGAGCTAAATACTAGGATCGTTCATGGTTGAAAATAAAAAGCCAAAAAAAAACAACAACACATTTTGTGTCTTCAATATGAAAAGTTATGATTTGTGTTCATGTCATGTAGTCTATTTGTGACTTCAAAATACATTGGATTTATATCCATTTTGAAATCATTAAAACACTCTGACTGTTATAAATTTTCATATAAATAAACTAATTTTTTTTTAAGTCGCCATGAGTGATTGTAGCATTTAGCTCTAGCTAGGTCCAGGAATATACCAAATCCAAAAAAAAAAATACAAAAAACAACAACAAAAAACACCCACCCGCACCTCCTCTTTCAAAGCTGTGAAGGACAAACAAACAATTTTTTTGGCCATATGTAAAGATGTAGTTCTTGAAAGTTGCACTGCAGGCCATTAAATCCTAAAAAATACATTAGGCCTGACCTATCATTTAAATTCATGTGGACCTTCAGTAATGATAAATAAAAGAACGCCACAACAATTCTTTTATGAAATGCAGTTTTATTTTTGCCAACACTATTGCTAGATAAAAAGGTTGCATAGCATCACATTATATGCTAATGAAATGCGACAATCAACATTTGAAAACCCATCATGATATATCTGGAGATAAATCCATGATCAATTTCAGTTAAGGATTTGAGTGTGAAAAAACTTCATTTACGCGAATGCTTGTAGAATCACAGCTTACTCATTGTTGTATATACTAAGCCAGCATAAATGGTAGATTTCAATGAGTGATTTGAAGATTTGTTCCTTATAAGGAAGCACTTTGACTGAAAGTAATAACTTGTAGTCACGATATTGCTGTCATTGGTACCCATAATGCATTGCTACCTTAGGTACCCATAACGCATCAGTTGTAAGCCATGGGTCAAACAGACGACATGGTGATTTTGCTGTTTTAAGCAAATTGTTTGGTCAATTTTGATGGTCAATGGCAGCATAACCCCTTTTAAATATGCGAACAAGATTGTAGATAAATAGCACCATCAGTGCTTGCCTTTAGGTTAGTAATGACTGTAGTTTTACATGCATCAACTATTTATACATTATGATATAAAGCCATTTTATACCTTCAGTAGATAGCACTTACTATATATATTTTATAGATAACCGTCAGTGTCCTGACGTAATCAGTCTGTACCCATAATCCCTCAGTTCATTGACTTATTACACATCAACTTGGCACTGTGCCAAAGCTTATGATATGGGTATACTTTAGATGCACCATCAAGTGTATGCATAACATCAACACATACTTGAGCTAGAGCTAGATAACGAGTGACATAGCAATACATGCTATTTTCATTACGAATCATTGAAGAAATGTGCCACTTCATAATTATGGTTCATTTGAGGATATTGTCGTGCAATTGTACCAGTAACACAGTGGCACAATTTTATTCAATTTTTTTAAGGTTTTGGGGCTAAGCTTCTGTTGGCCTGGTTTTTGTTTTGCAATTGTTGAGACTACATTATCACAAATGGCAAGATATAGCATTTTATAAATAATTAGTTAATTTGATATTTTTGGTGGCGGACAATGTATCTTTTATGGTCTTAAAAAAAACATTTTTCAGATGATGTGGTTTTTTTCAATCATCAACTTATTATCTTTGGTAGATATCATTTAATCTTTTATGTCATTGAAAACAGTTCAGTAGCTATTTGAATTGACAGCATTAGTATTATTTTCTCATTGTCAGTATAGCATTGGTTGATGGTTCATTTGCTATCTTCAGTAGATAGCATTGGCTGATGGTTCATTTGCTATCTTCAGTAGATAGCATTGGTTGATGGTTCATTTGCTATCTTCAGTAGATAGCATTGGTTGATGGTTCATTTGCTATCTTCAGTAGATAGCATTGGTTGATGGTTCATTTGCTATCTTCAGTAGATAGCATTGGTTGATGGTTCATTTGCTATCTTCAGTAGATAGCATTGGTTGATGGTTCATTTGCTATCTTCAGTAGATAGCATTGGTTGATGGTTCATTTGCTATCTTCAGTAGATAGCATTGGTTGATGGTTCATTTGCTATCTTCAGTAGATAGCATTGTGTTTTATGTTTCTATTGAAAAGTCATTAATATAAGTGTGTTTTGATAAAACATATTAAAAATAAGGATAATCCTTCAGTCACTTACCTTATTAGAAACAAATCATTTCTTTGTCTAGAATCTAGGTGGTATCTTCAGTAGCTAGCATTGATTCTTACACCCTTGAATGGCTGATTTAGCGTTATCTACAGTAGACAACATTTATGCTTACACCGATGAATGGCTGTCTAATTGCTGTCTACAGTAGATAGCATTGATTCTTACTCAGTTGAGTGGCTGTATGAGTGCTTTCTACAGTAGATAGGATTCATGCTTACACCATTGACTGGCTGTCTAAGTGCTACCTACTATAGATACTAGAAAGCATAAATTCTTGTGCCATTAGGTGGTGGTCTAAGTGCTATCTGCTGTAGATAGCAAGAATCAACTTGATTCTTAACACAGTTGAGTGGCTAGGCTAAGTGCTATCTACAGTAGATAGCATTGATTCTTGCACCATTGAGTTGCTGTCTAATTGCTGTCTACAGTAGATAGCATTGATTTTACTCAGTTGAGTGGCTGTATGAGTGCTATCTAGGCCTACTATAGATACTAGATAGCATAAGTTCACTGTTTAGTGGCTAAGTGCTATCTTCAGAAAGTGATTATTGAAATATTCTCAAGTGGTGATCTAAGTGCTATTTTCAGTAGATAGCATTAATTCTTTACTATTAATTGGCTGTCTTAGTGCTAGCTATAGTAGATAGCAGTGATTCTTCACCATCCAATGGCTGTCTAAGTGTTATCTTCAGTAAATAGCATTCATTTAAACATTCTCAGGTGGATGTCTCGGTGTTATCTACAGTAGATAGCATTGACTCTTAACTGTCAAGTGACTCTGTTCAGTGGTTAAATAGACACTGTATGCGTTGCTTATAAAATACATTAAAATGGTTCGAAAGATTGGCTGGTAAGTTTGTTTTTAGAAATACCAATGAACCCTTCTGCTGTCTGACACCAGTGACATTTACACTAATTAAATTATGTCAAATAATAATAGAATTACCTTCATGGTACCGCTCAAAAGAAAGTATGGAAAAGGGACCAATTAATTTGGTTTTATTTGCTTTAATTTCTCTAACTCTTTGCGTATTGATACATGTCTGATATTGTATTTTTACTAGGTTGACATCAAAGGTATTGACTCCCCGGGGTGATCTTACATTCTAACGGTTGTGAACTTTGAAAAACCCAATTCAAACACCTTGCGATCAATATTTTGATGTTTCTGAGGCGAAATACTCATTGTTATATAATTTTTGGAGTGATTTGAGGATAATTAATGGATATATGTGACAGGTTATTATAAAGTAGGTTAGGAAAAATAATGTGGCAATATTTAAGATAGTAAAAGGTGTTTTTACTCAGGCTGAATTTCACATGTTAACTATAATGTACTAAAATAGAAGTCAAGGAGGTACCAATACAACATTTTGGTATTGAAAGTAAAAGAAGCACTCAATATATTGTAATACTACAGACTCTATCAAAATGATTGGTGCCTGTTTTTTTAAGGTGATTAAATACCAAACTGTCACAGAAAAATGCAAAATATTCATTTAATTTGTAGAGCAATGTTATAAAAGGTCATGAAACTATGAATTCTGGTGATTTCAAGAGCATGCAATGTTGGATTATGATGAAACATGTTTTTCAATAAACCAGGAGACTGATATGAATTATTTTGATGATACAGACTGCAGTATCAGTCTGTGCCACGTTATCTGGCGAGGTATGTCATTATACGCTAATGCACAAAGAGTAAAATGAGACAACTTGAGCTCTATTATATCCACAAAAATCCACCTCATCAAAACTAAAAGAAATGAGAAGCTGTAGTTTTAAGAGATTTACATAGAGAAGCCGGAAAATTTACCTTGGTCTGTTAGCCTAAAAAAGATTGTAATTAAAAACAAAATGACGCAAACAAAAACAAAAACTAAGGCACAGTTTTGAGAGATGTACATAGAGAAGCCTGATACAATGATTGATATAGAGAAGGCTGAAAATTTAAAAACCTTGGTTTATTATTAGCATTAAAAAGTAGTACCTGGGAGTGTTAGGATTAAGACACAGTTTTAAGAAATGTTCATAAAGAATCCTGAAACCGATGACAAAACAAGTATAAGGTGCATAAGTTCTAAAAGAAGCATGCAGAAAGTCATGAATTTTTTTTAAATACCGTATTTCCTCGAATAGTTGCTCCCCTCAAATAAATGCCCTCACCACTTTTTTCAACCAAGATGTTTCAAAAATGCCGATATTTCCATGCATTCTTGTGTAGTACCGGTAAGCTTACCAAGTGGCACATATGGTCGATAATAGCATCGATAATCGGCGAAAATCTGGTCATAAACCCGGAAGTGAACCAGAAGTTTGTGTTTCTAGCATATTTCAGCATGAGTTTTAAGCTTACCTATTGATTTTAACGGGAATTATCATGTTCTAAAATTTATCTCTAATAAACACCCCCGTTTGGAAAATACAACGGCCCCGGGGGCCTTTATTCGAGGAAATACGGTAGGTGCTAGTTTTTACAAATTAGCAAAGTGCAAGTTTTAAAAAAGTAGAGAAGCTTAAAAATTGAAAAACCTCAGTCTGTTAAATTGAAAATGGTTGTAATTAACAAACAAACAAAAAAACAACAGGTGTGGTTTAAAAAAAAAGAGCAGAGAAGCCTCCCTGAATATTGAAAAATCTAGGTCTGTGAGCATGAAAGTTCTATATACACAGTGTTTATATCATGTGTATAGTTGTATTTGCTACACTACCAGGCTGTGTCAGCCACACAAGCTGGTATAGGTGAATTATACAGCGATGCATTAATTGGTACTGAGGCATGTGTGATGTGATGATGACGATTGTGATTCGTGTGACGTCAAAATGTCATATGGTATAACATCTCTCTAAAATTCCCAGAAATTGCTTCCTGTAAAAAGTCCCTCTGGGGGTCCAGATTCAAAATTTCTTCCTAAAATATTACCCTAAAAGGTAGAACCTTAATTATCTGTTACACAAAAGGGGCTCTTTTCACATGTTTTGTTCCTTAAAATTATATTTTTGGAAGAATGGCAATTAGGTCATTACCTGGGTCTCCTTATACATGAAAACAATACTGAAATCTGACACCTCTTGGCCCACATATTAAAATACCACTCTTTCAGGCAATGGGCTATTCCAGTAGGAAGACATGACCCTAATGTTCAACACAAGGAACGTAACTTTCAAATGGGGCTACCTGAATGGGTGACTCTATTTCAAGGTAATGTCTTCCATAGAGGTTGTATGGATTTCAACTGGACTAGCCTTTTTATGCCTCCACCGGAGGTATTATGTTTCCTGGTTGTCCGTCCGTCCATCTGTCCGTCCGTCCGAGCTTGCGAGTGCAATTTCTCGAACTGGTTATGCGTACAGTGATGCAATTTGGTGGAGGGGTGGCAATTGGTGGTCTCCAAATTTTAGCAGGTTTTTGTCGCAAAATATGGTAATTAAGTACCTAATTTGCATAATTTATGCATATCAAGCAATATAACCTTGTGCATAGATTATCTGGAGATCTGTACGAGTTACAGTGATGAAACTTGGCGGACAGTAGCACAGCCAGAGGTTCTTGACCTGATTTGCTTTTCAGCGAAAAATTAGCTAATCACAAGGTCATTGTGAGGTCATTTGAGGTCATCCGGGGTCAAATCGCCATATATTGTTGCACATTCATGAAATTTGGTGGGAACGACTACTGTAAGAAGAAAAAAAATGTCAAGGTCATTTTGGGGTCATCCAAGGTCATCCGAGGTCAAATCGCCATAGATTGTCGCAGGTTCATGAAATTCTGTGGGGACGACCACTGAAATAAGGCAAAAATGTCAGGGTCATTCGAGGTCATCTGGGGTCAAATCGCCATAGACTACTGTAGGTTCATGAAATTTGGTGGGAATGGCCACCTTAGGGGACGACCACTGAAACAAGGCAAAAATGTCAGGGTCATTCGAGGTCATCTGGGGTCAAATCGCCATAGACTACTGTAGGTTCATGAAATTTGGTGGGAACGGCCACCTTAGTGAGGCAAATAATGTTAAGGTCATTGCACTGGTTAAAATGAAGGGCGCCAAGGTGGAGGATTGCGGCCGACGCTTATGCCGAGAACCGCCAAGAGGTCGAGAACCGCTGAAATTCTAGTTTGGATACCAATTAGGTTGTGGATCACAAGATGCTCATTTAAAGAAGATGAATCTTGTGTTATGTAATCGGAAAAATATAATTACTTGTATGTTCAATTGTTCATATTATCTGGTGATTGGCTGTTTTGGACTGCCAATCAAAAGCAGCCAATCACCCGTCCTGGAAAAATGAGCACAATACAGATCCAACAACTCTGTCACCAATATTCTATTTTAACACATTGAGCATCGTGAACCATTTTAGCGCTTTGTTTCATCACCTTTTCCTGCACACACAGGCTATTCCATTTAATAGCCACACTCCCCCTGTGGAAGATTTTAGAAATATCTTCCACAGGGGGCATATGTTTTTCAAATGTAATTAGTCAGGGGAAATCATTTTGAAACCCATACTCCCCATGTATTATGGCTTTACCTATATGTTCCACAACTGGAGCGAGTATTTCAAATGGAAGTTACCCAATTGTCCATTCTATTCTAGAATCATACTCCCCCTGTGGAACACTTTAGCTAAATCTTCCACAGGGGTAGTGTGGATTTTAACTGGAATAGCGTAATGAAAGTCAAGAAGAGAAAACATGATGTAAATCTCGGTATGTCAATTTCCGGTATATTTGGTACATTGCACTAATAAAGTAATGATTTTAGTGGTGGGAGTTTTAGTGATGTTATTAAGTCAAGGGATTAGCGGCTATGTCCATTAGTTGTGTAAACAGGTTGTATATCAACATGTATTTACGAGATGTTGTAAGCGGTATTGCTGCCTTATGTGTGTGCTTATTACAAACCATTCGTATTGAACAGTTGTCTTTTTTTCCTTGAATGTCATTGGTTGTATCTGTTCTTATATAAGACAATTGAGCACATCTGGATGCTGGTTGAACCGCGCAATTGCATATATTGTTTGTGGTCACCAATTTTGTGCACAGGGGTTACCATGTTGAACTTGATAGAAATGGCCAAAAAGAGTGTGTATATTACATGCAAACATGACTTTACGTGTGATCAGTTTAAGAATGAAAATAAAAATTGATTTGAGACCCAACAGTGCTCTATCACCTGATTAAACATGTGAGCTTTTTGCATAGAACAACTTGGTGTACCACTTTGTTGTTTCCTAGTGCAAACAAAAATTGTCGCCTTTGGCAGCGACAAAAAAACCAATTCTACCCAACCCCAATTTCCAGCCCCCCCTTCCCCGGTGTGTCCCAAACTTGGATGAGCTCATAGATGGTATGAGATTTATTAAAAGATATCTGTTGATGAAGTGCTTCAGGATTTGACAACAATTATAATTTCAAATTTGTTCCACAATTGATTAATTAACATGAATTATTAAAATTAAACAAAAAAGTATTATGTTTAAGATGGATGATACGAACACTGGATAAATATCCATGAGCCATCCAGTGGCTGTAATTGTGCAACAGCTGGCGCTTGCCAATCGCTGGTAAGATGATGGCACCAGAGGGGAGCTGACATGAAATGATTGTTAATTAGTCATTTTTTGTTTCTAAATGAAAGAGCTGTGTATGATGTCTAAATCTTAAATAAAGGAAATTTGATTATTACAAATTTTGCTGATTTAAAAATTCATTGTGTGATAAAATAATTGTTAGAAGTCTCCGGGTAACTTTTTGGCATAGATCCAAGAAAGGGAATTTAGCACTAAATCAAGACATGTGGTTATTTGGGATTTGATCAAGCGAAATTTGAGTTGGATGACAATCATGTCAATAAAATTGATTTTGAGATATAGCTATAAAGCAGTGTTCAACTTCTGTTGTATTTTATTGTTTTATACAACATTGAAAATATAATATCTCAGGAACAAAATGGGCGATTCCAGTTGAAATCTATACACCCTCTATGGATGACATGACCTTAAACTCCCACACAGGGAGTGTAGATTACGAATGGAGTCGGTTATTAAAATCCACACTCACTGTGTGGAAGATTAAGGTCTTGTCTTCGATGGGGTGTATGGATTTCAACTGGAATCCCCAATGACTGCCCTCCCCAAGTAAAATGCCAAGCAAACAGTTTGTATCTGCAATTGTATTTACTGGTTGATACTTTCCTTTGAAAACTGTTGATTGAAAAATCTGTACTGCTCATGTCAAAAAGCAGTATCTGCTATTTAATGGGCTATTCTAGTTGAAATCCATACACCTCTATGGAAGACATGACCTTAATCTCCCACACAGGGAATGTGAATTTCAAATGGGGTTAACAGAATGGGTGACTCCATTTGAAATCTACACTCCCTGTGTGAGAAATTAAGCTCATGTTTTCCATATGAATTGTATTAGGATTTCAACTGTAAGAGCCCAATTGTTTACTTTATAGACAGGCCTACAGTTTTTTATTTGGGAATGCAGGTGTGCAATTTTCATATGGTTTTCACTTGAAAATTGAACTAAATGGTCTTTTTTTTAGACAAGAGACCAATTCTGCTTGGTTGCATCACATATTGAATATTATGTTACACTTTCAGGTGTTATATTGCTAATATCTAATGAATACTGACAAGCAGTCTTTTGTTTCACCTGGAATATATCTCAGGATTTGATGTACAGGGTGGTCAAAGTTTATGCAAGGTTTATTTCTCACTATGCAGGATTTCTATGTCAAAGGTTTGCTAAGTTGGGAAAATAAGGTTCCAATGTGAAATATTCGTAGTCAGTAGCTGTGGTTTAGGTTGTAATCTGAGTTCTTTGTCATATCCAGCCCACGATTCGAGCACTATATATCAGAGGTGAGGCTGAATATTGGATCTGATGTTATTGTTCCATCTACTACCATAAAGAACCTTGGTGTTGTGTTTGACAAAACGTTATCAATGTCAAACCAGGTCTCTTCGATATGCAGTTCAATAAGCTTCCACCTCCGCAACTTAGCGGCGTATCCGAATGTTTCTAGACCAAGCTGCCTGTCAAGATGCAGTTCGAGCCATTATAACATCCAGGCTTGATTATGCCAACTCCTTGCTTTATGGTATTACATCAAAAGACTCAAAGAGACTCCAACGTCTACAGAACCGTGCTGCTAAGCTCATCTTCAAGGCAAAAAAGTATGATCATGCCACACCTCTCCTTCGTGAACTCCACTGGTTACCAATACCTAGTCGCATCCATTTCAAGCTGTTAACCATTGTCTACAAATGTTTCATGGACTCAACAACATCTCCATCATACATCACTGAACTCATTCAGCCTTACATTCCCAGTAGAAGTGGATTACGCTCTGCCCAGGACACCAGGCTTCTCATTGTTCCGCATACACGCACTCTAACTGGTGATAAAGCCTTCTCTGTAGCAGGACCTTTTCTTTGGAACAAACTCCCTCGCCATATCCGCCACTCTCCAACGCTGGCAAGCTTCCGGTCTAATCTAAAGACTCATTTATTTGATATTTGATTTGTTGTTTGTTCTTGTATGTTTTTTTTTTCTTCTTTATTTTCTTTTGTAAAGCGCTGTGATACATGGTTTTCTTTGTAAGAGCGCTATAAAAGTGCCTGCATAGTATAGTATAGTATAGTAATCACTGAATTTCATTGATTCTTGGATGTTGTCTATCACACAGTAGACGACAGGTGCCACATCTTCGCGGAACATGTTTATTGAGGAGTGCACTAGCTGCACTTATTTCATATTGGACATAGGAAACCTTATTTTTGAGATAGCCAAACTTGGACATAGCGGACAGACACTAGGAATTTAAAACAGGACAACATTCATGTAAACATGTTGATATTATCATTTACAGTTAATCAAGTTATATAAACACATAAGATTTATTTTTCTTTTCGCTCAAAATTATGTACAATCACTTCAAAAATGGGGAATTGTTAGCAGAGTTTCATTAAGTTGTTTTACTTTAAGCCACCCTGTAGAATGATGTCACCCATTCGAATGTGAACCCTATCATCAAATCAATTCTTATATTTCCATATGGTAATATCTCCACCCATCCCTGTAATAATTGGAAAGCATCATCTTCTTCAGCCTATAGGAAGATTTCACAACTTGATGATAGTACCAGCAGGTCTGTCATGCAGCTATTCCGGTTAATATCTATACATCCCCATGGAAAACATGACCTAAATCTTACACACAGAGAATATGAATTTGAAATGGGGCTTAGCTGAATGGGTAACTCCATTTGAAATCAACCTATGTTTGATATTAAGATCATGTCTTCCATAGGGGGTATGGATTTCAACAGGAATAGCCCATTTTGGATTCGGTGAATATGGGTGTGTTCTCACAACACCTGCATCAAAACGTGACAAACTGACAAATATAATGAATCCAAAAATATATTCATAAACAAAATTGATGATATACCGTACTTAACCACACACTGAAGTTAAATGGATTGATATTTTATGTTTCTACCAGCAAGATTATGATGTGGGTTAAAACGTAGTTATCAAATTAGAAAGGGTAAAATAATGATGAAATTGAACACAAGTAACTGGTGAGAATGATCCTTGAATAAATTCATCAGGTCTGTAGATTATCCATTAGAATTTCATCTGATCAAGACCAGTCAAAACTTATGTTTTTCTGGACGTTACATCAACCATCGGTTGACTTCATCAGCAGTGTTGCTGTTTTGAAGTGCTGTGTGATATTGAACCAGCAACTCTAGAAGTTGGAGCAGCATCAACCCCTGTGTCAAAGTTCTATGCAACACTGGATCGTACAGATGTGAAAGTTGGTAGCCCCCTCATCTCTGTTTAGGAGCTTGCTGTTGTTCCTCTGGGTCCAAATTGCTTCTTTGATCCATCTTGTCTTTTTGTTTGTTTCCTTATCTATCATGTTGGCCCCTCCCAGTTTATTACATGATTGTCCCTAGTAACGTGGTGAGAATGATAACTTTGTGAAGATGTGCCCCCCTTTGTTTCTCAATTTTGTTTTTCATATCAGTGTTAATCCTGTGTTTTGGAGTGGCACCAAGATGGTATAAGCGATAATGAGCCTCTGTTTGAGGATCTTTGCCAATTTTGATATAGGAAACTAAACATGTAGGTGGGGCATAGGGCTATTCCATATAGAATCCACACTACCCCTGTGGAAGATTTTGGTAATATCTTCCACAGGGGGAGTATGAATTTTTCAACAGAATTAGCAATCATTTGAAACTCACCTTCCCTCTGTGGAAAATTCAATTCTCAGAGGGTGTATGAAATTCAAATGGAGCTGCTTAATGTGGTCATTCCATTTAAATTTCATACTTCCCCTGTGGAAGAAATTTCCAAAATGTTCCACAGGGTAGTGTGATTTTTAAATAAAATAGCCCATTCCAAATACCTGAGTATGGGAGAAATGATCTTCTTTGACTGACCAGGTTGTATTGTGGAACTCAAGAATGACCAAGTTCTGTGTGAAAGAATCTCTGTCAACAATTACACTAAATCTCTTATAAGGCAAAAAAAAAAAGTTGTTTGTTTGTCCTCCACCGCCTGCTCCTCAGATTAAGGCCTGACCAATTTTTTTTTTCAATTTTTGTTTTTTTTAAAATAAAAATAAGTAAAATTCAATTTTTTTTTTTTATTAAGAGTATCTCTTGACCTAGCTAGAGCTAAATTCTAAGATCTTTCATGGTTGAAAGTAAAAAAAAGCCCCCAAAAAAAAACCCCAACATTTTGTGTCTTCAATATGCAAAGTTATAACTTGTGTTCATGTCATAGTCTATTATTTTTAGTTACTTCAAAATACATTGGATTTGAAATCATTAAAAGACTATGACATGAACACAAATTATAACTTTAACTGCATATTAAAGAAACAAAATGTTGGTTTTTTTAAGTCACCATGAATGATTGTAGCATTTAGCTCTAGCTAGGTCCAGGAATACGCCAAATCAAAAAAAAATGTATATAAAAAAAAATCCGCCCGCCAGCACATCCTCTTTCAAAGCTGTGAAGGACAAACAAACAATTTTTTTTGGACCTAATATAACAATAAATCTTTTCTGACTTTCTCATACCTATTTTGAGATATTCAAATAATTCATTCATTTTGGGCCCACTTGTATCCATGCCTTTAACATGTAAATATCATCATGGCTGGATTACTCTCATCCATATCATTTCCTGTGTATATGGTACCCAAGTAAATAATAGCGTGTTTGTCTTAATCACTAAATTGACACCATTAGTTTCACATTACCATTCAATTAATTTTAATTTGTGTTGTCACAGGCTTACACAGTGAGGACATGTTGAGAGAAGAATTTACAAGTGTATATGGGTGATTGAAATTATGACATTAAGCATAGACAGTAGAGAGTATGCATTAAGGTACAATTTGTTCACAAGATGATGCAAAATTAGACCTTAATTTTTTTTTAGGGGTGCAGATTTTCCAAATGCAGATTTTTAAAGAGAATTCTTCATTCTGACCACCCTTACCCCCTCTTAAAATTTTAACATTTTTGGCGCATTTTGCAAATATGGGCAGTGCGTCGCACCCTTCCGCCTGGCTATGACCCTGTAAAAAAGAGTGATAGAGTGTCAATTCCCTGGCTGGATTGAGTAAATTAGGAAAGAGGACAAAATGGAAGTTTTGAGGGTCTTTGATTTTGGTTAGAGAGGTCCCCGATTCAAAATCTCTACTTGACCCCCCCCCCCAAATCAAAATCTGCTCTCTCAGTGGTTCATCTGTAAAGGGCAGGGCAGATGACCCAAGATAAAGGGTAATGTCCGATTGTCAGTTAAACTTTCTTGTCCTTTGAAAAAAATACTCTGACCCACTATCTATAGCAATTCCCCCTTTACTTGTAAATCATTTGATGTCATTGAAGTTTTATTGGCATTATCTTCCGAATTTCAGCTGTTAATAACTTTTTTAAAGAAAGCAATAAGCAAGAGTACCCAAGTAAAGAATATTTACTAAAACTTATACAAACGTAAAAGAAGCACCAAAGCTGAAAAATAGTCTTTGTGTTTTCATCCTTTTCAAACTTGGTCATGCATTTTAATTGTTTTGAACAAGTGTACCAACTATTTTTTTGTTGCTGATTGTAGTTATACTTAGTGAACAAAATAAATTCCCTGAAACAGATTAAAGGCCTATTCAGTGATTTTGCTCATCCGGTTGATCATAAAAATTATCAAAATTCAGATTTGGTACCTTTGTTATTGTCATAGATGTGCTAACATAGCCTGTTAGTGGTTCAGCTGAAAGTTGTGTATTTAAGACAAAATAAGGCATTTACATGTTTATTGTTTATCAGATACCATATACTGACAGTATGTATAAATTAGCTACATGTATTTGAATGGGGCTTCAGCTTCGACAATACTGCTGTTTTCTTTGTTTTTTGCCAAATATTTTCATTCCAAATGACAATTAGAATGACTTATTCTTCTTTGTTTAGCAATTTATAAACAATTTTAATTTTGTACACTTGCGCTGAGATCATTGAATGCACTTTTGGGACAGGGTCGTTTTTGTCCAGTGAACAGTAATTAACTCTACTTTTTGGTTCACTTCTTCAGTAAACCACACATCAATTCATTTTCAGTTCTTCTTGGTTAGCTTGTTGTTCTACCAGGTATACTTGGCCCAATTTTTGTCCTATGTGGGTGTTGCGATAAACTTTATAACACGTAAACGTACTTGTTTATTGTTTATCTGTTACCATCTGTTACTGAGAAAATGTGCAGTAAATAGATCTGCTTTGTAGGCGTGATGGTAGAATTGTTGTTGTATTGCAACATACAGCTATATAATGGCAACACTTTTGCGAGCGATGTTAAGATGTTATTTTACACACGTGCATAATGATACACCTCCACATATTTATTGGAGTAAAAGGCATTAATATTGATTCTTTCAAAAGTATAGACAAATTTTGATTTTTTTAAAAAATATAGCTGAAAAGTGAAGGATAAGCCAACAAAAAATCCCATTATGTACTTTTTCATATGAAAAATTGGGATTAAGTAGGAAAAATAGCAGTATTATACAACATGTGAATCCCAATCATTTGTGTGTCATTTTTATAAGTTTCTGTACCAGCTGTATTGCCAGGATTTTTTTTTTTTTTTTTTTAGGGGGAGGTTCTGTGCATGGTGAATGTCAAGGGTGCCAAATTTGACAAAAATGGGCAAAAATGCCTTAAAATATCATGGTGGCCAGCAGCATGGGGGCAATTTGTCCCACAGGGCAGCCCTCTTTGGCTATATCATTGCCACATACTTGGTAAGGGTTGATTGTATTTATTTTGAAGACATGAATTAAGGCTTCTTTGATGTGATATACCTCATTTCTTTTATTGTCTGTGTTTCTACTTGATGATAGAAGCCAATAGCATAGAATGACTGACTCTCAAGGTCATTCAATATTGTAGGTGCACTCAGCTCAATAATGACAGTATACAATAGCCCTCTATGTGCAAAATATCTGCAATAATTAGATCCCGGGAATTAGATACTCTTCAAAATTGTTGAAGTTACACATTTATTGGATATTTTGATATAGCTACATGACAAATATATTCAATTTACTACACCTTATGTAGGTCTTATGATAGACATTGTGGTTCAGTCAAAATTACGAATTTTCAGACTTATAGAATCAAACCCCAGCAACATACAAATGCTTGATATCGGTATCATTGATGAGTTTTACTCATTGGCGTATATCAAGGAAATCAGGCAATGTTGCGTAGAGGAAATCGTTCTCTAAGGGGAAGGAGACTCACAATCATATACAGATACAAACATACACATTGTAGGTTTAACTCAATGAGTACTACTTGCTGATTGGTTATAAGAAGGCTATTATGATATATTGAGCCAATCAGCAACATGATGGTAGGACTGAAGAGGATTGAGCATAAATATATAGAAGCTGCATTTTGATTCGTCATTCAGATGAACATGCTGTGCAATTAACCAATCAGCGATGCTGTGATAAAGGTAGTAGTACATAGGGGTTAATTAAACCTTTCTTTACAATGTACTCAAATACGGTCGACTAATGTAACAACAATTTTTTTTTAAAATGTTACAAAGGGTGCAGAATTTTTACTTATCAAAGTCATATTTGAATTCTGCATCAAAAATGCATTCAAATAAATACAAACATATCTTGTATTGGTCCAGTGGTTCTTGAGATAGACTTATGATATACTCTTTTCAAAAATGTATCTATTTTGTTTTATATGTCAAAAATCCCAGTAGGTATTTATGTACACGGCAGTGTATAGAGTTTGGCTCTCACTTTAGGGTATTTTTTAAACGACAAGGTTGCCAGTTTTTTTTATTCCTTTCTTCCTTATGTTTGTTTGTTGGTATGTTTGTTTGTTAATTTATTTACATGTTTGTTTATTTGTTTGTTTGTTTAGAGTATTATTGTTAGTGTTTGCTCACAACAATGTCCTCATTTTTTTTCTAACAATTTATGATTTTCACACATTGTTGTGGGTGTGTTGATACCCTGCAATAAGCGCTGTAATTGGGACGAAATCTTACATTATGTATTTTACTTCCGATCCCAAAGAAAATTTACCCATTGCAAGATAGGCATCTACGAGCTATGATCAGGGACAAGTGATTTGCGCGGAATTTTTTTTCCCGCGCAATTGGCTATTTTTTTCCTATGGGCAGAGATACATGATTTGCACTGAAAAAAGTTCTGCGCAATCTCCGTGCAATTAGCTATTTTTTCCGCGCAAATCACTTGTTCCTGGCTATGATTATGTAGCTTGTTTTTTTGCATATTACCTCATTATTTAGTGTAGAATACATAGAAAACTTCCTGTACAGCTGGCACAATTAGACTGTAAATAATATTTCATCATTATCTTGTCATGCGATTTACAAAATAAATACAGTTTTAACAGTAATGTAATAATTAATGAAATAATTATGTTCTATCACATTATGTCATTACAAATTGTTGAAACTTTGAGCTAGGCTTAAATTATATCTCTATTGCATGTTGTTACCATGTGATTAGGCCCATATGTAGTGGATCTATTTTTTCCAATAACAAGGTCCAAAAGTGGGGAAAATATTGACAAAATGTCCACTTTTTGGTGAGAAGGCTTTCAAAAAATCCGAAACACAGTGTTTAGGGGCTTCCACTTTGCACAACAAATCTGCGCAAGCTCATTTTCATTACAAAATTAAAGTTCAGTACCTACCCCAAATAATTCCTGCTAATGGTCTGCATTTCATAATTTCTGTATGTGATGTGTATGTTAATTATATCTTAGCTTGACGACTGGTTTGATTTGTGTGTGTATATAGAGGCTTATTTGTTTGTTTGTAATGATCCGTGCATGCTAAATGTATGTATAAATGCTTCTGTGTGTTATTTAAAGGACATTCAGAGATTGATTCGATCCCAAACTACACTATTCCCCACACATCATTTTTATGCCTCCACTGGAGGTATTATGTTTCCAGGTAGTCCGTCCATCCGTCATTCTGTCATAGCTTGCAAGTGCAATTTCTCTGAACTAGTGCAGCGTATTGTGATGGGATTTGGAGGAGGGGTGGCAAAAAGCGATATTCAAATTCTCTTAGGTTTTCGTCACAAAATATGCTAATTTGGTAGCTAATTTGCACATATTTGCATAAATGTAGTTATATGCCATTTCTCGTAACTGATAAGACATATAGTGATGTGACATGGTGGAGGGATGGCATTTGGCAATTTTCAAATCCCATTACGTTTTTGCGACTAATTATGCTAATTTGGTTGCTCATTTGAATAAATTTGCATAAATAATTTTTTTTTATTCCAATTTTTTTTTAATTTCTAAAATATTTCCCCCAGCTTCAAGTCCTGGTTAAAACAATGCATGTCAAGGTGGAGCCAGTGCGACCGATGCCTTGCATTGAGAACCGGACTACCCGAGAACCGCGAAATTCTAGTTTTTTTATCTTCTTGAATATTTACTAATTCAGTAACTAGGTCAATAGGGACCAATCTTAATTCTTAATGCCCAGCCATGCAAATCCAATAAGGGACAACACAATCTCAAAGACAGATGAAAGCTTTCAGTTTCCTGCATATTTTGTCTGAAAAGTATGCTTTTGGGGTATTTTTCTGATTTTTATGCGACTTAGACAATATTACAGATTTATTATTATCCTTTATGGATCCCTTAATATCCCTTTAAGTATAGCTTTGCACTGGTTTATTCAGTGGCAAATTGTGTGTTGTTTTTGTGCGTATGTGTTATGCCAGCGTGCGCATACGGTTATATAACCTGATTTCACACACTGAATCATCAAGTGTTTTCCATTGATGTTTGCGTTCCACTTGAAGCTTATCCACATGGGGCTTGTGTTTTTAACAAGACACTCTCCAACGCATAAGAGTCGGCATTTGAAAAATTGGTCAAGCACACAGCCGGGTGGTACGTACTAGCGGTCAGTGGTGCAGTACGGTGACGGTCAGTAGTTTTGGTCAGTTGGGCATTGCAGTTTTCTGTATTATTTGGACTAACCTTTATGGATCGTTGGAGAGTGCTTATTGGAGAATGGAATGAATACGTCATTCCTATGGAATTTGGTATTCCCCAATGGAGTCTATGATGTATCTAAATTATTGGGTTGGTCATGTAAGACAAGAAAGGCTAATTGAGTTAGTTTCATGTTGTGCAAAGAAAAATGGGAGTAATTATTACAGAGGTGTAAGTCTTCCGGAAATTCACGAAATTACGGAAATGTGGCTAAAATAAAAAAAATTCCGTAAAATGTATTTAATTTTAATTTTTAATTTTTTTTTTTTTTACATTTCGGGATTGGATGATGATAATTCAGTCATAAAAAGAGCAAAAAATTTTTTTTTAGGTGATGATACCCTGCAGCCTATTCCCCGGACAAGCCCCGTGCACTTCCGGAAATTTGGCGAGGTGCTCGCCTTTGGCTCGCATGTTTTTCAGGGAGTGGATCGTTACCTCGCTTACACCTCTGTTATTAGCAATTGTACAGAAATGGTGCTAAAAACTTTTCTGTGAAATGAAGGGGGTACTTTTCATGTTTTTTGGGTGTTTTATTTTCATCATGGCTGGCTTTTAAATATTTTTGAGTCAACAAGAGTAATTGAGGTGGATGTCTGAAATTCAAAACATGGAGCTTTAGGTATCACAGCAATTTCCATATTAACATGGAAAAAATGATTATCAACATGGAAAAAATGATTATCTATATGCAAAACTGATTATCTACATGAAAAATGATTATCTACATGAAAAAATGATTATCTACATAAAAAAATGATTAGCTACATGAAAAAATGATTATCTTCATGAAAAAATGATTATCTACATGACAGGGAGGGAGTTGGTCAACTATGAAACAAAACTGTAGTCCATTTGACTTCCTCAAGAGAGTGATGTCAGTGTGTGCTCCATACCTCATAGTATTTGTTTACACATGCGATCAAAGGCAATGGATCGGTACACACACAAAATAAGGGACCGTTCACAAACACTTGTTGGGGGGCCTGATGCAAATAAAATTCATTGCAAAAAATTTTCGGAGCCCCCCCTTTACAGACCTCAAAAATGTCAGGGCCCCCCTTTTTGACATGAAAATTATGGGTCAACCCCATAGAAAAGCATATAAACTCAATTTTCCCATTTTTTTTCAGGGCCCCCCTTTTTGCATCAGCCCCCAACAAGTGTTTGTGAACGGCCCCTAACTCTGGTAAAGCACTGACATCACTCTTGAGGAAGCCAAATGGGTTATATATTTAGTTTATAAGACATGGGTTGTTCTCCTAATCTCTTAAATAAGTGGAAGATTTGAAAACGGATTGAAAACATTCACACACTTGCAAACGTTAGGCCTGGTCAAAACATATATGTTTACATCAGTATTGCTGGGCTTTATATGGGCAGATTATTGAAATTATATAGATTATCGTAAAATCAATTAAATTATTCATGGAGTATCATATTTTTGCTATTAATGTTTCACAAACAGGATGTTTGGGAAATTTATGTGTAACAAAAATATAAATAATTAAAAAAACACAATAAAAAAATGCACAAAGCATCTGCCTGAATGCAGCTTTACAAAATGGAAGATGAGCAAGGACAATATCAACTGGCATATTTCTTTTTGTCCTAATTGGTCTGGGAAATGTATGGAAATGAGAAAGCTACAAGAAATTCAGATGAAATGGCAAGGATGATCAACTGACATATATTTTCTTTTGTCCTAATTGGTCTGGGATGTATAAAAATAAGAAAACTACAAGAAATACGGGTCAAAGAATATTACAGTGTCAGTCAGTCAGTCTTAGTCGGTCTTCAGGGCATATGAATTGAACAAACAAGGATTTCCTTGTAAAGTCATAATCTATCATGTCAAAATAGACAAATGAGTAGTTTCTTTGAAGAGAGAGGATAAAATAGTCATGTCAAAAGCAATTTATTTAGTATGTCTTTATTATCTTGTTATCTTTATATAAGGAGCAGTTTGCTCAGCAAAAGGACAAGTCAAAGATGTTTTTTTATACGTCCTGAGGTATGTCATTACATAGATTCCTGGGATATGATTCAAAAAATTTACACAGTTTTTATCCAAATTTGACAGCAAATTTGACATTTGGGCTGCATCTAGGTGAAATTGGCAAATTTTGTAAAAAAATTAACCATTTTTATACCCAAATTGATCAAGAAAATATGGCCATTTTTACTATACCAGAGGCTTGAAAATTAGACCCATATTTGTGGCACATCCTGGTGGTCATTTGTACTGACTCCCTCCCTCCATTCAGATTAGGGTTAGGTTTATGGGGCAAGGTTAAGTTTTAGGATTAGGGGTTTTAGGGTTGGGAATAGGGCTCTAGGGTTAGGATTATGATTTAGGGTGGCATTAGCAACCACTATTATAAAGTTGCTCTGAATATTTTCATACCAGTTCAATGAAGAATATCATTTAGAAAAAATTGGAATACTTCAATTATAGTGACATGTTTGCTTGACTGGTCACTCTGTGTGGACACAGGCTTGGGTCCTGATGGGACCACGCATAAACAAATTGCTTAAGCCATGCTGGCCTATATAGGAAGAAGTGACTCGTGACTTAATTGCATGTCTAATGAAAGCATCATACAGCTTGCCCAAATGTTGTATGGGTGTACACGATGGTTCCAGTTAAGTATGCTTGTCATGAAATTCAATCCATAAGTGCAATGGCATTCTCAAATTATAAAAGCCAACAATAGCTCAAAAGAATAATTGAATTGAGCAAGGAAATATGATATCACTGATTTTCACAACTCCACTAACCAATATGTTGATGCTGGCTTCATTCCATGTGATTACAAAAGTGGGCATGATTTTAAAATATTTAAGTAGGTTTTGTTTTCACAAGTGAAGAATATTTTTTTCCTAAAAAGAGTAATACTTTCATTATCGTAATTAAATTAAAGGCCCATTCAGCGATTTTCTCATTCGGAAAATCATGAGAATCATCAAAATTCAGTATTTTGCATCTTTGTTAGTAGCATAGCTGATGTGCTAACATAGCCTGATAGTGGTTAAGTCAAAAATTGTGTTTTAAAGACAAAATATGATATTTAGGGACCGTTCACAAACACTTGTAAGGGGGGGCCTGATGCAAAAAAAATTCATCGCAAACATTTTCGGGGCCCCCCTTTACAGACCTCAAAAATTTCAGGGCCCCCCCTTTTTGACATGAAAATTTTGGGTCAACCCCATAGAAAAGCATATAAAATCAATTTTTCCAGGAAAATTTGTGCTAATTTTTTTCAGCCCCCCACTTAGGAGGGTCAAAATTTTCAGGCCCCCCCTTTTGCATCAGGCCCCCCTTACAAGTGTTTGTGAACGGTCCCTTAACATGAAGCTGTAATTCTTATTTGAATGGGGCTACAACTTTGTCAATACTGCCGGTTTCCTCGGTTTTTGCCCAATTTTTAATTTCAAAAATACCTAATGACAATTTTATTAACTTATCTTTCATTTTTAAACAATTTATACACAAGTTAAATTTGTTGTATGCTTTAGCTGCACTGCAAAAATTGTGTCTTACCTGAGGACACTATTTTAAGACGCGACTTTGAAGCCACTTTTTAGCCATGTCCTTATGCAAGTCATGTCTTGCATGGTGACATGGCTTGTGGAAAGACAGGACTTTGAGCTATGTCCTTATCCAAGATATGACTAGCTATAGCTATAAGACATCAACAAAGTATGTAGCTAGCCTTAAGTCATGTCTTAATTATAGGATCAGAATGGGACATGTCTTACTTCATGTCCTAATTAAAGACACATTATTGAATTCTAACAAGTCACTAATGCTTCGAGTCGTGTCTTATCACAATTTCCTATGTCTCTAAACTAGACATGACTCATATGCATAAAGTCCAAAGTCATGACTAACCACAAGATATGTGGTTATGATATGTCACTTGCACAAAGATGCTAAATTAAGACATGTCTTCTGAAGACATGTCTCCATGCTAGACACAATTTTTGCAGTGTGGAATCACAAATTTGGCCTTTAACAGAAACCGTTTTGTTTGGATAATTACATTGTTAGATAACAATTGTTAAATAATATTTTTGAAAAGAAAATTTGATGGTAGCCATCTTGGAATCATTGATTTCAGCGATAGGATTACTTAGCAAATTACTTTTTGTCATGAGAGCTTGCAATTTAACCATAAGATGACACCCTAATAAGATAGGAGAAATTGTCTTCTTGCTCAGGGCCACAAGATTTTAAAAATGTATTGCATAAGTAAAATTGAATGTGTAAGAAATGGATATTCCTAAATTGTGACAAATTCTGTTGCTTTTATTTTCACTTTTTATGCTAAACCAAAGATAAATTACACCATGTCTCAAGTGTTAAACTCAAAAACAAACCGTATTTGCAGGATAGAATGTGTATAGAATCTTAAAGAGTGTGATAAATTTGTTCAATGTTTGTGTGTTTGTTTGAAATATCAGTAAGTGAAATAAATCGTCCATCGTGGATATATGTGACCTGCTCCCACAAAGCCCAGAACATATCGGCAGACCGTATTTGGAGATAAGACAGGCCAGGAGATTTAAAAGGCCTCTAAATGATAGATATCATAAAAATGTGTCAATTCTATGGAAATAAATTGTTTCTATTGCTAGGCGACTTCAATAATTTGCATTTAGTGTTCACCAATCACCATTGGAGGAATTCATTGCTTTACTTCTTAGAGTTGCCTACATGTACACTTATTTTCAAAGAATCTTAGGCACAAACATGATTTTAAAAGTATACAGCAAGTGTTGAGAAAGCCTTAACTCATAAAGAAAATCATTGCGAGTTACGGCTTCCCAGGCGGCGCTTGACGGGGGTGGGGATACCCCCAGTCAGAACTCTTGCCCCTCTGTTGCCCCCCCTGAAAAAACAAACAAATTCCTGGCGTCGCCACTGTGGCTTTCTGGTTTTCAACCCTCGATTACAAAAGTATTAGTCTCGTAGCTATATCATGATGTGTTACTGTCCAAGTTCCTGATTTTGTGGGATTGGGTCACATCATAGACCCTAGAAAGGACAGTCTATGGCTTGTATATAGCTTATAGTCAAAGAAGCTTCTCTCACTCGGACAAGATAACACAAAATTGGTTACTGTCCTCATGTGGGATTGGGTCACATATAGCTTGTAGTCAAAGAAGCTTCTCTCACTCGGACAAGATAACACAAGATTGGTTACTGTCCACATTCCTGGTTTTGTGGATTGGGTCACATATAGCTTGTAGTCAAAGAAGCTTCTCTCACTCAGACAAGATAACACAAGATTGGTTACTGTCCACATTCCTGGTTTTGTGGGATTGGGTCACATATAGCTTGTAGTCATAGAAGCTTCTCTGACTCGGACAAGCTAACACAAGATTGGTTACTGTCCACATTCCTGGTTTTGTGGATTGGGTCACATATAGCTTGTAGTCAAAGAAGCTTCTCTCACTCGGACAAGCTAACACAAGATTGGTTACTGTCCACATTCCTGGTTTTGTGGGATTGGGTCACATATAGCTTGTAGTCATAGAAGCTTCTCTGACTCGGACAAGCTAACACAAGATTGGTTTTCACCTAGCTTGTTTGCTATGACTTGTGATTGGATTTCAAAGTGCCTCCTGGTTATACAAATTGTTTATTCTGTTTGATTTGATATCAAAAAACGAAACCCAGGCATAACGTGACATTTGCGGCCTATATATCTACCATGTAAAATGCTATACAACATCAAATATGACATTTGATGGAAACATTATACCAAAATGGTCTCCTCATCTTCGGTGACTAAGTTCAATGACCTCCAACCAAGAAGCATAGCTGGAATGCTGACCTTTGCATGTAAATGTGAGTTGGTGTACCCAATACATTTAGAGCTCATTTTATGTGTGTACAAGTATATTGGGAGTAAAGAACTGTGTATTTGGGGATGGGAATGTTTGAGAACTTAGGAAAAGCAACTTTGCATTTATCTTTGATATGGGTTAATTCCCATTGCGATGTAACAACATATGACCTAGAAAATACAAGTGCTTTTTACCCAGAGGTTTTTACAAAAAAATTGGTAACAAATATTTAGAACCCTGTCACTATGCAAAAGCAATTCAAGTCATCCATTCAGTGTAAATTGAACTTTAAATTAGAATGCTGAAGTGGGTGGTGTTTGTCAGTTTTGAAAAGTAGAGTAAGAAAAACAAAAATGTTAGTTAGTTTTGATCAAAAAGCGCAAGTTCAAAGCAACATTTAAAAGTGGGCCCTGATTGGTCAGTGAAATACGGTTTTGAAATCTACATCTCATCAACAGCTCATTAAACAAAGCCACATCATATTGGCAGGGCTCTCAATCGCAAGTGTAGAAGGCCTGAGACAGATTCTAAGTAATGACGTAATGATTATTTGACTGACCATGTAACCAGTCATAATTACAACGAGTTGGATGGCAGGAGCCACATTTGTCTGATTTTAGCCATATAACTAAATGACTGCAGTACTTCTTAATATTATTCTGATCTTACTAGAAATGAGTCAAGGAAGCCAATAGTTTCATTGTGTGACCCTTAAGGGTATCCGTAGGGAGAACACTTTGTTTTACGGCCAGGTCTGGCCAGGTGCATGTTTGTTCGCAGTCTACAGGTGTAACTAGGTTGTTGTATATTCTATAATTTTCCTGGTGTGTTAACTGTGATTACATCTAAACACCAGTTTATTTTTTATTTGAACGGGACCCTAATTTAATGAGAAAAACGCCGAAAAAGAGAGGCCCGGCAAAAGCCGATTTGCAGACAATTTTGTAGCTACAGACAGCTCGTATTCCATATAACAACTACGGAAACCAATCAGTGCCAGAAGTGTTGATTTATATTTCATCCACTTAGGTTTGGCTTAACCCACTAAAAGGTAAAACTTCAAGGCTGATCATTTTAATTCTGCATGTAGTGTGTGGGTATACGTATATCTCTAAAAATGGAGGAGAGCGCCTATGACTATTGTCCGCTCTGTCTACATGGTCTATGATAATTATTTTCTTACGAAATATATTCACTTAACACAGACCACGGTTGCCAAACAAATGAGGGCAAACCGCTGGTCAAATCATTGAAAAATCGCCCAATATTTTTTTTTATCAACCGTTGGTTTCTATGAGATAAAAAACTATCAGAAGTCGCGTAAGCCAATGTTGAGAAGTCATGCAATATTTTTCTTAACCATCAATTGGTGTCTATAGGACAGGAAATTGTCGCGAGGAAAATCTTCAAAACTCATCCTATTGACCTAGGCCTATTACATCGCGGTTTGGCAACCCTGCAATATATACAGTTATATAACATCGCACCGCATTGTGAGGTGAACGAACTGAATGTTGACATTGTATTCAGGATTTAAAAACAAGAACTGTCTTTAACCAGACAATGCGGTTGGTATAAAACATAGCGTGTGATATCATGATATCAACTTCAAAATCTAAAAACAAAAGTAAAGAAATAATTTAGGGCTAAATAAATAAACAGCGTACAGCAGGTGCTATCTTGTCAATAATGATAAGAGGAACATGAAAAAAACCAGCAGAGAGCATGCACCCCAGTAAAGAGTTAAATAAAGCAAGGAAAAATCATAATGTGCAGAAGGCCTACTTATCGGATGATATTCACAGAAACAAAAATAAAGAACTAAAGATCTAAAAACAAAAGTAAAGAAAATGAGGGCGAAATAAATAAACAGCGTACAGCATGTGATGACTTGTCAATAACGATAAGAGGAGCATGTACCTCAATAAAGAGTTTAAATAAAACAAGGAAAATCATAATGTGTAGAGGCCTACTTTTCGGATGATATTCACTGAAACAGAAAAAAAGAAATAAGTTTAAAGAATTATATATTTTAAGATTAGATAATGAACAATCATACATAAAAATGTGACAGGTGTCTGATGATATTTATACACTTGAGCAAAAAATAAAGAACTACTTAACACGCCGACATAAATAAATAGCCATATTTTAGGAACGAACTGAATGTTGACATTGTGGACCAGGATTTGAAACAAGAACTGTTTTCAAAAAGAAAACGCGGTTGGTATAAAAACATAGCGTGTGCTATCATGATATAAACTTCAAAATCTAAAAACACAAGTAAAGAAATAATTTAGGGCGAAATAAATAAACAGCGTACAGCAGGTGCTATCTTGTCAATAATGATAAGAGGAACATGAAAAAAAAAAACAGCAGAGAGCATGCACCCCAGTAAAGAGTTAAATAAAGCAAGGCAAAATCATAATGTGCAGGAGGCCTACTTTTCGGATGATATTCACAGAAACAAAAATAAAGAACTACGTTAGTACGCTTTAAAAAATTATATAATTTGAAATTAAATAATGCAAAATCATACATAAAAATGTGACATGTGTCTGATGATAATTATACACTTCGACCAAAAATTAAAAAAATACTTAACACACGACATAAATAAACAGCCATCTATCAAGAATGACAAGAGGAACATGAAAAAAAACCCACCTAATATATGAGAGCATGCACCCCAATAAAGAATTGCTTTAAAATAAAACAATGAAAAATCATGACATGTGAAATGTATGTTGATACACTTATAAATAATACTCAAGGGTGAAATAAAAAACACCTTATCTACCTATATTTCCACAGTTAAACATACTCAGTGATCACTTGTACTAAAACAAAAATAAAGAAATACTTCACAAATGATAAGAGGAACACATAAAAAATAAATAAGCGAGCATGTCCCAAAAAACAAATTAGTAAAAGATAAAATAATGATAAAAGCGTACAAGAAGGGGCAAAATATTTGTCGTAAAAACTTATTAAATGCTCATTTGCTCTAAGATATTTAATGTTTGCAATTTACTCCTAGTTTATCATTTTATTTATTATTTATCTAGGCTTATATATCTTTTATTTATTTATCTATTAATTTATCTATTTATCAATTTATTTCAATATCATTATTATTAAGTGCCTATTTATAATGATATTTAAATCTATCAACATTATGCTTACGTCATCCAGGAGTTATTATCCCACTTGAAATTGCCATATAAACACAAATTAATAAAGAAATACCCAATGGGTGAAATAAAAAGCATGATCTATCTTTTCAAGAATGAAAAGAGGATATAAAAATATAACAGAGCATGTCCTATAAACATGATAAAGAATTATTTAAAATCGTACAAATGTGAAACATGTAATATGACATATACTTAAGGGATCTGGAATGAGCGTTTGACAGTATTTTTTGTGGGAAATGAGAGCACATCAGACATATCGAATTGCATTCTGAATACAAAGAATGTCTTTCTCATATCAAATAATTTTCATTTTTTGAAATTCACGATATAATGCAAATTTTATGACAAATTATTAAAATTTGATATTTTTCAAATTTTTGATATATAACAGTCCTCAAGTAAATTTTATAAATATAATGACATATTCTTAAAGTGTATGTAGCTGGGAGGAAAAGCCGACGATCAATTGAAAATGTTGACCTTTTTTGCAAAAAAGTTATCCGCAATCCAAAGTCAGTAGTCCACTTGGGAAGCTAACAAACAGAGGGCGTACGGTGACTGAAAAGATTAGATGTGAAAATCTATCAATTGTGCACAAATAATAATCAGAGTTTTAAGCTTAAATGCAATAGCCAGAAGCACAATTGGCAAGTGGAGTACGGAGAAGTCTAGCTACACCCTGGAAGGGAAAAAAACAGTATTTGAAACGAGGAAATGTGCAATATGACTTAATGTAATACATTAGAAAAGGCTTAAAAGGCAACTATTAGGCCCTGATTCATATTTAATCATCATTTAGGCCTGTAAATTAGATTGTCTGTGTAAATTTAGCAGGATCCGACTTTTTATGACGACTTTCAAAATGTGTTACATTTCAGAAACACCAAGCTGTTTGTGAGGTGGCGTTAGCTGTATGGGTTATAGGTTGAACTTTTTACAATATTTCTGGAAAAAAAAAAATCCTGAAATCCATATATTAATTTTTACAATGGATGTCGTCATCTGACCTTCTGCTTGCAGAAAGGGAAGTTTTGAAGAACTGAGTTGTTTTCCGGCCCATGTCTGTACAGAAAGTCAGTGGGGGTTATTTATTGGTGTGCACCCTAAAAGGCCCTTGTCATAACCAATGGTGGCGGCATGATTTTTTCCGTGCATGAGGGTTTAGGGAAAATTAAATTATATGTCTAAACTTGAGGTTGCATGTGTAAAACATGGTCTTTTTTAACGCATGTTTGGGGTATTGAAATGATATTTTTTGGCTTGCACAATCATGGTAAAGATCCATGTCATACATAAGAGATTATAGGACATACAATACTTGGTAGGCCTAATGATAATGCGTAAACTTTGTACCTGTTAGGGAACTGAAATCAGACTGAAAACACAAACGTCATTCGAGGCTCTGTCTCACCAGTTGCATTTACAAGGCCCTTGTTATAACCAGTGGTGGCGGATGATTTTTTTCGGGGAAGGGTCACACAAGGTTCTGAACAGAAACGTCACATACGGACCAACCCACACTACCGAGAAACGCGAATGCCGAGAACCGCGAAAGCCGAGAACCGCTCTAGTTTAAATTGTGATAGGTCTTGCAGTTCTTGAATGAAGGCCAGTATATCAAAATGAAAATCTTTGGGGTGTTTTTCCCATTTCCAAGAACAATCATGCACATTGGGTCAAAAACTTGGGATCTCCTTTATAGAACCCACACCATTCCTCTTTTGTGTCAGCTTTATTTGTCTCAATATTTGAGTGCAAACACCGCTAGCTCAAGCTCCCTTCCGACCCACCTTTTACAGCAATTCAGTTGTATACTTTTGATGCTTTTGATGCAGAGAATTATGTGTGAAATTGGAGCCCAACTGTCCCATGCATCCATATGTACTTATTACAAACTGACCCTTTATACACTGCTGGAATCTGCACACATCAATGCAAGTTTGGCGTGAAATGGCGTTGAAAAAATAACAGTACTCTGCATTTTTTTATTTGAAATTCACATGTAGAAAGGTGTGAGTGTCTCCTATTTGCAGGCTAACCTGCTGTCTGCTATCTCAAATTGCATCTCTATTTGACAATTGTATGGAAACTTGAAACAAACTGTGAGCAGAATTTTCAATTTTGATTTGCATATTTTCAATACAAGTGTGGGATTGGAATCCTGGTGTTACATTTGGTTGCTGGCCATTTATTTTTGTCCTGAATATGTCAAAATTTGCAGGTGTCAATCAACATGCACAATGACGAAACCAGTGTTGAAACTAGCACCTTTAATATGATCAGTGATAAAAATGTCAAAACAAATCTAAATAGGTATAGCCCTGTGCACACATTTTGTTTCTGAAAGGTAATTCAACAACCTATGAAAGAGAAACATACTTTGGGGCTTCCAAAAAAGATGAGAAAAGATGTTTTTATTTATGTCGTCTGCTTTATTTACAGCATGCATGGCTCATTACCATATTTATGACCTAACTCTTACTTACAGTGTCCCACTCTTACACTGTCTAACTCTTACACAAGGTCCAGCTCTGACCCTGTCCTCAGTTTTTTGATCAGAGTGGGACCTCTCATATAGTACTCTCATGAATAAGTGTGAAAATGAAAAGTAGTCTATCTTCTGAGAAATTGGACTTTTATCACAAAATGAATCAGCTAGCCACAGCTGTGCCATGACCTCTGCATTTTAAATTGTATTCCAATACCATCATCCACATACATATTTGAGCCAAATATGTTAAACTACTGTATACATACTATAAAAGTCAGTATTCAGCCCACTTTCCAGAAATTAATTTAACAAACTGAATTTACTCATTTTAAATATTCATACTTCTCCATACGTGACCGTCCACCACAAACCTCTAGTGAAATGGGCAAATTTGATTTTGAGGTAAAGTTCAAAATGTGCATAGAAGTCGTATTCATCTTTGCATGAATTGCAATTTCAATCAACCGTAACTCCGCTTCTGCATATCGTATGAAATCAAATAATATATTATTTTAAAGCTTATGACATATACTTTCTCAATATGAAATAAAACAAAATTGATGGGTGGCCGCCTTTACAAGAAGTTTGCAGTGTAAGCAGCAATATTAGTATAAGGATATTACACAAAGCAGCCTTTTGCATCAGATCTGTTCAGTTGATGTGTTAGGGTTAACTTAAGGCAGCTTTTTGATATATCAGTGTGGCATCAGGACTGTTCAGTTGATGTGTTATTGTTAACTTGAGGCAGCCTTTTGATATCAATCAGGTTTGCATGAGATCTGTTCAGTTAATGTATTAGAGTATAACTTGACTGACTTCAAAAATTGAATCCACACATATCCAGGTGCCTGAAAAAGATTTCATTTTGAACATGACCTTTGTCAGCTTTTATCTTCCCGAGGTCCAGCTCAAGTTGTAGTGGCTCAATGGCATGAATGCGTAACGGCCACAAAACAGGATTGTGTGACCACGCATTGATCATAGAGAACTTGATTAGTATAATGGAAAGAGGAACGGATAAGATAACATGTAGACCTTGGGTGAAGATCTTTTTAAAAATCACACCTTGATGTCAGAGCCATTAACCCTGTATATAATGAGTCAAATAGCAAACTTAAAAAATGGTATTAATTGTTGAAATTTTTTTCATAATATTTGATTATATGAACATGAGCTTGAAATATGCATTCAAATTGCTACAATTGGCTCGGAAGAATCCAGAAGAATTAAAGCTAGTGCTTTTGATTACGGGAAATCGACGCAGCGAATTGTAAACCAATGAAGATTTGCTCAACACTCATATCTTTTACCATAGGTATAATATTACAATCAACACAATGTGTTGGTCTCGTAAACAACTTTGCCACTACTGGGAATGCGGTTTTTTAGTCGCACTCAGTTTGTATGTGGTTTTTAGGCTAACACGCATGCTTTGCACGAAAATAAGACCATTAGACTGGAAAATCGCTTCTTCTGTTGCGTTGACAATTAAAAGGAAAATTGTGACAGGTGCATAATTTAACCTTGATACATCTGTTTGGTTAAGTAACAGTTCTCATCTTTGATGTATAATAACTGGATTCCATCTGAATCAAGTTGTAAATTTGGTGAATTGCTTTGAAATCAGGTAGTTTTATGTATGAATACTGAATAAGTACAATTTGGATTTTTTGTGACAAATTTGGATATTTTAAGGAAAATTTGTGACAAGATCCGTAAATTTCACTAACTGTATAAGCTTTTAGCATTTTCTCTATTGATTAATTTATTACTAATAGACTCACAAGATAATTATTTAGCACAATTATTTCTATGAATCGATATGTTATAGTTAAACTAAACCCATTAACTCAAATCAGTTGAATCCTACGCATTTTTTAAACCAAAGATAGCATTAATGTGTTATATCCATTATTGTCTCATCAACCCAGTTCCTGGTATCAAATAATCACTTGTATTATTTTGTTTTCAATTTGATCATAGCAATTACAGATATGTTTATACACTATAACCCACAATACACTAAATCCAGATGTTGCATTGGGTATTATCTTGCAATTATCCACGATATCTGTCACATGAAATACTCATGCAATAATCAGTGACTCAAGGTTGCATCATAAGGATTGCATCGTTGCAGTAGCATAATGTTTTGTAAATGAGGGGGTGGCAGTGAGGGGGGGATAAAGTGAAATCTGGACCTTTCCACATTCATTATAAACTGATTGTGGGGGAAGGGGGTCAGTAAGGAGATATCCCTCTTCCTTAGACCACTACATTGGGGTTGGGACAGTAGTGGCCTAAGTTCCTGGCTTAAATGGGGCTCAAGTAACCTAGACACATAACCCCTACCCTGATTTTATCATTGCACCGTCAGTATTGTAGAATCCTATTAGTGACCATTCACCCCTGCATGTAATGTCTGTAGAACTTGTTTTGTGATGTGGTCCATAAACAATAAAAAACAAAGGATTTCTCAAATCTTTTACTGAATTGTGACTACCTTGCAAACAAGCAACAGGGATGTGTAATATATCATTACAACACTTATTTTGAGGAAAATTTGCTTGTCCAGTATCTCAAAAAGTGCAAACATGACATTACAGCTCATTTGTGGTGGACAGTCACATTTGTTTATAATCCACCGAGATAAGAAATCACAAAATTGTTTGGTAGACTACAGAATTTGACATTGCTTTTTACATGGTGTGTAGAAGCAAAAATTACTTATTTGCATCCATATCTATACGCTACTAAGATATTCTGCTTTCTGCTTTTTATTATTTATGAGATATATGCCGTGCTGACCGTAGTTGCTCAAAATCCGATGTGTGCCACTTTGTGCATAATATTTGTTGGGACAATGTACAAGCATGCATTGCAATAACTAAACTACAATCTGAGTATCAGTGGAAATGTCAATCGTAACCAAAATGAAATATTTGTGAAGACAACTTGTCTGACATAATGTGCTCAAATATTAATAAAATATGAATCAAGGTGCACAAATTGAAGATTGTTGTCTTCACAAGGAGCATAATAAATTAATGAAGTGAAACGCTCATTTGTCAGTTTCATGTTTTAAGGGGGTACTACACCCCTGTGGTAAATTTGTGGATATTTTTGCATTTTTCTCAAAAAAATAATGACACACTGGTGACTCAAGACAAGCGGTTCAGTATATATGATAGGAAATGAGGTACATCCTAGCGGTACCTTATTTCTTATCATAAATAACAAACCGCTTGTTTTGGGTCACTGAAATTCCAGTGTAGTAATTGGATTCCTTGCCCCTATAATATACATAACTTTTGTTACCACTGTGTTATTAGTTTTTGAGAAAAATTAAACAATTTATCGAGGGGTGTAGTACCCCCTTAACTTCCATGAGCTTCTGAATTGTCAGTGTGTTACTAAGCACCGGCATATCATGGTGATGTATTATAAAAAACAAACTTTAAAAGGGAGTAGGGGTTTACTCAGACATAAATGGAGCACATGATGATGGTTGCACAATATGTTAAAAGTGGTACAAAATGCATTTTTTAAGATTCCACATTCAACATGACAACTCTCCTCAATAGCAACACCAAATTGAAAATGATAATAAAACTTCATTATCTTACATAGTACTTCACAAGAGAAATATTCCTCTTCAACTTTGGATGTAACCAGCCATGTTTTGATACACCATTTGGTTTTAAAGGCAGTGTGACTTTCTTGTGAACAATTTGAATAATTACATGATGGGTTGAAGGGTAAAAAGGGGATGCAGCACAAGGCCAAAATAAAATTGTTGTGTTGCCCTCAAATGGGAAAAATGGGAAAGTTGGGTTGGTCAGTCCATTATTTTTTTTAAACCATCAGTTTTTAAAAATCACCAAAAATATTAAATAATGCTTCTTCCGTGAGGGATATTTGTCAATTTTGTCAATAGTTGTTGGATAATCAATTTAAGACAGTCTGTCAATAAAACATTCATTTTGAGCATATCTTTAAAAATCGCCATTCAAAAAACAAAACAAAAAACAAAAATTGTGAGTTTTTCAAGATTTTTTTTTTTTTTTTTGGGGTCCATGAATAGTGAGGGGAACACAACCCAATCAAGGTGGCAAGAGTCCTTTAATGGGGTTATGGTTGGGGTTAATTTGTTGAGAGGTGATGTTTAAATTATATGTTTGTTATTTGAAAACTTGGTAAGTAATGAAATGGTATTAAAATGACAATTTACTTGATCAAAATGTGCACATTGAGCAATAATGACATATAGCATGTACAGAAGCAAATAATTGAACACGATCACTATATGGTATAGCTATTTATCTACTGATCATTATCCTGCTTTGAATTTATATGATGGGTATTTTAATTTCTAATTGCATGCATATATGCGATACAATTAAGTACTAAGATAATAATGATATTGATGGCCAACCTAGATGACTCAGTGTAGCCAGCTCACTTTATTGTTTTCATTTTGGTAATGGGATACTTGTTTTTCATCCAGTGCTTTTAAATGGGCTATTCCATTTAAAATCCACACTACCCCTGTGGAAGATTTTGGAAATATCTTCCACAGGGGGAGTATGAATTTCAAATGGAATGAACACATTAGCAGCTCCATTTGAAACTCATCCTCCTTTTGTAGAAGATTCGGGTTGAATCTTTCTCAGAGGGTGTATGAAACTCAAATGGAGCTGCCTATTGTGTTCATTCCATTTGAAATTCATACTCCCCCTGTGGCAGATATTTCCAAAATCTTCCACAGGGGAGTGTGGATTTTAAATGGAATAGCCCAATATGCTTCTGTCTTTGGTCAGCAGTAGATCAAGTCTTAAGGGATGCATCCTAAAGGTGAAATCATTCAAGAGAGATAAGGCCAAAAAGAGGGTTTGTCTCTGGGCCCATGGGAGATTGGAAATGCATGTGGTATGAATGACTTGTTGATAATAAGCGTTACTCCGTCATGTAAATTTACACGAAGCTAGGATTATAGGGTTAGGGTAACGATTAGGGTTAGGATTAGGCTTTGGGTTAGGGTTAGGAATGAAATAATTACATGAAATATTGACCTGATTTATGCTGGATACTCTGTTAAAAAAAAAATTTGTAAGAAAAAGATTTGAAGTATAAAGCAAAGCCCACACTAATAAGAATCAATCTAAATTTTAAAAGTGTTATCTGCAGAATTCAATAATTGATTGATTTGTACTTTTTAGATTATGTCATCGTAATACATGTAATATGGCCCTTTGCCAAGTAAAATGAAACGTCAGATTTCTTCTTTGCTCAACAGATGGCACGTAACCCTGAAGTTCATTGCACTTTCTTTCAAAAGTCAATTAATACATAATAATAACAAACTGCACCGAAAGTATAGTTAAATTTTAATAATCAGTAAGTTCTTGTAGAAATTAACAATCAATAAAACAATTCTATAGTTCAGATAAATTTGTTCTGCACATTTTGATACATCATTTGTCACATGCACAGTGCAACTTAGTCCATACAATCTGCTTCCGTTTAATTGACAAAAGATAAAGTGTCAAAAATATTTTCCATCTTGATTGAATCAAGTGATTATATATTATCGATTGAGGTGAGGTTATCTAAATGTACAGAACAAATTTCCCCATCCATGGAACTTATCGATTTTCTCATTTATTAATTAATGTCATATTTATCAAAAAATTGTCTCTTGTTTAAATGTAAAAGTACTTATTTGTGCACAGTATATTATAATAATGATAATAGTAGTAATAATGATGATAATAATGATAATGCATATTTTTATCTGGTATCGCAAAGAAATTTATTATGATAGAGAACACCCTCTTCCTGATTATTTAAATATCTGAAATTGCTTTTTATCTAACAAACTATAATGCCATTACATAGATCATCATGCTTTTCAAAAAGGTAAAACAATAGATGAGCAGACAACTGGATAAAATGATAACAAAACTACCAATGAAAAAAATCGAATATTACTATGTTTGTATGATTTTACTTTTTCTGTTGTTAAGGTGGGTACGAGGGGAGCATGAGTTAGCAGAGTTTGAACTCAAATATTGAGGCAAATAAAGCTGACACACAAGAGGAATAGTATAGATTCTACCAAGGCCTGATATATGGGATGCCATTTCCACCACATCTGCATTGTTTTTCTTGGGAGGGGAAAGGCCCTATCTTCTATATAATAATACGCTATTCTCTGTCTGTAGATCTGTCTGTCTGTGACTGCTAATGTGAGGCCGCCGTAGGTCATACGGGGCTCAAACTTGGTGGGTGGGTGCAGCTTGGTATGAGACAGAACGAGTTTATATTTTTTAAGGTCAAAGGTCAAGGATGGGGTCAAGTTCAATTGAAGTCTAATTTCAAATTGCCCCTATGGAGCTCAAACTTGGTGGGTGGGTGACCTTGGACTAACAAACAAAAGTTTCCACGGTGACCTTTTTGTCAGACCTACGGTTAAGAGGTCATAGGTCAAGAAAGGTAAAAATTTCAAATTGCCCCTATGGAGCTCAAACATCATGGGTGGGTGGACCTTGGACTAACAAACAAAAGTTTCCACGGTGACCTTTTCAGTCATACCTCACGGTTAAGAGGTCATAGGTCAAGAAAGGTAACAATTTCAAATTGCTCCCATTGAGCTCAAACTTGGTGGGTGGGTGGACCTTGGACTAACAAACAAAAGTTTCCACAGTGATCTTTTTCAGTCAGACCCTACGGTTAAGAGGTCATAGGTCAAGAAATGTCAAAATTTTCAATTGTCCCTATGGATCTCAAACTTGGTAGGTGGGTGGATCTTGGACTAACAAACACAAGTTTCCACGGTGACCTTTTCGGCAGACCTACGGTTAAGAGGTCATAGGTCAAGAAAGGTCAAAATTTCAAATTGCCCCTCGAACTTGGTGGGTATGTGGAAATTGGACTAACAAACAAAAGTTCCATTGTGACCTTTTTGTCAGACCTACGGTTGAGAGGTCATAGGTCAAAAAACAAAGATTTCATTGGAGCTCAAACTTGGTCGTTGGGTGTAACTTTGGCCTAGGAAGCCCAGGTTTGAGATCTGCAAAAGCAAATAACTATGACAGCCGAGAACCGCGAAATACGGGTAACCGCCTAGTCTATATAATAATACGCTATTCTCTGTCTGTCTGTTTGTCTGTCTGTGACTGCTAATGTGAGGCCACCGTAGGTCATACGGGGCTCGAACTTGGTGGGTGGGTGCAGCTTGGTATGAGGAAGAACGAGTTTATATTTTTTAAGGTCAAAGGTCAAGGACGGGGTCAAGTTCAATTGAAGTCTAATTTCAAATTGCCCATATGGAGCTCAAACTTGGTGGGTGGGTGGACCTTGGACTAACAAACAAAAGTTTCCATGGTGACCTTTTTTGTCAGACCTACGGTTAAGAGGTTATAGGTCAAGAAACGTAACAAATTCAAATTGTCCCTATGGAGCTCAAACTTGGTGGGTGGGTGGACCTTTGACTAACAAACAAAAGTTTCCACAGTGACCTTTTTGTCAGACCTACGGTTAAGAGGTCATAGGTCAAGAAAGGTAAAAATTTCAAATTGCCCCTATGGAGATCAAACATCGTGGGTGGGTGGACCTTGGACTAACAAACAAAAGTTTCCACAGTGACCTTTTCATCATACCTATGGTTAAGAGGTCATAGGTCAAGAAAGGTAACAATTTCAAATTGCTCCTATGGAGCTCAAACTTGGTGGTGGGTGGACCTGGGACTAACAAGCAAAAGTTTCCACGGTGACCTTTTCGTCATACCTACGGTTAAGAGGTCATAGGTCAAGAAAGGTAACAATTTCAAAGTGCTCCCATTGAGCTCAAACTTGGTGGGTGGGTGGACCTTGGACTAACAAACAAAAGTTTCCACGGTGATTTTTTCAAGTCAGACTTACGGTTAAGAGGTCATAGGTCAAGAAATGTCAAAATTTTCAATTGCCCCTATGGATCTCAAACTTGGTAGGTGGGTGGACCTTGGACTAACAAACAAAAGTTTCCACGGTGACCTTTTCGTCAGACCCACGGTTAAGAGGTCATAGGTCAAGAAAGGTCAAAATTTCAAATTGCCCTCTGGAACTCAAACTTGGTGGGTGGGTGGACCTTGGACTAACAAACAAAAGTTTCCACGGTGATCTTTTTCTTCAGACCTACGGTTAAGAGGTCAAAGGTCAAAAAGGTAAAAATTTCAAATTGCCTATGGAGCTCATACTTGGTGGGTAGGTGGAAATTGGACTAACAAACAAAAGTTCCATTGTGACCTTTTTGTCACCTACGGTGGAGAGGTCATAGGTCAAAACACAAAGATTTCAAATTGCTTATGGAGCTCAAACTTGGTCGGTGGGTGTAACTTTGGCCAAGGAAGCCCAGGTTTGAGATCTGCAAAAGCCAATAACTATGACAGCCGAGAACCGCGAAATACGGGTAATCGCCTAGTATATATTATTAGTCTTAACTCATGAACCACAAGACATATGTAAATGTAACTGTGTTTATTAGTTCCTTCTTACAAGATCAATTTAAGAAGAAGTACACTGCGGTTTTTAGTTTAAAGAGGAAGCCCCACCAGAGCAGTTCTTCTGGGGTGAACCAAACCTGCCTGGTTATAAAATCGATCAGGGACAAGATTATCTCTGAATTTGACAGGTGCTAATTGATGTTTTAATGTTTTTGCATCAATTAGCACCTGTCAAATTCAGAAACATCCTTGTCACTGATTAATTTGATAACCAGGCAGGTTTGGTTCACCCCAGAAGAACTGCTGTGATGGGGCTTCCTCTTTAATGCCTGTATCGCTCCTGGCATCCGACTCACCTTTACTGTGAAGTTTTAATATCTGTTGTTATATTTTTTACCGTAATAAGCAAGGCTGTAATTTGTCCATCTTTACCTCACATAATAAAGATGTTAATCAAAATTAACATGTTCGTAGCAGGTGATGATGTGTGCATGTTTCTAAGAAATCCGCCCTTGAACCTGTTCAAGTGTTTTGTTTAATGTGTTTTATATCAATTAATCAATCAATAGTAATTATAACTTAAGTCATGGACGTGTAATGTGTGACATGTAGTATAGCGGAAATTGCAGATATTGCTTTTAAGTTGATGTGTACATTATGTTCAATTTCGTATTTTCGAAATTACTATATACAGGGGCTGTGGTACATTTTTAAAAGTGTGCATATTCAGGTGGGTAGATCTAGCTCAAAAGGGAAGGAGGCCACACCAGTCATTTGATGCAGGGGGTGTCTGAGGGGAATATGCTATGGGACCCTTGTCAATTGTTGGAATGTTTTTGAAAATCAAGGCCCATTTCAAGCCATTTGGTGCACTCTTTAACACTATTATTGAATTTATTGTTCAAGCAAACATGTCCATGTGTCAAAAGTAGACTTACTTTTGTAAAATGCGTATTAAGGGTGATATTTGAGCCCCCCCCCCCTTGAAGTTTGGAAATTTGCAAAATGAAGGCTCAATTGAAGCCCATTTAGTGATTTGGTTTACCATGTTTACACTGTTATTTGTTATCATGCTTCTATAGCATCCACTATGTGTATATGATAATAGGCAAAAATGATGCCTCTTTTGTCATAGCTTCATTGTTGGAACCCTGAACATCATTGGTTCCATATGGTCATAGTTCCCTGCTATATCATGCAACACCACTGTGGCACATACAAAAAAGTCTATTCGCTCTGTTTTCTTAACATAGTATAGCTCATCTATGTCAAAAATGTTTTCCTTGTATCCGTAATCTCATTCCATGTGCTTACAATGTCCAGAGCCCAACGATTTTCACAGCTAATGCCTTTCTCTGTGCAATTTACTTATTTCATGCCAAATTTCAGCAAAATATGTGATTTACTCATATATTTTGCGATTACATTCTACTGTCTCGCTCGCAAAAAAATTAAATGATTAATACCGTAAAGATTCGCCAAGATTCGCCTAGAATAATTAGACACAAACTAAAAGTGTCCTCCTGTAAAAATCCTGCCAGCAAATAAGGTCATGGGCCCTTAATTCTTGTTGGGATTTTTAGAGGAAGGAGCTCTCTTTTTGTATGTGAAATTTAACATAAGGCAAAAGATCCCTTGTGGACAGTATAGATAATGTACAAATTGCCCAGTTTAATAATCTTTATGCAAGCTTAGATATATTTTCTTTGGATTTTGTCAAAGCTCCATGTAAATCCATTCCAAATTAGCCATTTTCCAACAATTCCCACAAAATATACCATTTTCCAGGCAATTTCCCTGTAAAATATTTGCCATAAAATTCAACACTTCAAACCCTCCCCCAATTTGTTTGTTTTTTCACACAAAATCGTTGGGCCATGGATATGTCTTATCCTTTATTATCTTGCCATTTATTTTCCAGCTTTGTATCTCATTTTTATTTTCCCTGCTTAATGTCATATATATTTGCTGCATGAAATTTGTTTCTTTTTTAATTATCTTACACTTTTGTTCTAAGAACTTGAATTAAATATTTTGTTATTCCGCACAGCTGTGACAATGGTATCATATTGCATTGTGTTTTTATTTTTTCATTGATTTTCATAACAATGTCATGTGAAGAGCTTACTAACTGTCATCTGTTCTGGTGTTCAATCTGCTTGAAAATATCTAGACATTTTGATTTTGTTTTGTATAATTATGTTATAGTGATCCGAGTAGCAGATCAGATCATAGTCAATAGTATGTGCGATCTGAAACATGCTATATACCAACATTACACCAAATATTGTTTTTGGATTATAAACGAAAGGAGCCTTATACGCTGTTCGCCAAATTGACAAGTTTCTCTTCTCATTTCTTCCGATGCTATAGATGCACAAGAGCAGGAATCGGTGGTGTTGGAAAGAAAACTTCAACTTCTACAAGGAATGATGCATAACAATGAAGTCCACCAGGGTCAGGGGTCATCTTTGCATCATCACCATCATCATCATCATCATAATGCTGGGGCTGGGGCAGCTGGGTATCATCCCTGTGAGTATAGTGCAATATCAGTCTTTGGGGCGATCCACATGGAACACTGAATCCGCATCAATGTAGTTTACTTCTAAACTCCAGATCAATGTTGATTTGCGTTATAGCATGCTTTGGGATCGTCTACTTGGTACGGTGTTGAGTGGCAAAGTGTTGCGATATCTGAAAACAACTGTAACATGTAAATGCATATCATACATAACGGAAGTACACCTCAAGTGTTGCATTACAAGACTCCAAGAGGCAGCAAAAGTCCCATTTGGAGAAGGTTGCTTCTGTGGATACATAATGCAGTGCAGCAATTCAGGCCACGGAAGTACCACATTGAAGCACATCGGTGCGGATCAGCCTTCCCATGTAGATCGCCCCTTTATCATACAGTAGGCTTGATTACAGGCACGTCATTGGTTAATCAAATGTTATTATTAATTATATTTATTTTTCATATTATTCAGTTTCATATATTATACTTTCCGATACAGCTGTATTTATACAGCTCTTTTGATCAGTTCAGAGCAATTTATATTATACTCTCTGTTCTACAATAACTGATTTGGTAACTATGGCTGATTTAGATGTGGAAGACTTTTAACCTAACCTATAGCCACCTTGCTTGAGCTTGTGGCCTAGCCAGTTGGCAAATGCCAATTATAAACTTACGTATCTAAACTAATGTTCCAGATTCTTTCGTTCATAAAGGTAAGCTTACAGAATATTTAAATATACAAAGAGAAGACGTTAAAACACACCGTCACAAAGAGATGTTAAAACATCTTCTCTTTGTGAGTGTGGCGTTGACTATATTTCTGAAATGATCATTCATAATACTTCTTCATAAATTTGTTTTGTTTTATGTCAATTATTGCTTATTTCATACAATATTACAAATAACTTGTCATGTGAGTGTTAATGGCTAGTCCAGTATTGACTGCTCAATTTTTATGTACCGTATTCATTCCATTAATCGCCCATGCCCCTATAACTAGTATAAGAGGTCACCCAGTGACTTTACAACAAGCAAACTGATATTAGTTTATTAACTACCCATGCAAATCTGAATCATGGTCCGAAACATGATGCATTGATGATGATTGATGAATATTTTAGGCCTTTTTTCATGTGTGCCCCCCCAAATGATTTTGTTAAGCTCCTTGGTCGGTTTATGGAACGAATATGGTACACCTTGATTTCCAACATCATCAATATTTTGCACAGGAATATATACTTTAATCCTACCTTTATGTTGAATGTCACATTTTATCTTGCTTTCACAATTTTCATTTGCATGGTTTATAATTTAGCACATCTATGCTTGTTCTGAAAATGCCAACATCTGAATTTGATTAAATTTCAGGGTGTTATTGTTGAGCAAATCACCACTTGTCCAAAAAATGCCAACATCTAAATTTTAATGAAATTTTATTGTGTTCTGGATGAGCAAATCACATATTGCCCCTTTAATTAGTGGTAATTATGCTGCATAAGAATGAAATGGGGCTGTTTTGAAGCTTTCTATATTCTCCATCAGATACTAAGCTTATGTAATAGCATTTATAGCCTAGGTTAGGGAAATTTAATGTTTTCATTGGTTAAATGTCAACCCATGCCTGTGGTATAAAGTCTGTACTCGAGAAAAACACCTTTCAATTATAAGGCTTAAGTGATAGACGTTGGCTACCTAAATCATATTCCAGTTATGATTTGTAGTAACCTTTTATATACAGCTATTGTTGTGCCCAGGACTATTTTATTTTTTACGCAATTCATACTATGCTCCCAAAAAGTGGAAGTTATTACCAAAATTTGCATAAATATGGAAGTGGTTTGTCAGCAGTTACCGAGATGGAATTGATCATTTTGGAGAAAATTTGTAAAAGTCAGCAGTTCTGTCTTGTCTTACAAATGCATAGAGGCCATTTTGAAATTATTAATTTGTTATACAAATGTTTATTCAATATACATATGTAGCCTATCAGTAGAATAACAATATTTGCATTGTGTCATAAAAACGATGAATAGTACGCAATATGAGCATTATTATAGAGTCCTTTGTAGCGTTTCTCTCTACGTCAGGTCAAGTGCTATATAAAAACAGTATAATTGTAACATATAATCTGATGTTTAGAGTAGACAATATAACCATAGGCATCAGCTGGGCAATATGTTCGTTGCAATTGTTTTATTGTGTATCATAGAAGGTCACAGCGGATGGAGAAAACTAAGCCAGAGGCATCCAATATTTGGATTAATAGCCAATGCATAGGTCATTCTTGTGTAATTATTGAAGTAATAATTGTATTATCATAATTTGATTAGAGATCTTTAAACCATTACATAATAATAAAAAAATTTTGCCTATTAGTTTTATTATCTTTGAATTTCATTTAATGCTTTTATTTTCTGTCAGTTAATTTTTTTGTGGGAAATTAATTTTCTTTGATGATTTTGTCTGTTCAGAGCTATTATACTAAATGAAACAAGGCCTTGGTAAGGCTTTAATTTTAAGCCTGTTTGCCCCAAAAAATACATTAAGGTTAGGGTTGGTGGACTGTATTTTGTAATTACACCAAAATTTTGATCTAGAGCATCTTCTTACAGGATTATGTCAACCAGAGTTTTACCCCATGTAAAACCCAGACAGAAGTAGAAAAAACATTCGTTATGGGTGTGGTGGGTGGGAAAAGAATTTCCAAAAGACAACTTGCGAGGCCGGGTTGCGTGGTTGAAGACTGACAAGACAATGGTGGAATAATATTTATCGGAATGCAGAACGTATACAACGCAACTTCCGATTGGCCAAACCACCAGCTGCTAAGATAAACAAAACACGGTAAAGAAAAACGGGACCAAACCATTATTTCCACAGGGGTTAAATGTGGTTTTGTTGGATTGAAAATGTTATAATATAAAGCTTCACATCGACAGCATGGCTTTGAACTGAACATATAAATTGTCTAGCCTGATTCTCCTTTTGACATCCAGCAACAAGTAGCCCCACAATTCCCAGTAAGCTTTTATTGGGCTATTCTGGTTGAAATCCATACACCCCCTATGGAAGACATGACCGTAATCTTCAACACAGGGGGTGTAGGTTACAACTGGAATATCCCATTGAAATCCTACAATTTGACTTTTTAATGTTGACAAAAATAAAAATTCTTTTGGGTCCAAAAAAGCTTCTTTGCAAAGCAGGAATCATAATGCTCTCTGTAGGCTTGCAAAGTAATACTTCTATGATAGAAGGTGAAAATAGGAGCTTTATGGACAGCTCCACATATTTGTTTGTGTACATGGAATTCAAACATGGATGAATTCAACTAAAGCCAGCTATACTTGTTCAAATGGTAACAGAGAAGTCTAATGAGATAAAGATTGAATATACACTAAGCCAAAAAGGAAACTTGTAATTTTTCACAAGGTCATATCTTAAAACCCTGTCCTTCAAAATGAACCAAAATTACACACAGAATTACTTCAATACTCTGCTGTAAACATGTGTCAGTAACCAAGAAGTTGTCCAACTGACACAACAGCAAAATGCACTGACATGGAACAGCTTCCTGGACCACATTCACAGTCCAATAATTGGCACCCAGCACAAGAAATCTGTGAGAATGTGAAAAAGGTCTTTGCACAGATTATTATTCCCAAAGAGTAAGTGGAATAGTGTGGAACAAGACCTGTTTCTTAGAGAAAGTGTGTGAAAAGCAGAAAGCAGCACCGTTTTGTAAATATCATCTGTTCAACGATTCTCACAGATTTCTTGTGCTGGGTGCCAATTATTGGGCTGTGAATGTGGCCCAGGAAGCTGTTCGATATCAGTGCATTTTGCTGTTGTATCAGTTGGACAACTGCTTGGTTACTGACATATGTTTAGAGTAGAGTATTAAGTCAATCCTGTGTGTAATTTTGATTAAATTTGATGGGCAGGATTTTAAGATATGACCTTGTGAAAAATTATAAGTTACCTCTGCAAATAGGCTATATGTGCGCTTTTCATATTACGGCACACTCTCTTGTAATTGTATGCAAGCGTAAGTTGCATTGCAATTAGTGCTACGCATGAGATAACACTCCCTAACATCCAAAGGAGTTTCAAGCATTGAGGTCAAAGGTTAATTGAGTTGCAGATGCATTCTTGTAGAGGATGATCAGATAGTAAAGAGCTCTGGATCTCTAGATACAAATTATTGAGGCTCTACAATTTGTAGTTATTTCCCCAGGTCCAAAAGGATATCGCGACAGTAGGGACTTAATTTACATGTGCAATAACAAACACAAAGTAGTTTTGGCCTATTAAAAGTGGAGGGAAATACAGTAGTAGCTACACCTGATATCGTAGAGCATTTATTGAATTGGGTAAAGTACAATGCAAGGTTAATGCGCTTTAAGTTCAATGTTAACATAACACTGTAAGGTGGAAATTTTCGCAAAACAATTATTTTTGCGCTTTAAGAGTTCCAAGCAACTTCCTCAAAATATGCAAGTACTGGTTGGGTGTAAAGCAAGGTAGCTTAGTATCACAAATTAAAAACTAGTAAAAGAGTTAACAAGTGTGAAATATTAATTGTGCACTTCCACTTTTTACAGAAGTAGGCAGTTTTGTTCCACTATGAGTAAAAATGGAGCGAATTAGGTGATGAGTATTAGAAGATCTGCTGACAGATTTTTGTCATGTTGCAGGCTTGAAAGCTTCGGTGCTGAAGGATTCATTGAAACATTTCCATGTAGCATTGTAACATTTAGGATGAAATGCAGATGTAATATAGGGTGTTTGAAGGATGTCAAGATGACACTTTAATTTGTGTCAACTTAGTTGTCATGGTTACTGATCAAAATTAAATAGTTTATGAGCTTGTTTCAGATTAAGATGTAAGGCTGAGATGAAAATACTTATAGGTATTATCGTAAGCAGAATGCAGTTGTTGATTGAGCTTATGTTAGATTTTTAATTTTTTTTTTTTTTTTATAAGTTAATCAGCAAAATGTAAACTCCTGATGGAATAAAATTATATTAAGATCTCAGATTTTCAAAAAAAGAAAGAACTAAAAGTAATTCTTAAACACTTGAGAATGTTCCTGCAATCTTATTGGTTCTTACCCGTGTGATATGACACAATATCACACGGGTGAGCGTGTGTGCATCGACGCGATACACATACTCGCTATTTGAACCAATCGGAGGCGCATAGCAACAATGGGACTGATCGATTTTAAGCCCTAGGTATAATTCCTTGCAAAATGTTTTATTTAATTTGATTAAAATTTGTAATACTTTGTAATACTTTTTATTTCAATTGAAGTGTTTAAGAATGAGAATAAAGGTATTGTTTTTAGCCGCTGTCGTGCATCTATCGTCTCATATAACACGGGCGAAGAGTTTCCAAAACAAAGGGAAACAAAAGGAAATATGTCCTTTGTTTGGCTATATCTCGAAATCAATATTTCCGAGTCCCGACTGATTTTGCTTGATCGCATCACATATGGTAAGGATAAAAGCTCTATATTTATATTATTGGTTACTCGAATGAAAATGAGAAAAGAAAGAGATAACAAGAGCAAATAGTCATGCGAGACATGACACACAAGACGGCTTTGAACTTTGACCTTAAACTTTGACCATTTGGGCCGAGGCTATTATAGACTTCCCCACCATTAATGGTGCATCACTGTAGCATATAGGGGCTTAATCCGTCTTCCATAGGCTGAGATATAGCCACTTTTCCGTAAATTTTAAAAAAAAAAGGCAAATTTGACATTTTGACCCCCTTAATGACCTTTGACCCCGATATAAAAAAAACCTAATCTACACCGAAAAAATGCATTGTTACAGTTTAAATTAAAAAAATCTACTATGCTTAGTTATGGAGATAAAAATTCTTGAAGTTATTTATCTTAAAACCGGAAATGACGTCTAAATGACCTTTGACCAAAAAAATAAAAATACCGTGCATACATCGGGTAACACTAATGCATATATGAAGTTTATGTCACTCTACGTTTTGAGATAAAAAAAATAAAAATATTTGATGATTTTTGGTTTTTGACTGGAAGCGACCCCTTAATGACCTTTGACCCCAAAACTGTAGACACCTTAAAGACCCTGGTTGGTAGCAATGCATGTGTGCTAATGGCATCACTCTGCTATGTAATTTGTAAAAACAGTGATTTTTAAAATATTTTTAGCTTTCAGACCGGACATAAACCCCCTTAATGACCTTTGACCCCTTATCTGTGAACACCCTATAGACACCGACCAAAGTCAAGTCACATGACCTAAGCATGTCACCATCACATGTTATTTGTGGAAGAAGATACATTTCATAGTAAAAATCGCATTTTAGCCATTGTGAGCAGGTCAAAGGTCAAATGGAGTTCAATGTCATTTAACATGTGGGGACATGGTCAGTGGTGTTTGTGACCAAGTATGATCAAAATCGGTCTAAGCATAGCAGAGCTAATGCGAAACGTGGCAAATCACGCAAAATGTCACGTTTTGCTAAGAAAAAGCAAAAAAAATAATGTTTTTGACCATTGTAGCTAGGTCAAAGGTCAGATGCAAGTCAATGTCATATGACATGTGCGGGCAATGCCAACGGTCCTTCTGACAACGTTTAGTTAAAATACGTCAACCCGTGACTGAGTTATACATACGAATGTGGTCGACAGAAAGAAGAAGAAAGAAGAACGCCAATGAAACAGGACAAGACGGCATTTGAGAATGCCGTCTTGTAAAAAGGTGAAATTCCTTACCACCTTGTCATGTTTATCCATTTCAAATCCTGTATCCAGACCCTGGATGTTAAAAATGTATTGTTCATACAAAATTTATGTTAATACTTACATGCGCTATCTACTGAAGATAAGATGCTGGATCATGATGGAGTGTTTTAATTTGCTCACATGACATGATAATATGTTGCATGTTTACACATTACTTGAGCATTGTCATATTACTTAATTTATATTTATATTCTATATGTTACTGTGACTTGATGTGAAAATAGACATCTTCATGTAATTTAGGATGCAGGATTTGATATTATTAAAACATCTTAAATTCTATTTTGGGGAAATAAAACATCTCAGCCAAATTTGTTTGATCATGAGATCAACTGTCAATACTGCATGGATAACATGTGATTTGCATTAAGAATAGATTCTTATTTAAATGTTAGTTTTCAATGATCACACTGTCCCCTTTTAATATCGAGCCAAACAAATGAGGTTTTCAATTCAGCGCCTACAATACATGTATTACTATTAGCTCACCGATTGTATTATTATTGAGCAGAGCTTCACGCAGGGAATAAAACATAAGATGAATAAAAAGTAAGATGAATAGCGATATGCACACAGTTTATCTGTCACTGATTCAATGAAACACACACATGCCCAAGATGTGTTAGCCATCACCCCGGCCATCACTCGATCGGTGAACTCTGAATAAATACTGGAGCTCTCCTGATTTAACATAAAAACTTAAATTTTACTGTAATTAAAGCACTTCTGGCTTAGTCTTTCACATGCTATTTTAGTACACCATTGGGCATTACAATCATGCAAAAAGTGGAAATTCAGGAAAAATTTAGGGCATTACTGTGGAGCAAATCAAATATTATTACTTTAATATTAATGAACTATCGACTGAAGAACTAACAATTGTTTAGGAAAATGATCCAAGGAATTCAAAGTTTTCATTCAATATTTCAAATTTTTGGCCAGATATGTGTCAACATTTTTCTTTTTCAAGTTTTCTTCAGCAACAGAAGTTGCATATTACCTCTAGGCATGCAATCATTGCGTAGGATAGAGAAGTCGCCATAGACACATCTGTATGAGTATGTTTAAGCTGTAGTGTATAGTCCCAAGGGTAAATTAGTTGTAGGACATCAACCTGGATTCACTAATGCCAAGATGTATTTGTAATAAAAAGGAGTAGAGATTTGAATAAATCCTAGAGGCTAAGGCTGAAGAAAAAAATATGAGTGATTCAGTTGAATTGGACTGCAAACTCTTTACTTGTATTCAAATTGTTTCTGCAGATATTTCAGCTATCCAATGTCGATGGATATCAATGTGTTAACTCTCATTTTCATGACCATTTTGGAATCGGCATGAAAAATGCATTAAAATAAGTACAAACAAGCCTAGTATTGGGTCAGTGGTTCTTTAGCTCATGATGTTTAAAAAATATCTTAGAACTTTGACTTTTTATGTTGAAGCCTATGGCTAGCACACACAGCATTAATTTTATATCTTTACATAACAGTATTATACAGGCTAAGAGTCTAACAACTTCAGTTTCAAAGGCAGCCATTTGTGTCTTTTCTAACTGACAATGTAACAGAGTAAAATAAAAGGGCAATGATTTATACACCCACAAGCCTCAGCATACTTAATAGGAATTCACTGACCACTGTGGCCCAAGACAAACCATATAAACCATTTAGTGACAATCAGGGACTTGCAGCTAAGAAGTGCATGCCCTAGGCATAAACCCACAAGCCTCAGCATACTTAATAGGAATTCACTGACCACTGTGGCCCAAGACAAACCATATAAACCATTTAGTGACAATCAGGGACTTGCAGCTAAGAAGCACATACCCTATACATACCACAATAAACCATCACAGCCAGGACCAGCTCCCTGCGCTTTTGTATAACCGAGGCAATAAGCAGTTAGTCTCTTGCCCAGGTGAATTTCAAGTTAACTCAATTACTTCACAAAAACAAATAAGGACTGCACCAGGACTCAAGCATCCAGATGTATGAATGGGTCTGGGTATTATATGGTCCAGATGTATGAATGAGTATGGGCATTATATGGTGGAAAGGTAAAGAGATAGGCTGTGTGGGAGGATTGGCCAACCACCCAGAGCAAATTAAGCTGGGAAGTCTGGACCAAATGCCAAGGGAAAAGACATTGTCAGTATATAGAGCCCGTGAGCAACACTCCAATGTGATCTTTAACCATTTACCTTAAGCTAACATCCAGATGTATCCAATATATGTGGTTCACTGACTTGAGTATACAAAACCTTGAACTACTGCCTTGCAGCATTTCAGATTATATGCGATATACCGTAGAATTCCGTCTACAAGCATATATTGCTTTTAAATGAGTGCTTTTTTTTGAGGAAAGAGATGAAAGGCAGCAACCCTCCACAAAATCATTACAGTCGATTGGTCTTACAATAATACATATTTGTACAGCCACCTGTATCAGTAATACAGTTGCTCAAACTCCAAATGTGACACGATCAAGGGGAATGAGTCGGATGTCGCTAACATTGATTTTGAGATATTGGCAAAGAAAGTGTTAAAATTCTTTTGTTTTCTATTGTTTTCAGCGATTGATAAAGTGACATAACTTTGCAAAGAAAAGTCATATCAACTTGGGGTTTTCAGTTTCAGAAAGCTTTAAATGTCCTCTTTAGAAACATGTAAAACTCATTTTCGACCAGGGTCGACATGTGACTCATTCCCCTTGATCATGTCACAAATAATGTTTTTGTAGAGGGTGTCTGCCTTTCGTCAAAAAAAGCATACAGGCATGTATGCTTGTAGATGGAATTCAATGGTATTCGTGTAATTGATCAATTAAAATACAGCTGTTAATTACTGAACATTTTCCTCAGGACTGTTGTTGATAAATAAATGCATTTTCATATTTCTAGTCCAAAAAAACAGTACTCTTTTAATTATATAAGCTCATTCTTCTTCAGCCCTACCACCATTCTTACCATCATGTTGGTGATTGGCTCAATAAATTATATAGCCTTCCTATAACCAATCAGCAGGTAGTACTCATGGGGTTAAAGGGCTCGTATAGTATAGGCTTCAAATTAAGCTTCTTTTTAAGTAGGCCATGACTCTGTTAAGTCTACTTCTTCTAATTTGTACCAAAAGCTCAATTTGAAAATCTTCCCTATATCTTTGCTATAGGCCTGAGGTGATATTCACACTATGATGATGAAATTGAAAAAATCAGTGTATTCCAATATACGAGAGGTGACATGCATCTTGTTAAGTATGATAATGCATGAAACTCACCTATAAAGAACAGGGACAAGCTTAAATCTTGTCTGGCAGATTTTATGCATGAATGTGTGCATGGGTAAAAACCCACGAGTAATAATATTATTAGGTCGTCAACCTCGCGGTGGTAACTGAAATGATTTAATGTTGTCAGTGTAGGGAGTTAAGAGGATTTAGAATCATGATATAAACTTGAAAGTGATGGTGTTGAAATGTTCCTTGCGCCCATGATGTGACTCTGGAAATTTGACAAAGTAGGGATGTGTGAGTCTTCTTTAGGCAGGATTATGGGATGTGGGCTGATCTACTCAGGCCAAAGGCGGTAATTGTAAAATTGACATGCAAGCTAAACTAGGGAGCCAAAAACAATAAATTCATAAGAAAATTGGAATTATATATATATCAGCAATTTTCAAAATTGCCTCCCTGTCCTGATTGCATCCGACTGTGTCATATATTTTATGGATAGAGAATTAAATTGGAATATTTTCTCATTCAGAAAATATATGTTTATTCAATAAATAGTATTTGTAATGTGCTATCTTCAGTAGATAGCAAATCGGCCATCTTCAGTGGATATCAAATCTGCTATCTTCAGTAGATAGCAAATCTGCCATCTATACAATGTAGTGGATAGCAAATCTGCTATCATCAGTGTATAGCAAATCTGCTATCTTTGGCAGATAACAAATCTGCTATCTTCAGTAGATAACAAGTCTGTTATCTTCAGTAGATAGCATATATATCTCTTCAGTAGATAGCAAGTCTGCTATCTTCAGTAGATGACAAATTTGCTATCATTAGTAGATAGCAAATTTTCTATCATCAGTAGGTAGCAAATCTTTTATCTTCAGTACATGGCAAATCTGCTATTTTCAATAAATAACAAATCTTCTATCTTCAGTAGATAGCAAATCTGCTATCATCAGTAGATAGATTTTCAGTAGATAGCAAATCTGCTATCTTCAGTAGATAGCAAATCTGATATCTTCAATAGATAGCAAGTCTGTTATCTTCAGTAGATAGCAAATCTGATATCTTCAGTAGATCGCAAGTCTGTTATCTTCAGTAGATGGTAATACCTCAGTAGATATCAAATCTGCTATCTCCAGTAGATAGCAAATCTGTTATCTTCAGTAGATAGCAAATCTGTTATCTTTAGTAGATAGCAAATCTGTTATCTCCAGTAGATAGCAAATCTGCTATCTCCAGTAGATAGCAAATCTCTTATCTTCAGTAGATAGCAAATCTGTTATCTTCAGTAGATAGCAAATCTGTTATCTCCAGAAGATAGCCAAATCTGCGATCTCCAGTAGATAGCAAATCTGTTATCTTCAGTAGATAGCAAATCTGTTATCTTCAGTAGGCCTATATAGCAAATCTTCTATCTTCAGTAGATAGCAATAGCATGTCTGCTGCATGTACATTTACTAGAAAGAGTAATACTGTAAAAATTTGTAAACATTGATATTCTTTTCCAATACATGGAAAATGTTAAACACTGAAAAATAACAGATTTTCTTAGATTAATATCAAAATTGTTTCATGATGGATCTTTTCTGATCTTCCTAACATTACTAACTTGTTTAGTTACTTCAGACAAGAAATACTTTGAAAAAGGTGTGCCAGCCAAACAGGATCATAAGGATTAGGGTTATGAGCATAATCACTATGTAGGATATAGAATCACTTATCTAAAGTTGGTCTTAGTTTCGATTAAATGTCCTATGTCATCATTTCTTTTGCTGCATATTTTTCAAATATATCATTTTAATTATGCTCATAAAGTTCACACATTTTATGGCTCTGTAGACTATGCCCATATATATAGGCTTTTTTTCCGGATGTGTATTTTGTTCTTTCTCATTGTTAGTTGTGCATGGTCTTTTCCTTGTACTCTTATAATTATATATGGTTTTATTTCAATGTTCCCATTCTAATGTAACTGTCCCTATCACTATTTCCAATTTAAGCCATGCCCTAGTGAACATAATCTCCACTTCTATTTTAACCCTTCTGATCAAAGTCTCCAGGTCTGATCGTAGCCTTACTGATGGAAGTCCTCACTCCTGTGTTAAGCCCTACTGACCAAAGTGTCCGCTTCTGAGCCATACTAATCAATTAGTCTCCACTTCCAGTTTAGCCCTACTGACCAAAGTCTCCGCTTCTGAGCCCTACTAATCAATTAGTCTCCACTTCCAGTTAAGCCCTACTGACCAAAGTCTCCACTTCTGAGCCCTACTAACCTGTTATTCTTCACTTCCAGTTAAGCCCTACTGACTGAAGTCTTCACTTCTGAGCCATACTAATCAATTAGTCTCCACTTCCAGTTAAGCCCTACTGACCAAAGTCTCCGCTTCTGAGCCCTACTAATCAATTAGTCTCCACTTCCAGTTGAGCCCTACTGACCAAAGTCTCCACTTCTGAGCCCTACTAATCAATTAGTCTCCACTTCCAACTTAGCTCTACTGACCGAAGTCTCCACTTCTGAGCCCTACTAATCAATTAGTCTCCACTTCCAGCTTAGCCCTACTGACCGAAGTCTCCGCTTCTTTCCTAGATGCAGGTTTGTCAGAAGACAGTGATTACACCAGCGACATTAACATTCCTAGTAACAACAGTCCACGACACAGTCGCAACGGTCACCGTGATGACGATGAAGATTTACGTCGTTCCGTACAGGGAGGACATCCTGACTATGAGAATGAATATGACCTGGAACCCTATGACCAAGAAGAGGTAAGGCATCTAAGAACTATTTTGATTAGTTGAAAAGAGAGTTATATCATGTATTGGGCCAATGAGAGATCTAAAAGATCCATATTGATTGGTTACTTAGATGATTATATTATGTAATCAACCTATCAGGGGCACTGTAAGAAAGGCAGTACCAGTGCCAGTTTTAGCTATGTACTTCATGATATACCATAGAATTCCATCTACAGTTTGATCAGCTCTTAATCAGCGGGCCTTATTACATCTCGTATTAATATCAATATATTTTATTTGGAGAATTGTTTTTTGATATCTCGCTAGAAGTATTACAAATTATTAATTGAAGTCCTGTACTTTGTCTACTTTCTTTAACATGCAAAATATAGACCAGACAGATCAACTATATCACTCCTAACCCTAACCCGCCAGGGGCTTTTTGGCTACAGGAAGGGAAAGAAGGAAGGAATAAAGAGAGAAAAGAAAGAAAGAAGTTGTTTGCTCTGACCCCTCGCATGCCAAGCACTGGGTCGGCGACACCTTGCCACGGGTCTTGGGCTTCGCTGGCCAGCGAAACCACGCCTATATATCACTTAGGGCGATTGCGTCATCACACCATGTGGGATGCACGCACGAACAGCGCATATATCAAGTAGTATTTTGTAGTATACAGGCGGGTTAGGGTTAATGTGGGTTTACTTTTCAGCGTAGTGATAAAAGCCTAATAATTCCCGCCCGATTACGAGCTGATCAAAGTATACAAGCATGTGCCTCTTAACAAGGGATTTTGACGAAAGAGAGGAAAGGCAAATTAATGCAGGTCACTCCACAAAATTAAAACATTTTTTGGTTTTTACAACATAATGCATGGTTGTGTAACCACCTGTATTGTAATTGATTTGCTGAAAAATTCCCAAATAATGTTGTTATTTTGCCTTTCAGCTTTTTCGTCAAAAAACTCAGTAAGAGTTTTATGCTTGTAGATGGAATTCTACAGTATATAGATAAAAAATAAGCTGAAAGTCATATTATTTTGATTAAATACCTTTGATATCTGTAACCAATGATTTTGAACAAAACTGGTCATGATTGGATCGGCTCTCATCTCAGTTCTCTACACACAAAACCATGCATATCTCTTTATTAGCATCCAGATGAAAATCACACTACTGCCATCATGTGGCAGAGTGTTGAGAAAATGTGTCAGGCACAATGCATGGCATTGTGGATGTATGGATCTGCTGTTGCCTATTGTGTTTATCACGATGTGTATGCATTGACAACTAAGTTATATTTGACGCTCTGGATTTGTTTCAAAAGCTTGGATAAATTTCACTGAGCATTGCCATTATTCATGTTTGATGTATATCCGTTATGTTCTATTTAATAAATTGACATACTTTCAGGAGTTGAATAAATATGACGCTTACTGATGAATAAATATGAAACTTAAATCCATACAGTTTGTTAAAATTAAGCAGTGAGTATAATATCAGCAATGGGTTATGTTACTGCAACACTTTTGTCAGAGAGCAAATAGATTGAATCTTGACTTATTTTCCCGGCTTATTTTGTTTCAATATAAAATTTGTGTATGAGCAAAATAATGCTGAAATGATTTTTGTAGGTTTTTAGGGTTGATCTGAACCCTGGAATTATGGAAACTTTTGGGCCTCATAACTGCTAAATTGTTGGTCTAAAGTATCTAAAAGTATACATATTTAGAATGGCAAAGACTTGATAAGTTCATCTGTGAGGTCAAATTTGGGCCAAAATTCACATTTTTGGCCCAAAATCCAAAAAAAAACTGTTTTTTTATTAATTTTTAAGAACTAGATAAAAATATCTAGGAGCTGTTTTTTCATTTTGGGTAAAGATTCAAATTTGTTCATCCTATCAACCCAGAGAACTTAAGTTTATAATTTTCATACATGCCATTAAGGCAACAAAAATACACCCTGTTATACGGCCCATAGAGTGGGTTTGTTTCCGATGTCAAAAAAGGTGGGTTTTTTTTGTGAATCGCAAAAACTTTTATAAGATATATACATTGTTGTTACAATCCATACCTGCAAAATGTTTCACAGACACACACCCATGTACGAAGTGTAGATAATCCTTGTTAATTTTAAATCTAGCTTGTCAGGCAAAGAAATAGATAGGCCCCTATTGCATAAAATAAGAAATCAATGGCGTGTGAATGTAGTGAGAGTATGCCGGTAGCATCAGATAATCACAAAGTATATGTGTGAGAAGTGTGAGAAGTATGTTAACCACACACATCCATATGTTATTGGTTGGTGTTCTACTTGACTATGTAAGGAAATGAAATGTAAGAAAGTTGCAATGAAGATAGCTGCTGCTAGTTAGGCGCTTGTAAGTGTATGGATTTAGGGAGGGTATCCAACAAAATAATGATGGTCGACTGAAAAATATTGGCCATTGAACTTAGTGTAATGCTCACATCACATGTATAAAGTAACCTTGCTTGAGCTTCGTCCCATCAGAAGCCAAATGCATCTCCCCTTGGAGTTTACTTACGAAACAAACAAACAAACAAACAGGAAGGCATTGAGAATGAGATGTACCTTAATTGAAATATGTGTCCCAGCTATCACTGCAACAATATCAAGTACTTGGCTAATTTTTTTATCAGATTTTTTTTAAAAGTCAAATATTTGGCAACTTTTGGACATTAGTTATGAAAATATTTGGAAGTATTCTCTCCTATAGAAACCAGTGATTATGAGACAAAATATTGGTAACTTTAAAAAAAAAATTTTACCTGCAATTCAAGCATTCACTCCATCAAAGTTTGGGCAAGACTTTAACCCCATGAGAACTACCTGCCGATTGGCCAAAAAGAAGTTGTCATTATCAAGTGGCCCAATCAGTAACATTATTAGAATAATTTCATCACACAAAAAATTGGGGTAAATTATTTGCAAAGCTCCATTCTGATTGGTGATTAAAGTGAAAATATCATGTAATTAACCAATCAGAGGCAATGTTAGATCGGCAGGTAGGTAATTCCCTCCTGATAAGCTTTAATTTTCACATGGCAGCTACTGGTGTTATAATACTATGGTATAAGTAGGTATAGATTGCTAGCTCCCTCTCCCCTTGCACATCTCATCTCAAAAAGCTAGGACAGGTTCACATGAAAATCAGGTTATAGTAATTGATAACACACTGCCTACATGCCGCATTTATTATAAGGAGCAAAGAATTTTTGTTTTCTGAGTTGGTGTTGGTTTCCCACTTGTAGATTGTGTCATAGGAGAATTAAATTGGTTTAACTATTGGCTATTCCAGTTAAAATCCATATCCCCTATGGAAGGCTGGGCCTTAATCTCCCACACAGGGGGTGAGGATTTCAAGTGGAGTCCCCATAACAGGTAACCCTTGTGTGGAAGATTAAAGTCATGTCTTCCATAGAGGGTGTATGTATTTCACACAGAACAGCCCATTGACAAACGCTTATGGAAATATATTACAAAGATATACGCTTATACTAGTAAAAGCAAAATTTTGGAATTAGGTCCTTATGCTGTTTTCATTTTTTATAACGATAATTCAAAGATAACATTCCATGTTTTTGTAAAATTAATGGAAGTGGAATATGAAGATTATCATTCAATATTTATGTTTTATGAGGTACTGCAAGTGGAAATTTTCACACAATTCATTTTTTGTGGTTTGCCAATTTTGATATGTTTCCCTTGTTTTTAAATTTGTAAGTTTCCTAATTTACCTGTACACAAAAGGATTATTTTCATACATGGTTATTTTTACGGTAGCAGCTTGGAACACGAAAAGCGCGAAAATAAATGTAGGGCAGTGTCTTGTGTCAGGTTGATCGGTGTCCTAATAAAGGTGCTGCATGACACAAGAACCTTATACTAGGTAAAAAGATCATCCATCAAGATAATTAATTATCCTGGAGGAGAAGTATAAAGTGTGTCAGACTTTCCAAAGGTTTAGATGAATGTTATCATGTATCTAGAGATACAAGAGAGGCTTTCAGGACCGAGATTCAAAACGTCTTATAGAATGAGCCCTGAATTCAATACCTATATCCCAGGATATGAGATGGCCATGCTGTAATTGTATATTTTTTTGTGGATGGCCTTTAGTCATTTTAGGTTCATATAAACATTTTTGTTCGGAAAAGTAGAACTTTTGTTGATTTGGAATTGAAGGGATGTATCACTCCTTGGCCTGACCACGCTGACCACAAATGTCTTTTGAAGTGTTTGGTGTACAATTAACATGATGGTGATTTGGTTTGGGGTTGTGTGATGAGGGGAGATACTTCCCAAACTGTTCCATTTGTTTGATAAATTTCATTCCCGCTTCAAAAATAAGTAAGCTATGTAAATAAATAACAAGTCTGTCACCTATATTCGCACGACTTCTGTGTTTCCCTTGATATTTAAACATGCTTTTTAGGTTATAGAGATATTGACAATAGCACGGTCTAGTTGCTAAAGGGGGCAAACAATGTCTTTGCTTTACATTAGAGGGTCGTTAAAAGCTTGCAGCTTTAGATCTCTAACTGTAGAGTGTCTGAATGAGGTCTGGTGCTTGTGAAGCCCAAAGCAACTTTGTTTCATGTTCCTTTGTATAGTTGCTATATGCTATATATTCAACATTTTATTAGCATATACCAGGCATATACCGTATGCAGGATTTCATTTGGGGGGGTGCTGATTTTGAAAAAGTGGACTTTTTTTCCAAGGGGGAGGGCAATTTTGTGAAAAGTGAACTTTCTTCTCAAAATTTGGACCTTTGTCCAAAAAAGCGTAAAAAACCTAGCAAATTCTGAAATTTTGGGACTCTTTGTATACTTTTCCAAATTTATGCTTTCACCCCTGCACCCCAGCGTGCACGGGCCTGGCATATACTCTAAATTTATAAAAGCAAGTGAATTATCACATTGACAAGTGTGGAGCTATTTACATTGCAAAAACAAGTCCACCAAGTTGCCTTTTTCATTCACAAAATTAATACTTCAATTTTTTATATTACAGTTAATTTTTTATTACCTCTGTGGTCTGTGCTGTGCGCCAACCATACACTAATGTAAACACAGAAGTGATAAACATTCACCCTGATTGGCTGATCAACAGTCTTGACAACCACTTCTACGAGATCGCTGATCACCAGCGCATACCCGGACCATGGAAGTAATAAAATATTTACTGTAGTAGAAAAAGTTCTTTTCAGAGATCAAAAAAACACTCAGATATATTTCAATTCCTATCAGTAATCTTGATCACTGTAGTGTTTCTAGATGTTTATAGAATAATCAAATCTATCTGGTCTTGGTGATGTCACCAAACGCCGTTTACTTATGAGTTGGTCATAAATTTGATCTACAATCCTGAAAAAAAAAATAGTTGGCACAATTGTACTAAACTTGTACTGAAATACATCATGCTTTATCAAAATTGGATAGGCTAGTGAAACATTCATTCAACTGTATGTGAAGCACAGACTCCCCTTAGCTTGTATCTTACCCTTCCCCACTCTCCATCTTTTAATACATTGACCTGCCGATAATGTTCAACATTGAATTGGGGAAGCGGGGGCAGAGATACACCAAGAGACAACCAAAGTGTGCCAACCTGTTATTCCATGATTTTAGTCTGTAAGCCCCCCTTGTCCAGCTTCTATTTTTGTTTTTAAATAAATTGTCATTGTTTTGTCTCTGGTTATGGCCACATTCACATTCAGAACTGCCCATTCAAATTACAGCAATATTTCTGTCAATATTAATATTTGATTATGATGATTGTGGTCATCATTTCTGAAACCTTACAGCAAGTAAGTATACAAACAAATAAATAATATCAACAATATACGCAGACAGAGGAGAAGACTGCCTAATATATTAATGTACAACATTCTTGGTTCCATCAATTTGTAATCAATCATAATGTGATAGTATATGGAGGTATTACATGTCTTCTTTATGTTTTTACCAGTGGGTCATTTTGCCTTAAAGGCAGCTATTACTCACAATAGCTGCCTCTAGGCAATTATACAATAATAAAGTGCACGCCTTTCAAAATCTATAATTTGCAGTTCTTGGAGCTGCTTTTAGATAAGTAATACAAATGTGACAAATGTAAATAATTTCAAGACCAATTAAGAGAGACAAATAAATAGTTTTTGTGCATTTGGCAATTTTTTAAAGGATAAATTGCTACAAAGTAGCCATTGTGACTAGAACCATTTTTATACTTTTATGGCGGCCTGTCCCATACTTGTATGTGTAATAAACACACACTACTGTTATCATAAATCATCAACTTTGCCGTTCACAGATGCTACAAGGATAATTCTCTATATAACAGATACTGCAAATGATAATTTTTTATTATATACGTTAAGGACTGGCTGCAGTGAATTACTATAATTGTTTCATTGAGGAAAACTAAAACATTTATCTTATTGATCTGGTAGGGTTTTGAATGTAATAGGTGAATGTACTGCCCTGTAGGTGGACAGGGCAGTCAAATGCACAGCAGTAGGCTAAAGCTTTCGTCATACAGTGTCAACAAAGTAGGGTGAAGAATTTTGACCCCAAAAAATGTCAAATGTTGTACTTTTGACTTTTTACGTTTGTATTTGCAATGGACACATGAATTGTATTCCAGTACTGACAAACATACCTAATTTTGGGTTTGTGGTTCTTGAGGTACATCCTTCTCAATTTGGAAAAAATGTTTTGGAATGGACCAATTTTCACGTGTTAAAATCCATATCCGCTTGGACTAGCACAGTTTGTATATATATACAAATTTTGCATTGGGTTCACTTGTAAGGTGAGTTCCATTAGCAGGGGATATATTACCTTATAAACATCTGTTATACGCATTTGATATAGCTTATGTCTGAACATCATAATGAGTGCTACAACTTTCATCGTAACCTAATCATTTTTGCATATATGTCATCTATATACCAACCATATACCAAAGAATAACGTGTTAAGTGTTGTTGTATATTATCAGCTACCACCTACTGATTGGCACCATTATGTAGAACTTTGTTTAACGATGATGCACAGATTTTAGCGGTGGTGGTGGTGGACACACCTCGGGTCAGTTAACAATTTGGGATCAACAACACTTTTGAAATAAAAACATATCATTTGATGGATATATTTATATGTTGCACATGGAAAACTTGTCTAATTTAATGCTATAATGTTATTTGTTACGACAGCGCTACTATGACGAATATCATGGTGGACCGGATTATCACGACGGTGAATTAATCGAAGACGAATACGACAGAGACGATTATCCACCGGATGGACCTAACGATAGGGGGCTTTATCACCGTGGAGATTCGTACAGCGATATAGATTCAGAAGGACGATATCACGAAAGAGATGAATATTACGACGAATACTGATCACGATGGATATGCCCGAGATGATGATCTCCGGCGTGAATCTAGCCTTGATATGGTGGATAGTACCGGCAATAGTTTAGATAGAGGAACCAGTTTAGAAACTGGGAATAGCCTAGATAGAGGTACTAGTCTTGAGAGAGGAGACTCTTATCCAGAAGCTAGTGACCAGGAGTCACTTACGAGTGTTGAAAGAGTTGATAATTCTGCTTATGTATTCGGAAAAGTGACCAAAAGTCAAGTTTCTGCTGTTGTTAATCAAGATAGCCTTAGTGGACCAGGGACAGACGCCGGAACAGACCAGAGTAGAGGATCACAAACGTAAGTCATCAAATTTGTGTACGTCCGATGATTTACTTGTTGGCTATTACATGTGTCTCTTTTTTCATAATACAGAGATGCAGCTTTTCAGGTTTTAGCCTGAATGCAGGTTTTTCTATTTATTTTCAGTTCATTTTGTGACTTTTTGGCCTGCATTCACATGCTTTTTCAGGTTTT